>NW_003852534.1:5191087-5247461 GCF_000181295.1 Otolemur garnettii
TCCTGCCTCAGCCTCCCAAGTAGCTGGGACTACAGGCACCCGCCACAACGCCTGGCCATTTTTTGGTTGCAGCCATCATTGTTGTTTGGCGGTCCCGGGCTGGGGATTCGAACCCGCCACCTTAGGTATATGTGGCTGGCGCCTTAGTGGCTTGATAAATACTATTATTGTCATTAAATTTAGCCTTTTAATTCTGTGAAGGCAAAAGTGGAAACCTAATATACACATATATATGTAAGAAAAATAAATTTAAAAAAGACTTTATGGAAGATTGGTATTATTTCTACTTTAAATTTTTGACAAAGACCATCAATGAAATATTTGTACTTGAAGTTTTTCCTTTGTGTGAAGGTTTTTCTTCCTTTATTTTCAATAATACAAATTTGATAGCTTAAAAAGTATATGACTATTTGGATTTTATTTCTTCATGGGTCAGTTCTGGAAAATTATTTTTTCAATATATTAATTCATTGGGTATATTTTATTGAATTTATTAATAAAAAGTTATTTATGATATAGAATAATTATGCTTTAAGTTTCTAATGGCCATGTTCTGAAACTTTCTACTTCACTATTAATATTTGTTAATGTTTTCTCTTTTTTTCTTAATGTTTTCTCTTTTTATTTTCTTTTTGAGAAGTTTTCTCTGATTTATTTTCATAGAATTAACTTTTGAATTTGTTAACTATGTTTATTTTTATTTCTTTACTGTTTTCTATTTCATTGGTGTAGAAGATTCATACCTTTATTTTATTCCTCCTTTTTCTAGCATTTTTTTCACCTAGAAACAGGTTATCATATTTTAACTGTTCTTCTTTTCTAATAAAATCTAGAGATTAAATTTATAGATTAAATATAAATATCTAATATAAATCTATAGATTAAATTTATAGATTAAAAATTGTAGATTAAATTATAGATTAAATTTCTATAGATTTATATTAGATTTATAATATATTCATTTATATTATATCTATGAATCTTTTTGAATATAAATTTATAGATGTGAATCTATAAATTTCCCTGTAAACATTTCTTGATCTGTACTCCACAAAGTCTGATACATTTTAATTTTCTTATAGTTCGGCTAAAAGTATATTCTCATCCCCTTGTGATATCTTTGTTTTTTTGCCTACATTGTACCTTGTTCTATGTTCAAGTATTTGGGGATTTTTCTAAGTCTCTTATTATTGTAATCTTGTTTAATACCATTTTGAAATTATTACTGTTCCAATCTATATCCTTACTAATTTTCCTTTTGTGATCTTCTTCTGGGAATTACTGAGAGTGAAGTATCAAATCTCAAACTAGGATATGAACTTCTCTGGCACATTGCTAAGTAGTTACAAAGCATATGCACCTGTGATTGTTGTCTTCCTGACCCCTTCACCCCATTATCCTTATGTAACGTCCCATGCTTGCCTCTGGTAATACTTCCTATGTTGAAGTCTCCTTTGTCTTCTATGTATATAGCTACAGCTCGATTTCTTGTACTTTCTGTTTGCCAGTAAAATAATAAAATGTAAGTTGCAAACTAATATCTATGGAACTAATAGACATAAAAGAGCCTAAAATAAATTGGAGGTGAGAGAAGGAAATCAGGAGTGCTTTTTTGAAGAAATTATTCGAAATTATGATTCAAAGGATGAGCATGAATAGCAAAATTTGAGGAGAAGGGAAAAATATTCTGGTCTGAAAGATAGACCAATGATCTTACAGTAAACACATACCAAGATGTGAAGAGGCCATGTGGCAGTACGTGAGTTGAGTCTGGATGGGTGTGTGATATCTACTGAGTGAAAAGCACTTGTAATTCATTATCTCCCCCGAGCCCCCTCACAACACAGAAAGGCAGTTACTACCATCATCCCTGCTTTATAACTGAGAACAGCGAGGCTAACGGAGATTGTGTTACGTTAAAAACCAGAGCCCCACTTCAATCCCCGTCATAGCTCACTTCACAACCCATGATGATTAAGAAAGATAAACCTCTCAGAAGTGAGATTGGAGTGCTCAGAAACAATGCAACGGAGAGCCAAGAGACACTACTGACTGGTGTTTGATTCTAGGAAAAGTGGCATTTCTTTCTGAAAGATAATAAAATAAGAAATTATACATAGAAAGAAGTAAATGAGGCACACATACCTCAAGACCTGCAGGAAATCGGAGAAGGGAGGGTTTGCTAAGTTAGGCAAGGTGAAGGGAGGTTTCACTAAACAACTCGGCCATTGGCTCGGCTTGGAGGAGTGGAAGTGAGGTGAACAGAAATGCAGTGAATGAGAACACCCCTGGTGCAGCTCCAGATCCCAGAGACATGACGGGAGAATGCAGGTCGTGTCCAGAAGAGCTGAAGCCTGAGCAGCCCATGTGGACCTGAGCGTGTCCTCTGGGGAAAAGCTGTGTCAGGGTGGTCCTCATCCAGCACAATTCCTGTCTTTTTAGGGCCATATGCCTTCTAGTTTCTGCCTTTTGGAAGGTGGACTCAATGGCTGCTCTTCTTCCTCTTCTTTTTTCCCTTCCTCCTCCTCTTCCTCTTCCACTCCCCCTCCATCCTGCCTCCTCTTCCTCTTCCTCTCCCCCTTCCTCCTCCCTCCTCTTCCTCTTCTTCTTCCTCTTCCTTCCCTCTCTCCTCCTCCTCCTCCTTTTTTTATCCAGAGCTTCTAATCACTGCCACCCAGAGGTTTAGCTCAGTATAATAATCCATCCTTATCCTGCTTCTTACTTTTTAAAGAACACCAGTCTAGACTAGTCATGACTTAGAATGGATTTTCTGGCAGTGTCCTTGGAGCTGGCTCTATTCATAATGGGGCAGTGGTACAGCTGTGGAGATTTGGAAATAACCTACCTTGTCAGGAAGAGCAGAAGGCAGAAGGGAACATCAGAGAAGCTGCAGACAAGTAGACATCAGGCTTTTCCTGAGACAGGAATGAGCAGTGGAAAGTTACTGCAGTCGCCGAAGCATTAAAAGACTGAGCGTGGGTATGTGACAAATTGCTCATTTTAAGGGCAACGTGTGCGACCAACTTGTTAAGCTAACTTTCCTATGTGATTTCTCTTTAAAGTTCTTATAAACAAAAGGAAATAATTATTTTTTGGTATAAATGTCTCTCAATCCTTTCTAGGTAATCTTGGGATATAAAAAGTATTCTTGTGTTTTAAATTTCAGAGAACATAAATATACAACAGTGATTTTTCAACCCGTGTGCCGTGAGAGCATCTCAGGTGTGCTGCAAAAACTTGTAAAGTTTAATTTAATTATTTTCCAAAGAAATTCAAAGCACAGTAAGTATATTCTTTTTTTGATTCTTTTTTTTTTTTTTTATCAACATCATTTAAGTGTGCCACAGAAGTTTAACTATAGGTTCAGGTGCTTCCTGAGATAGAAAAAGATTAAAAAATAATGATATGGAGTGTTTAAAACAATAGAACTTGCAAGTTACAAAGAACTCCTAAAAATTAGCCTATCCAATCTCATTTTTTCCCAGAAAAAGAGAAAGAAGCTTATTGAGTGATGGTAGGTTTCATATCAAGTAAATATAGAGCCATGATTCTACTTATTTTTCCTTAGTTCAAAACTCTTCTCATAGATCAAAACACTCATTTCTGAGGACTCTCCATTCAGGCAGTGGTGAATTTCTCTTGCACATATGATCTTTCTTCTTTAATGCATATGCATCACAACTATACCAGCAGATATGATTGACTTCTGATAATTTTCCTATGAGGCTTACAATGTCAAACAAATGAACAAAAATCAAAAGTCAATGTCAAAAATGGAAGGCAAGCTGAGTCTTTAAATCAGTGGATGATAATCGTGCTGAGACGTGAGGTAAGTGCTCTCAGAGTCTCCAAGTGAAATGCAATCCTCTTAAGGAGGAAGAGTGTCCCTTCTGCTAACCCTACAGTTGGAGGCTGCTATTAACTAACTCATCCATGCTTCCCAAGAAGCAAAAGAGGTGCCAGCCAAGTAGATTGATCCTGGAAATCAGGGCATGATTTGGTGGTAGATCAGTTATGTGGAGAAATTTGAACAGTGGCGTGGCAGGAGTCAGAGGACCATGACAGAACCTTGCAACAGAAGATAAGGTTGAGGCATAAATGGGAGAGGCAAAACCTCATGTTATGGGCAAGTCATGAGCACACAGGCAAGAAGATAAAACAAAGTGAGGGAAGGAAAAACCCAGAAGAAGAGCAAGGGTTTTACGATAAAAGTGGAGAGGCCAAGGATTTTCAGTTGGCAAGATCAAAGACTAAATTTTCCATTTTGGGATGCCAGTTAGAATGACTAAGATGGGCAAATAAGGTCAAGATGGAAAGACTCCTCCCCCTGAGATCTTCCCCAGCATTGTATCTCCTGCCTCCTTTCTTCTGAAGTTCCTGGTTTCATGTCTATGACGCTTTACAATTTTAGATTTTGAATTAATTAATAAGAACTTAATTGACAATTCCTTCATCAAAAAACACTGTGTTTATATTCATTAAAAGTATAATGCCATTCTTTATTGTCACACCCCCAAATCCAGCATACAACTTAACATGTGCAATTGTAGAATTATTCTATAAAGTAACTTCTTAGGTTATGTAGCATAAATTCAAAAATTTTGTGCTCTAACTGTGGAGACAAGGCCCACATGGATCAAATGGCCTTCATAAATCTCCAGTGGGTGAGGCACTGCTGTGACCCTCCGTGGTTAGGGAGGGTTCTCTGCTGCGTGCTGTTTCTAGCAGGTCATCTCCATGACTTCACTTAGTGTGATATTTATTGAGAATAAACCTCATTAATATGAACAGCATTGGGAATGAAAAGCATTTAAATGCTTTTTATCAGTCCAAGCACCAACATGCATGTGACATTTGGAGATTATCCCTGTTTATACAGTGCCCAGCACCCCTGGACTATTACTGCACTTAGCAAGGTCTTGACTGCATCCACTGTTCCCTGCTCAAAGGCACCATATCAGGAATGTCCGAGATTGAAAAGAAGTTGCCCATTTTCATGCAGTTGGAGAACTTCATGCCTGGTCGTTCTAAATTACTCTGTACATCTAAAATAAAAACTTTTTAATGATGAAACAAGTAAGCAGAAGTGACAGAAACGGGTCTCTCTTCCATAATTATTTTGCATTTTATCCAGCTAATCCAAAGGCTAGTTCATTCCAGGAAAAAAAGAACCAGTAAGAGCTCATCATGGGCTACTGTGGCAATCTTTTTAAAACACCGGGCAGGTTTGTTTGTTCACAAGCTTAGAAAAGCCAGCGGTGAAACGGCAGATGCAAACGCACTGTGATGGCACTTTTCTGTCTCCTTAGAAAACGTATTTTTTTACTAAGAGAAAAATAAAATGACCAGACCCCAAAGCAAATATAACTAACATAAATCATCTTTAATAGCATTTGCTCCATTTCTTGCACATTTGTCACATTTTAACAGCTCTGAACTCTGGCAGCATTTTATAGATAATGCCAGTTTACAATTATACTTAATTATACTTAGCAGGCTTTTTGTGTGTGTGTGTGTGTCTTACTGATTCATAGGATCATGGTGTCTCTAAAGGAACAATGACATCTTCTGTTTAGCAAATATAACTTTGATATCCAGTGCCTCACATAGTGGCTGTGTTTGCAGAAGAGAAAGTCTATATAGATAAGTACACAACCTTATGGTTAGATATTAGTGTCCTAAAAGCTTGAATTATTACTCAAATACAATCTGGTCCAAGATAAAAGAGAGGACAGCAGCTGGGTTAATGAATGAGAAAATCTGGTTTTCCAAAGAATTCTACAAGGGGAAAAAAAAAAACGTGGGCTGGCCCATGTAGGGGTAGCGTCACCCACCAGCAAAGGGCAAGCCCTTCCCCGGGGTGACTGACACCAGGCATCTCAGGGACTTGCTGTGAACCGCTAGCCACAGGGCAAACGTTTATCAAGCTACCCGTTCACCATTAAACCTCCTGTTTCCCTCTCTCAGAGTCTCCCGGGTTTTAATGTTAGAGACAGATGGGGCTGAGGAATTTCAGGTGTTAGTTGATGACATTTTGGTTTATCCAGATTTTTGTTCAAGTAGATTAAACCCAGTAGTAAATCATTTGTGTTTCCCGGCATCACAGTCTTGCCGGCTCCCCCACCCCGTCATGCCCACACCAAATATGTGATCCTTCAACCGTAATCACACTTCCTGCGCTGCCGGGTTCCGCCCTGGAACACCAGGCGCCATCTGCTACCTTGAGCGGGGAGGAAATGAGAAACGGGAGGGACGGCTGATGAACGCTGCAACTGATTAGTTATCAGGGGGTATCTAATTAGTTCATCTCTGATTATCATGTAGGTGAAGATACCTATCACATCCCTAGCTCGGCACTGCCCTGAATACTGCATCTCCCTTTGTCAGAAGTCGGGGAGGACCCTGCGTCCTCACAGCCCGGCGGGGAGAAGCCGGTCGGGCTCCAGCTGGGGGGCTGTGCCCCAGTTCCTCCCCATTGGTGACTGATCGGCTGAGCCATCCCCGCTCCAGGGCACTGCCTCAAGTCTTTTCTCACATTTGCCTGAAGCGGGGTGGGGAATGAGCGAGGGCTGTGCGCTCTTTGTTCCTTTTCTACCGTCCTGACCTCTGCTCTTTGTATCTCGCTGAATAGGGAGATGGTGTGAAGCCGGCCAGTCCCCTCCTCGGCTCCTGTGAGAGGCTCTCAAACTCTGTCTGCAAAAGCCGGGCATTCAGAGGACAATGCAGGCTGACAATGGGAAAGGGGGTCTCCACGAGAAAACTAAGAACTGCAGCCCAGGCATGACGGGCCTAGTTTCTGCCCAGGAGAATTAAAAACCATGTCTACACAAGGACACGCGTGATAGTTCACAGCAGCTTGATTCGTACTAATCCCAAACTGAAAATAGCCCAAGTGTCTGTCACCTGATGAATAATGGATAAACTAATGTGACACACACAACACGGACTGTCCAATACTGTGCAGGAACGGAAAGGAAGGAACCATGGTACATGCTGCAACGTGAATGGACCTCCCTCTTCGTTTCCTGCTTGAGTTCTTCTCAAAGCCAAGAGCAGAGAGGCGCTGGGGAGAGAGAGCCCTGCAAGGAGGCTCACCAGGAATGACCCCAGGGATACGATGGCCACTGATCTCTGAGCACCACTGTCAACAAGAATTGGCTAACTGGCTTAGATGAAACATAATACACTATGCAAGGAAATATCACATCACATATAATACTATACTAAACACATCTTTTACATAATAATATAATTGGCATAACAACCCTTTAAGGCACTGGCATAGCCCTGCTTCGCAATTGAAGAAACTGAGGTTTACAGAGCTTACGTGCATCTTGACCGATCTGTAGCTAAACACAGGGAGGCAAAATGCAGACTAGCTTGCTCCTGATTCTCTGATTTATCTTTCTGAGCCTCAGTGTTCCCATCTATAAACCAGTGATGGGAATCCCTACTTCAAAGGGTTTTGAGAGCATTATATGAGTAAACTGTCTAAAAGTCCCCATTTTAATACATGACTCACAGATAATTCATCTAATTTAGTTTCTTTCTTAATTTAATCTGAATTTCTATAGTTTTTGTGGTCTGATATATTTAGTACGTGAGACACTGAGAATGCAGTGATAAATAAGACATCCATGGGACCACACCTATGGTGCACCTTACAAGGGTACATGTGAAACTTACTAAATGTAGAATATAAATATCTTAACACAGTAACTAAGAAAATGCCATGAAGGCTATGTTAACCAGTTTGATGAAAATATTTCAAATTGTATATAAAACCAGCACATTGTACCCCATGACTTCATTAATGTACACAGCGATTATTTAAAGAAAAAAAAAAGAAATTATCATCACATTTATCCTGAAAAATACTGGATATAATATTAAAAATTCTAATGTGTCACATCTTAAAAAAAAAGACAACCAGGAATCCTTCTTCAATAGCACACATGTGGTCTTTTATATATATATATATATATATACACACACACACTATATACACACACACTATATATACACACACTATATATACACATACACTATATATACACACACTATATATAAACACACTATCTACACACACTATATATACATACATTATATATACACATAACTATATATAAACACACTATATACACACACATATATACACACACTATATATACACATGCACTATATGCACACACACTATACACACACATATACACACACTATGTACACACACTATATATACACACTATACACACACTATGTACACACACTATGTATACACACACATATATACACACACTATGTACACACACTATATACACACACATATACACACACATAAACACAGTGAGCACGCTACAGAAAAATGAAAATGACAAGGTAGTTACAGAATGTTCAGAAAACCTCAAAGCATCTAACATTTGAGGTACATTTTGAAGGATAAATAAAAGCTAATAAGGAGAATATAGGTGGGTGGGAAGACATTTCAGTATAAAAGGTGCCAAAGCATAGAGATAAAACTGAATATTTATTTTTTACAGTTCAATAACTTTTAATAATTTAATGGGGTTCTGGAGCCCTCCTGACAGTGTGGTTTTAGAACATTTCCTGGACTCCCCCTAATTCCCTAACACCTGTCAGCCCCCACCTACACACCAAATCAGTGGTCTGCTTTCTGGTTTTACATTTGCTTTTCTACAAATTTCATATACTGACATCACATATCAGGTGCCCTTGTAAATCTGGCTTCATTCCCTTAGTATAACATTTTTGAGATTCATTCCCCAGCATCACCTGTGAAGTACGTCTTTGGAAAGCTATGTACTGATGCCAGCCCCTAGTCCACCTTGCAGAACAATTTTGGAAGTCTTTTTCTGGAACAGCCATCAGAGTTGTGGTATGAAGTTGGACAATTAAGTTCATGGATTCATTCTAGAAAAAGCACTTTGAAGAGTGGCCTAGGCACCGGTGGTGGTGTGTAGCTTCCCAAGGGCATACTTCAAGGGTGACTGCAGTGATATTCAGTGATGAGGTACATAGCACCTATTCCAGGATCAGTTCACAAACTGTCCAACGTGTATATCTTTTTTATTAAGATATCTCATTGCCCAGCATCATATGTTGAAAAGTTCATCCTCTTCACATAGATTCCCTTTGTTCCTTACTTCTAGACTTTCTATTGTATTCCTTTAATGTCTATCTCTAAACCAATATCACAGCCTACTGATTGCTATAGCTTTAAGTTTTGAAATCAGGTAGTGCAAGTCTTCTACTTTTGGCCTTCTTCAAACTTTATGTTATTCACAATAATTTGCATATTTATGTATATTGTTGGATTGATCTGTCAATGTTTACATGAAATCTCTACTGGACCAGGAGTAATGGCACATACCTGTAAACCGAGGTGGGAAGATCCATTGCCTGAGGCTGGGAGCTCCAGGCGGCAGTGCAACCAGATCCCACCCGTGGAGAGTCACTGCACTCTACCCTGGGCAACTAGCCAAGACCCTGTCTGCTAAAAAAATAAAAATTAAAAGTAAAAAGTCCACTGGGATTTTGTTAGGGGTTGATTGTGTGGAATCTACAGCTCAATTAGAGAAAATTTGCCATCTTACCACTGTTGATTCCTTCCGTACAGATTCTCAGTTTTCATCAGCAACATTTTATAGTTGTCCATGCGCAGCTATTCACTTCTTTTTGTTATATTTACTCTTAGTATTTTATTTTTTGTGCTGTTATTGTGAATAAAATTTATTTTCTTAATATTAATTGCCAGTGAGAGAGGATACCGGAAAAAGTAAGGTTTAAATAAAAAGGCTTCCCACAGGTGCCCAAGAACATACTTACAAAGTCCTCCCCATGGTGATTCAGCTTTTAAGAATTTTTAGAAACTTAACCCCTGGACCTGGAAACTAATGCTTGCTTCTGCTTCTGTGAAAGCCCAGGCTTCTGTAAAACCCAGTGCCTGCCTCCCCAACTCAATTCAAACTGACCAGTGAGAAGAGTACCCGTAGACAAGAAACCCTTGGCTGGAGATAAAAGAGAAAGGACAGAGCCACTGGGGGGCTCCGCCATTTTTGGACTTCACTCCACCGTGGCTCCCCCAGCTGGAGAACGGCTCCATTCCACGTTTAAACACGGGTGTTCAGGTGCTTCCTTCTCCTGCAACACCAGTATTTATAGAAAGACAGTTTGCTTTCAAATATTGATTTGACATTTTGTGAAATTGATAAACTTATTTTTTTGTTCTAGTAGGATTTTAATATACAGAGGGAGGAAAAAGGATAGGTATTTTAAGAAAGGGAAAACTATTAGAATTTTAATACTCAATATATACAGGTAACATATCTTCTATGTCTTATAATTGCAGAAGTCAAACGTGACTTGAGTATTACAATTAATGCCATTTTTTCCTTTCTTAAATTGTGTGCACATTTTTGGGACCCTCTGTATACGTCCCTTAGGCTTTTCTCCATACATTATCATGCATTCTGCAAATACATATGGTACATTGATTTTATATCACATAAAATTAATGAATTTATTAGTTTTAATGCTTTTTAAAAATACATTCTTTAGGATTTTCTACATGAATTATCATGTTTGCAAACAAATAGTTGCTTCTTTTCCAATTTGGATTCCTTTAATTTGGGGTTATTATACTCATTAAAACCTAACAGCGAAATCTTGAATCAGAGTGGTAAGAAAAGAAATCATTGTTGTTTTCCTTATTTTAATGGAAAAGCACCCAATGTTCAAGGTATCTTTAGGAAAAGATAAAAAAGTTAAGAAAGATATTAGTTACAGGTTTTCATACTGTCACTTTTAAAGAAAGTTTTTACCATAAATGGGTGCTACATTTTGATGAGTGTTTTCTTGGTCTGTTGAGATAATCGAGTGTCCCTCCCCTTTCTCCTATCAGTAAATGGATCACACTGAATGCTTCCGTCTGTTACATCAGCTTTATATTCCTGAAGCAAATCCCACTTGGTTTTCATCTATAATCATTTCTATATATTGCTGGCTTTAGTTTGCTAAATTTTTCTAAGGATTTTTACATTTATGTTCAGGAGAGATATTGATCTGTATAGTTTCTTATCTTTTAATGTCTGTGTGTGGTTGGAGCAGTACTGACCTCATAAAATGCGTTAGAAGCAGCTTCTACACTCCCATTTTCTGAAATAGTTTGAGTGGAACTGGAATTTTTTCCTCCTTAAATATTTAGTAGAATTAGTGGAACTGTCTATCTCTGGGATCTACTTTGTAAGGAGATTTTTAATTAGAAATTCAAGGCCTTCCCTTGCTACAGATCCATTCATATTTCCTATTTCTTCTCAAGTCAGTTTTGATGATTTTTATATTTCTAGGATTTTTTTTCTATGTAATATATGTTGTCTAATTTTTGCCAATGTAATTCCCTTACATTTTCAGTTTGTATGTAATGATGACTTGTCTTTCAGTCCCACTTTTGGTAGGTTGAATATTCTTTCTGTTATGTACTGAATGTGTTTTTTTCCCCCCAAAGTCCATCTAACTCCTGATGTGATGGTATTTGGAAGTGGGGCCTTTGGGAGACCATTAGTCATAAGGGTGGAGCCCTGGTGAATGAAACAGGTGCCCTTATAGGCAGAGGTCAGAGCATTAATTCTCTCTTTCCCATAGAAGGGTACAGAGGACAGAAGGAGAAGTCTACTGTCCTCAGCCCACAGAAGGTCCTCCCTGGAATCTGACCCTGCTGCCCCTCTGACCCTGCACATCGGGGGTCAGGGTATGAGGAATAAACTCCTGTTTTTTATAGCCACCCAGTCCACTGTGTTATAGCAGCTTCTACTGATGAAAACATTCCTTTTCTTCTCAGTCTACCTAAAGGCTTATTATTTTTTATTATTTTTTTTAAAAATTATGTTTTATCAATTTTCTTTATCATTTTTTGTGTTCTATTTTATTTACACTCTGATTGTTATTAACTCCTTATACTGAGTTTGGATATAATTCATTCTTTTCTTTCTAATTTCATAATGTAGATCCTTGGATTATTGATTTAAGACCTTTCTTCTTTTCGAATAAAGGTGTTTAAGGCTATAGATTTCCCTCTGAGCATTGCTTCATCTACAAACATACATTTTATGTGTTTCTTTTTTTTTATTCAGTTGAAAATCCTGTCTAACTTTTCCTTTGATATTTTCATTTACTCTTCTGGTACTTGGAAGTGAGTTAATTTCCAAATATTTGGAGATTCCCAAATTCCTTTCTGTTGGTGATTTCAAATGTATTTTCATTTTGGTCACAGAATGTACTTTGAAGATTCCAATTCTTTTAAATTTATTTATACTTTTTTGAGGAATATCGCACAGTTTATTTTACCCAAAGTTATAGCAGTTTTTCAAGAATAAACATTTCTCCATTTGTTGCTTTTCTTTAGAAAATTTCCAGAGCTCTGAAATGATTGTTTTTGGCAATTTTGTTTAGTTTGAACTTACTTTTGAGGGAGAGGGCTTTCCAGTCCTGTCTCAGCAATGGCTAGATGTCCTGCCCCAGCTACGTTATGCAATTTCATAGGACTTGATTTCCCAGTTGTTTGAATTTGCCTTTGATTTTTCTCAGTTAATGGTAATCCTTTTAGTCACACATTCATCTTTGTGTTTTATACACAGCATCCATCCCTGTGCCCTGCAAACTTTTTGACTAAGTGAAGTCAATCGTCTTTATTGATTGGCTTTTAACTTTACATTTACATTAGAAAACTATTACAAACATCAAACAGTTTAACACAAAAGGGCCATCCAAACAATATCTCAGACAGTAATGCTTCCTTCCATGGATCAAAATCTCCAAGATTTTAGTATGCATTGAGGAAAGAGTAATGATTTATTAGTAGGTTTATCCAAACAATTGTTTTAATCTAAGGAAAAAAGTATCCCTAAGGCTGATGAGTGAAGATGAGCACGGCAGTCTCATTTTGCACTAGACGAAGTTCAGGAGGATATTATCAGTTTCTGCTGGGAGCATTTTAACAACAGAACAACAGCTTTGACAGTACCGAATTTAAATGTGATACTATTTTATAGTACATATTTTAGAACCAGGATAGCAGCTCATAAAACATAGAGCCTCATGTGCCAATTTCTAAGCCAAACAGAGCTTAGGGCTTAGTAAAGCTGTATGATTGTTTACTATTGTACTGAGTCTGGGTTCTCTCTTTCAGATGTTTGTATAGACCACCCTTGCTTGTCCCTACAAAGGCTATTTATAAAATAGCCTCTGCATTTCCTATCTAATCTCCAGTAAGATATGTGCCAAATTCTCTCATCTCCTTTTTACTTTTTCATAAATAATCATTCATCACACTGCTCAGTTTGCAGCACAGAAATAATTCAGTGAAACTTGTATATAAAAATTGTTCAGATAAAAGTATTTGAGAAAAAAATTACCTCTAATTTTAACCTCATTTCCCCCAGTGGCATCAGTAAAAATAAATTAGAGCAAAATAAAGTTAGGTAAATGAATAAAATCATGATCATACCTGAGACTGTCTGCCAGGTGGCAGATTTCCTGGTCTTGTAGTGATCACCCCCTTTTAGGACCACACAATGGAATTAGTCCCTCCATAGCGTAGCCAAATTTTCATAGTGAATTAATTTGCTGATCTTATTAGTAAAAGAGTGGTCGGGAATATCAGAGGAATCTTATATAAATCCATTGCATTTCATGATGTTTACAGAAACAACAAAGGCACAATATCATATAAAGATAAGAGCAATGAAGTTATATTACTTTTAAAAGAACAATGATGAATGCTATTATTTCTATTTGTAGTTTGTTGCTTATGAAAGAATTTTAATAGAAATTTTAATTTAATTCTAAATTTTATTGTAGAATTTCTTTCTCTACAATTACAAGTCATGTCAGACTGTCATTTCCATGAACACATATCTCAAAAACTAGAGAATAATTCTCCAATTCTGGTTTTCTTTTTCACCTTATTTCTTCCAAGACTATTTAGTCAAAATCTCTAATTCTAGATCTTAGAGGAAATGGTTTATCTTCCTTCACTAAATCCAACACTTAGTATTTTTCTTTTGAAAATAATAAAATCATTTTCAAGTTGCCATTTATGTTATGTGTGCATGTGACAGTAAAAACTTCCAGGATCCTCAAAAGGTACATTAAAAAAAAATTAAGTGCACTAAAATTTGAAATTTATGGTATTACTGATCAAAGAGGGATTATTTGGTGCATAGATGATGAATATAAGAATGCCATAATTCCAAGGATTTTTATTAGTAATGTAGTTTATATTTTTGAAAAAGTTTGATTTTCTGTACATCTAAATGTTTTCTTTCTCTTCCTTTAATCCCTCCATGATGCTAATAAATCATGAAAGCAAAAAATGCCTTTTGTTTAGAATGCTGTTTAAATTTACATCCAATTCTGTCTTCCCTTGAAGTTTTTCTATAAAGCTTCTCATGAAACTCCATTTCCTTAGCCAGAATCCCACATATTTTTCCAGCAACCATTCTAAAAAACACAAATACTAAACTTCACAAATTTTTATAGACCTATACAAATTCTAGACGTTGAAAAGGCGTTTAGAGAATCAAGTTTACCCTGGTTTTTAAAAACCATTGTAAGTTGTATGATTTGTCCTAGGGTCATTGTGTGGGTTAAAACAGACACACAACTAGAATTGTGCTGTTGGGACCACAACTCCAGGGCTGCGCTCCACTGACTTCACAGTTCTGGTTCTGGCCCCAACAAGATCAAATGATATCCTGGAAAGTCATCAGACCTTCAGAAATGTGGGTGACTTCACTTAAAACACTTGCCCAGAGGCCAAGTGGGACTCTTAGTGGGCCCCTTTCCTCTGGGAGTGATGCACTGAGGCTCTTGACTATTTTTGCCTGGGATTCACATGTCTCTGTTCATGCAGTGCTCCGTGAGTGGGGTTGGGCTAATATGTCAACAGTGAAACTTAAAGAAGAAATGAAAAGGAAACGAAGACACAGTCTTTTAGGTTGGGCAGGTCATGGTTTCTGCACATAGAGCTCCAGATCTCTGGAGACTTTCTTTCCTCACAGCCTTGGTACTCTGGGAGGTCTGTTGCCAGAGGGTTGCCCCTTGCTCCTAACTCACGGCTTTATATAGAATTACAGGAACCATTAGATGGTAGGTTTATTTGGAATCCTCAAGCACATTCTGATGACACTTACGCTTCATTCTAGTTCTCCCTCTTCTTTGTGAAATTTTTCCCAGGAACTTGTCTCACTGAGAGTGGAAGGCTAGAGTTGGAGCCTTGTAGCTGTGGCTCAGGACCTCATGTCACACTAGATTTACCCTCATAGTGGAGGAGGCCATGTGCTCGGGTTAAGGCATACCAGGCTTCCTCTCACACCTGGGAGGTTTGGAAAGATACCCCACTGGGTATTTCAAAGTTGACTGATCCCTCCCAGTAAAACCACTGCTCTCCCTTCTATGAAAGCCCGAGAGGCCTCCATCTCCCTTTGTCCAGCACATCATGATTCTGGCCAGTCCTGACAGAAACACATGTAGGGAAGTGAAGCCTGGGCTTGTGGGTCTTTCTCTATGTTGGAAAACGGATTCATCGTTCCCAGGAATAGGGATTTGATCAGGACAGGAGGTCTTAGAACTTAAGTCTTAGGGTTCAAAACAATCTCCACATTCTTTCTCAACCTCATGTTCCCAGGAATGCAAGAGATCTAAAATGATTTAATTTTCCAGAGCAAAGCCTTCCTGTGACCAATTGCCTACAGTGTCAGAACCCAAGAGTATTTGAAGACCTTCAGATGTCAAACTTGCTTGCCTTTCACATCTGGGCATTGTGTTTCCCCATGGAAAAGTGTAAACCTAGCACATGGGAGAGCCTGGGAACACAGAAGCAGTGAAGGAATGTCTTTCTGCACCCAGGAATCCTTTGTCTGTCACTGCCAGGAAACTCTCCTGGGAGTAGGAATTTCTCTTTTTAATTTCAGATTGATATAAGGGTACTATTTGGTTACAGAGTTAGGTTTGCATTTGTTAGGTAGAGTCCAAGTTGCCGTTGAGCCCTTCACCCACCTTTACCTTGTGCCCATTAGGTGGGAGCGCACCAAACCCCCTCACTCCTCCCTTCTCAGTCCTCACTCTTCCCCTCTTTCCCCTTCTCCTCTATTTGGATGTAGTTGTGTTTTTCTCTCTTGTGGGAGTGTAGGTGTTCATGGTGGGATTGCCAGCTAGTGCAGCCTCTTTGGAAAGAAGTATGGAGTGTCCTCAAAGAACGAAAAGTAGAACTTCCATTTGCCCTTGTAATTCCATTACTAGGTATCCCCAGAAGGAAAACATTATTTTACCATATAACATTTGCACTAGAATGTTTATTGCACCTCAATTCACAATTGTCTGAGAGAAATTTAATTACTATCATCTTTACTTCTTTCATGATCAGTGGTCTGAATGGTGTGCCCAGGGCTCCGTGACTAAGGCACTGGAGTAGGACAGCTTTGCCAGCCCCTGACTCCTAGATATGGACCCCCTCCTCTTTGTATCCCCAAGCTAAAGGGTCATTCATTGTCCTTAGATGGTCTAAGGACTGACCTATAGGGAGTGATTGAGAAAATATACATTAGGTCGAATCCTGTAAAGACGAATATGACAATGATACGATACAAGTACATGCACAGAAATAAAACTGAGGGAGAGAGAGATGCAAGAGATGAGAGAGATTATAGTGATAGAAATGTGACACTGTGATTCCAGTCGACCGTGGAAAGATGTACATCTGCAAACACAGACTCTCACGCTGCTGACTGTAGTGTGGAAATCCAAGGATTCATTCAACATGATTTAATGTAATAAGTGCTTGGGATTAAATGAATAAACATGATTCAGTCCCTGCCCTGGAGAAGTTCAGAGTTCAGAAGGAGAGGAGATAACTAAAAAAAATAGTCACAGTATATTTGATGGAATAATTACTGCAACAGGTTTATACCCAGCGCCGTGGAAGCCCAGAGAGGAACAAGATATCTTTCACACCGGGCACTGACCTGGGTAGAAATCCAAACTTTGCTGGTAAATGCAGCATTTAAAAATGTCAGTCACTCATATCTGTGTGTAGATGAAGGACAAAGGTTGTGAGTGAAGTGAAGCAGGAGAAACTATTACACTAGATCAGTGGCTCTCAAACTTCCTGGTGCCTCCCAATGCCATGCTGAGAACTTCTAATAAAGTTCCTCACGTTGTGGTGACCCCCAACCATATTTCGTTGCTACTTCATAACTGTAATTTTGCTACTGTTATAAATTGTAATGTAAATAGCTGATATGCAGGATTTACTTTCATTGTTACAAAGGGGTCGAGACCCACAGGTTGAGAACCACTGCAATAGATGTTTCAAGTGGGAAGTGAATCCTGGAATATGAAAAACAAAATGAGCAGAGGAAAAGAAAAGCTGTGATCCTCAAAGCAAATTGTACTGATTTGTGTGAAGGTCTGACGTGGCTATGAAGAAGAGTCACAGGACAAGGGCAGTTCTCTAAGTTTTCAAAAACAACTGGATATTGGGCAGCACCTGTGCCTCAGAGGAGTAGGGCGCCGGCCCTATATATCAGAGGTGGCAGGTTCATACAGGGCGAGGTCCAAAAACTGCAAAAAAAAAAAAAAAAAAAAAAAAAAACCACAACTGGGTAAACATCTCTATCTTGAGGGAAAGAACCACACTCTACTACAGTAATGGAGTCAATGTGCCCCTGGTTTAGAACACATTTAATACATTCATTAAGCAAACACTTATTGAACTGATCTATGTATCAAGAATCAAGCCAGCACAAAGGTAAAAGGGTGAACAAGACATGATTACTGTGCTCAGGGATGCAACGTCCCCCTGGTGTGGAGGCTACATCTAACCCTCAGCCAATCCATGGCTCCTGGACCCCCAGGTCCTTCAGGGGAGCAGTTGTGTTTGTTTTCCCTCAATGAAACGTGATCACAGATAAAGAACGTTGTTCATGCCCACAGTGGGATGGAAGACGAGTACCCCTTCTGTGCCACGTTTATGCATGTGCTTACCAGGTGTCTGTGATCGCCAGAGCAATTCCCTTCTCCCTGCGCATGCCGTGCGTCACCAATACTTCTGAGCAGCACCTGCTATTGCCTCCGCTTCTCTCACCAGTGTGTCTCATCATCTTAGCCCACCCGCACACCCTTACCAGGTCCTATCCATCCCTGACCTAAACACTCTTGAGACCAAGTTCCTTGAGTTATTGCATCAATGTTACCTCCCCTGCCTCTGTCCAGGCCCCAGTCATGGGGTTCACACATCGTCAGCAGCAGCCTTTCCACTTGCCTCCTCCCTGTAAGTGCCCTCCTCTTTAAATACATGCCAGAGACTACTGTGTGCGTGATCTTTCTAAACAACATATCTAAATCACCTTCCAGCCCTGCTGGAAATTCGAAAAAGACGTCTCTCTCTGCTGTGCCCTTCACTCCAGCTTTGAGCATCACACCTGTATTCACACCCTGTCTTAGCATTTGCCTTTGCAAACAGCCCCTCTTCTGGCCTCACTGTCTTCACACATCCTTCCTTGCATTTTTGCTAAACACTTGCTCTCTCTTGCTTCTTGGCCTTTACACAGGCTGTTCCCACACCAGAACGCCCTTTCTTTCCCTTCTTCTGTACCTGACACCCACTTTTATTTCAAATCTACGCTCACATCACCTCATTCAGACTTCTCCATCCATTGACTGATGTGAATGATGACAGGCTTACCGGATGTGCCCAGCTGGACACGATGACAACGACTCTTCTTATTGCCTCGTACTCGCAAATTGTCAGACTCTCCTTCAAGTAGAATTTCAGAACTATGCACATTTTATACCAAAAAATAGTAGAAAACATCAAAAATAGTAGAAGGAATAAATAGGAGAATAAATGAGTGAGAGTTTTGTCATCTACCCTTCCTTGTTTTGCTTTGATTTGTTTTTCATTTGAAGGAAGGAAGGATTTCTTAAAAACAACCAACAAAGTGCCCTTAAAAGTGAGCAGAGAAATTCTACCCGAATAAATCCATCCCATTCTGGCCACCTGAGAAAATCTAAGTGTCTATTGTTTGGAGGAATCTCCTCCTCCTCTTCCTGTCCCCAGTAGCTCATTTTTCCTGCAGAAGGGTGAGGGACCCCAGGGAGCCACTCAAAGTGAGGCAAGGTCACATGGAAGAGGGATATTGGCTTCATCTCAGAGGATCTCCAGTTGAGTTGAATAAAGTTACAACTGTATATGTTTGGCTCATGTGAAGCCTTTTTAAAATAAGATGCTTCTGTCTGAATTTCAAAACCTGTGGGTATAGAACTGCCCCGTGCTCCAAAGACTTTTATTTATAGCTGAGATCCAACATCACCAGGTCTCACAGGAAGCATAAAACAAATGATCCTCTGGCCACACCCTGAATTTTACAGAACTCCATGCTTTTCCCGTTTCCTAGGGTGATACAAAATTTACTACATCCAGTTCTCAGAAACATATACAGTTAAGCAAGTCATTTTCTGTTTTCTGTCATGCCAATTCCTACAGGTACTTCTGAGTTTCCAGTGAGCCAGATCTTCATAATGACTTCATTAAAATCCTGCTAGCTCATACCACGCTCATGCTACTAAGCCATGATAGAACTCTGATGTAAGTGGGGGAAACATAACAGTGAGCTCAGGTGGGCATCGCAGTGAGGCACTGATGCTCCTGCCTGATTATACTTGAAGGAAATGCTCCCGTCAAAGAATTTTCAATTTAAATCATTTAAAAAATGGAAAACTGCAGCCAGAACCTATGAAGACATCATCTTACTCCGTGCTTTTGTAAATTATTTGCCTATGACCACACAGTCAGCTGGTGACAGAGCCAGACGCACATTCTGGACGCTTAATTGTACTCAATTTCTCTAATTTGAGAGGCCTGGCAAGAGCCTAACATCCCAGGTAATAAGCTGTAGGAGATGTGTATGCAGAGAGAGGGCCCTGGCTTTAGTAATTTTAAGAAGTTTGTGGCAATAAAAGACGTCATTATATTCAAAGATTTCCTAAACTCTAGAAGACTCTTATTCCATGAAATACTCTTTGAGTTTTCTCTGGTATAAATTCAAATGAAATAAATTCTTTTTTCATTTTGTTTTCAAAACAAAGATCTTATTAAAATTGAATTTTCTTCTTCCTTAGAACTGATAAAAAAAAAAGTCTTTGTACATCAAAATTTTTCCACAGACTTCAGTAAGATTTTTCAACTTAAGTAAGTTTTTATTTCTCCCTTCCTTTAAGAAAATAAAGAGGGGTACTCAGATGTGTATGACTATCAGATTTCAGCAGATTAGAATCTTTTATCTAGTAGTAATGCTATCAAGTGAATTGTTGAGAAGGGTATGGAATCCATCACGAGGATGAGGAACTTGGGGAAAAGCCTATGACAGCTGCTTCTCTCAGATTTTTAGAAGTGTTGGTTTTATATGAGTTTTGGGATTCATGATGTTAATGTCTGTTCATGTTCATTCAACATTTGGGGAACATTTCATAAGCACTGGGTGAGGTTCTGATACAAATACAGAGATGAACAAAGAACTGTCCCCACGTCTTGAGCTCAGCGACAGATGGAGAGAGAAAAAAAGGTTTCTTCAAGAAAGTCTGTTGACATATAAAATGTTTCATTTCTCAGTATGTACCACTCTAATGGACCAGATGTCCAGAATGGCTTTTATTAAAACCCCACTAACTCAGACTTGGGTCTTTACCCAGCCAATCATAAAGAAGGTGAGGATGGCTGAGTATATACTTACCAGTAACAAGAAACAATATTTTCATGCACTGAAGTCATCTAACTTATCTCACTATTGTTAGTTTCATGGGTCAAAAGTGCTTTCATCCAGTGGAAATAATGACTTGATATTGTAGGAAAAAAAGGAAAGCTGACATTTGGTTTACTTTATTAAAGACTTAGTGTATTAATTATAAATGAGCCTTTGTACATGGTCACAGGGAGGGGAAGTATAGTATGACTTGTACACTCAAGAAAGCGTAAAAATATCAACATGACTGCTGATCCTCTGAGAAGGAGGCCTGAGGTCTGCAGTCTGGTTCTGTCTTGTTCTTTAAGGTTGCTTCAGTGCTTTCTCTCCATTTAACTATTACTTATTGAGCCCCCTGCATGCCAGGGACTTGCCAGGGGCTGGGAAATCAGAGATGAAGGCAAGTTGGGCCATTTCCTCAAGGTGCACAGAGGGGAGCTGGAGGCAGAGGTGGTCTCTGCACCCTGGGGAGGGAAGCTCTGTGCAGGAACCTCTGTGAGTACGAATTGCCACCTGCTCGCCGTTTAAATGCTTATAAGCATTTATAAGAGCTTATCTAAGAGCCATATTCTGTCAGGTGCTATTGCTCAGCTGAAGTCTTCAAATATGTCTGGCATGTCTGGATTATGTTGAGGTAAAGGATGAAAAAATTACATATACAATTTTATGCTAGTTTATCTACTGTTTCACATTTAATTCTGGAATAAACAAGCAATTTGCAGACCCCCTGGTTTGAAATAAAATGTTGTGTCTACAGCCACTGCTCCCCACTCTCCAACTGCAGAGAAGTTCTCTAATGGTTCAGAAGGTGGACCTTAGACAAATACAGGACAGCCGGTGCTGGTAGGACAGCACTGTTGGAAGCCATGCAGGCCAGCAGGGTTGTCAGCAGGAGCCAGGCCAGCCTTAGCCAGGTGGTGAATACTCCCTGAAACAGGGATGCTGGATTTAGGGAGCCATGGCTCCCCACTCAGGGGCCTCTGCATGGAAGATGGGTAATCAGCGCAATCTTGTAAACCTTAGAGATGATGCCGTGATCTTGAATTCAGCTGGCACTGTAATCATTCAGCCAGCCACTGACCACTCCTTGACCATCTTTTGCCACAAGCTGAGAACAAACAAATCCAACCCAGAATGGAAGAAGAGGCCAATCTCAAGATATTTCAATCTACTTTAGATTTCATTCTAGGAGAAAATTAATGTCTCCGCCAAATCTTTAACTCTTCTTTGAAATCTCCTTCATTCATCTTGTTTTTTTTTCCTCTCCTTTTCTTCTGTTCTTAAATTTCCCCCTTATTTTTACTCCTAGAAAATATTATTGCAATGTTTATTAAAAGCTGACCCTAAGTGCTTACATTGTGCTTACTCTGTCTTAAAAACTTCAAGGGTATTGCTCATTTAATCCTCATAATAAACTATTACAGCCCATTAAATGTTTTACTTCCAATATGAATTGCAGAGAAGTAAAATGATTTGCTCAACCTCAAAGAGAGTTAGCAGTGGAGTCTTCAGATTCCTTAATATGACTTGAGAGCCTGGTCTCATAAGAACCACGGTCCTCTCTGCTGACTGCCTTGTCATCCCACAAAGTTTGTCACACGTGTGTGGGATCTGAGTCTTATAGGATAGCCAACTTCTCTTTGGCCTACAACTTTTAGAACACTCTCTTTGTGTGACCTCCACAACCTCCTTGGTTGGTCCCAGGAACAGCAAGGATGAGTCTCTACTCTTGTTTAGCCCAAGCTTGAGAAAATAGCTGACCAATGCAGGGAACAGGAGTTCCCTGGTTAAGCTTTCCAGCAACAAAGGAACCACGTCCCCAGGAAGAATCACCAACACTTAATGTTCCCCTCTGACTCAGCATAAGAATGCTCTCTTGTCTTATCCAGCTTCAGCTTGAGACACATTAGCAGCGAGGCTTCTGCTAACACATATGTCCCCCTCCTCCATGTCTGACAACTTTAGTTGCTGAAATATCTACCCATTAGTAACTACTTCATCCATAACAGGGGGCTGGAATCGGGCTCTGGAACTGTTCCCCCAGTTTGTTCTGATGGACACATCTGAAGAAGAGCATCTCCCTAACCTTCCTGAAGGGTAAATATCCACTGTGTGAATAGCCTTATCTACAGTATGTTATCTGTAGGAATCAGGGGTGTCTAACTGCTGTCCTTGGCTGGCTATAAATGCTTATCTAAGAGGTGTCTTGGGCCACACATTAAATACACAAACACTACAAAAGCTGATGGGCAAAAAAACCCAAAAGATCTGTGCATAATTTTCATGATATCCACCACTACAGATAAGCATTCATAGGTAGCCACAGCTGTGATTGGATGCCCCTGTGAATCTGGTATTTAACTTCATAAGTCCCCTTTGCATCCTCAGCTAGTTTATAAGGCCTCTGGAACCAGACAGTATTCTCTGGGTTTCTGTATTACATCTACAATGACCAGCAGAAAGTTTTGTTCAAGAAATTTGTCTGGAAACTAGCACAGTGATGTACAAAGTGTCCTGTCCCAAGATCTGGGCTCTTACCCTGGAGACAGTCCTAACGGACAATGATGAGTGTGAGAGTCTTGCTTTTCTAGTCTTTGTATATTCATTTTTTCCTTAATGGAAGGGAAGGGGATTGTGAAGTGTTATGTTAGATGCTCTCCATATACCAATAAATTCCAGGGTCACTGACACCTCTTCAAAGTCTGATTTTGAGTTTTACTACTACAATTCAGTGACCCCCAAATGAATGACAGTCTCTCTGAATCTCTTTCCTCTTTGAAATGGGAATATCTGTAGCATTTATGGCACAATATTGTTTAGAAGATTCCATGAGGTAACATACAAAATGAGCTTAACTCAATACCTGGTAGATGGTAAAATATTCAATAATGTTCGCTATTATTGACCTGTAGGACAGACCTGTAGGACAGAAGAGCCGGGAGCATTCTCTTGAGCACCTTTTACCAGGTGGTTTCCGCTTCTGGGTTTGGCTGTTTCTTGGGAATGTGTTCAGTGAAAAAAAAAAATTCAGCAAATCAATCGACAAACATCTACTGATACTTTCTATAAGCAACAGAATGTACCAGGGTCTGTGAATGATCTTCCAAGAACAAGGCATGGTCCGCCTCCTCGAGGAGATAATTTAGTTAAGAAGATAAGGCAACACATGAAAACAGATCTGAAAATTCCTGGTAACAATAGGTTTCAAATGGGTAGCCATACTGTGCTTCCTAAGGGAGCCGAGAAAGGGATCTCTTTCTAGTCTAAGTCACAAGAAATAGCTCCCCGAGGTAGGAAGGGTTTCACCTGCCATTATTCCCATCTACATCACAGTAGTAACTTGCCATCTCCCCACTTCTGCTATAATTAAATCAAAAACAAAGCAAATTCCTCCTTCAGGCTGTCCTCTCTTTGTAAATACATCACCATCTGCCTGGAATTCCAAAAAGAAAGCATTTTCAAAACTTTTCTTTTTCTCTTTTGCCATGCCCACTTGATGGTCAGCTTGAGCACTACAGCTGAAACTATGCAAATCTGGGTCCCTCTCCTGAAACCTTCTTGACCAGTTGGGTCTCTACCATAGGCTCCTCAATTCTTCCCATTTATGGTCATCCACGCCCCTCAGTCCATTTGTTCAGGTTGTGACCACTGGAATTTTTCCTGAAAGAAAAAAGCCCATATTATAGTGCTAGTTGCACCCTATCTTCTGGTACCTAGGGCCTGAGATATAAAAATATTTCATAGGAAAATAGCCAACCAAAAAAGGGAATAGGAGTTTCGTGGTTAAGCCTTCCAGCAACAAATGAACCAAGTCCCTAAGAAGAATCACCAACATTTAAGTGCTGGAGAAGCCATTTGGTGTGACCTTTCAAGCCTGTCCAGGCAGACCATGGCCGCCACCTACCCCTGAGAACCATGCTTCTGCCACCACCATGGTTTCCACACCAAAAAAAAAAAAAAAAAAAGCCTGTTTGTTCTATTTCTGTGCCGAGAATCCTCACCTCCTGTGTCTTAAAGGGCAAGTGTGATATAGCTCTCTCTCCGGGTCTCTGTTCTGTGTCACCTCTTCCAGGTGACCTTGGCTGAGGCCTTTCCAGTCTGTGACAGCTTTGCCTCCTCCGGGCTCTCCAGCTCCCAGCGCTGAACTCAATGCTCCCTCCTAACTGTCTCTGTCTAACTTATCCATAGGTACAGAGCCCCTTTTGTTTAAAAAAAGTGGGTCACCTATTTCTGCATCTTCTGTGCAAAGCACAACCCAAGGCCTCCATATCTATGGAGGTAAGTGAGTGATTGTAGTAACTCTTGTAGATGTGCCAAATTTGAGAAGTCTCTATAACAAAAACGTGGTGAAGAAAGCACACTTTAAAGATGGCTTGATGTCTCTATCAGTACTAAAGCAATGACGTGTCCCCAAGTAGAGAATGTCTTCATTCAAACGATTGGCCTTCAAAACTGTAAATACCTAAGCAACACGGAACCTGGATCTCCCTGCTTTGCTCACGGGGAGTAAAGTACTTGTCTTCTTCATTATCAATCCATGTTGGATGCTGTCCTCTTCTGCCTCAGCACAGGAAGCTCATCGGGAAGCCATGGTCCCAGCACGCGGTCCCCCATGTACACAGCAGCCCTTTGCTCTGTTGATGTTTTAGTGGAGTTGGGGGAGAAGGAGGATGTACAGCAATGGTTTGCTCATTTTCCTATCCCTTCCATCCCATAAAGAATGATTTTGTGTACAAATATTATAATTCTGCAGCGTAGGCAGGAGTGTTTTCAATATTGCACAAATTACGGACAAAAACTCTTTGAAAGAAGTCTCGACTTCAGGGTGAAAATAAACCAACCAGCCACTGCCTAAGAAAAAAGGAACTTGTATCTTTAGTATTTTTTAATATCAGTTTGATGAGATCTGGGTTATAAACAGGTCTGGTGCCCATCATTTGCAACATAATTTCACTGTCTGTTTATCTATCCATCCGTCCACCCATTCATATGTATATAACACAGGCAGGAAATCTGGTGTCTGTTGCTAGTTCATAAATCAGAGTCTGCTCTCAACAACATCTGAATACAAATGTGATTAAATTTGATCCTGTGCCCATTTTTCATTTATCAGATTTTAGAACGTGATGCCGTGGCAGCTGTCCTATGGTAATGTGTTTTGCATTTAACCCCCTGAGGCCCACTTTCCCCTGACATATGAAGCCCCTCACAGAGACGCTGGGAATGCACGGAATAGGATGTCTACTCTGTATGCAACGAGGGAATTTCCTCAGTATATCAAGGAAAGAACAGTGGGGAAGGAGCTGGGAACAGCATTAGAAAACAGAGGGAAACCTCAGAATCACAGATTCTGAGCTGGAAAAGACCTGAGAGATCACCCATCCTTCTGCTTCTCAAAGTTTCAGGTCCTACAAACCACTGGGGTTCTGGTTATAGAGCAGATTCTGGCTCAGTAGGTCTGGGTGGGGCCTGAGAGTTTGTATTTGTAAGCAGCTCCCAGGGGAGCCCCAGACCACCCCTTGAGCAGAAATCTAGTTGGCTTACAATTACTATTTCCCCAATTGGGTAATAACATCAGATTGACGGTATACGTGGGAAAGGAATTCTCATAACCCTGACAGGAGTGCAGCCATTCAGAAGATCAGGTCGGAAGTCAGCAATCCCTTCCCTGTATTCCTGGAGTGCCTCAGGCCAGAGTTCCCGCAACATCCTACCCAAATCCTACCCCACCATCTGAAGAATATGCCCATGTCTTGATCCACAGTAGAGAAGAGCCCCAGGCATATGCAGGACTCCCTGCCCCATTCCAGCTATACCCCAAGGCTCATACAAGCATTTTGACCCAGTGTGGGGGCAGCTGAGCTAACAGCTGGTCAGTCAACATTCCTCTTCTCCCCTCTGTTGAAGTCTTTCCTTGTCCCTGGACTGGCCTCCTCTCCTTTCTTGGGGACCCTCACCTTGGTTCTATGCCAAAACTTCTCAATATATTTGAGTATTGTCCCCAGAAGCACAAATCAGATTTTTGTGGAATAGGGGCCCTGGGAAATGTACTTTTAACAGCCAACTCACACAGCTGACCACGTCTGAGAAACTGGAAATTGAAGCCAAAGGAGAAGTAGATTTCTAAAGTTGAGACCTGAATGCAGTTTCCCAGGCAGGTACCTTAGTCAGTGGACGTGAAATAATCACAACGGAGGCTGGAGGACAAACCAGGACATTCACAGCAAGCTCCAGATAATTGGTCCTAATAGAAAAGGATTATTTAGAGTTGTTGCTGAAGACAGCCCAGAATTACCAAAACAGGATCCAGAAAAGAAAGTACCCAGCTCTTCACTGAAGCAAAAAAAAAAAAAAAAAAAAAAAACCCCAAAACATTATCAGAGAGCTGCCTTTACTAACAATGCAGCTGATACTGAGAAAGCCCGGTTCCTTTCTCTTCCTTCATTTGCCTTCTGAGAACACGCAGCATTTATAAGTCAGCTGATCTGTCAGGAAGCTTCATGCTGCAGAATGGCCCGAGAGGCTTCCCCACAGCTTCCAAAGTTCTCCAGCACACACAAGCCTATTTTCACTGCACTAGAGATTTCTAAATCACTCTAGGCCTGCCTACCTGAAACACTCAAGAAGGAAGAGCGGTTTGACAACACACCTGCTACTGTTCTCCTCCTCAGCGGGTAAGGACCATCGAGAGAAGGTGGGTCCCTGGGGTTGGTGGGTAAATAGCAGACCTCAGACTGAGCATTATGCGTACACTCAGGATGAGACTGTGAGCAAACCAAACAAGCACTCTGAACACCTCCATTTCCCTTTTGGAGAATAGAAAACACATTTATTCTTACCTTAAAGGATATAATTTATTAATAAAAACATGCAATACATATAAAGGATAAAACAACAGCAACAACACACCAGCTTGCAGAGCACTTGCTGGAAAGATAAGGGTGGAGGGATTGGAAGGAGTGCAGTCTGCCCTGCACGCAGCTGTCACCTCAGCTGGGGCTTTTGTTCCACAGTGTTAGAGGAACCAGGGCCGTCTTTTCCCTCAATGCCTGTAGAGGCCTACTGCTGGAACCAACCTTCCCCAGAACTTCAAAGGTACTCAAGGACTGAGAAACTCCTGGTAACCCGGCCTACGGGAATAATGAGCTGGGCACAAATGATTTCCAAAAGCCATCTTATTCATTATCCAAGAGAAAAATGCAATGATATCTAAATAGAAATGACCAAGTATATCACCACATATGCAGAGTGGTGTGATCGTTTAAAAATGTGGTTTGAGAAAAAAGAAAGAAAAAAATGTGGTTTGAGGAAATATGGGCTTTCTCACAGCGTGAAGAGAAAGAAAGAGAATAGAAGATTTCACAAACACCACCTAAGCACTCAAATATTCATTAAAAATCTAAAATGGAATTAAATATATGGAATGTTTTCTCATCAGTCATATGGAGAAAATAATACCCACATTCCAGGGCAGCTGTAGGAAGTCTAGGTGAGTTATCCCGAGCCTCCAGCACAGAGCTTACTACAGAATCTATATTATTAAAAATAATCACTGATCATTACATTAACCACCATAATTAACGGTTGCCATTAGATGCTGAGTTGTTTTCTCCCCCTCCCATTTTTTTCTGTCTTTTTCCTTGAGTTTACATGATAATAAAATGTTGCTTTTAGAAACAGATGTGTCATTAATTTCGCTATTAAACATTAGTGTGGGCAGAACACGGGGATTCTCCCGTGGCTCTGTCCTTCCTTTAGCTGTATCTTGAGGACGCGGATGGACAAGATCCTCCAGCGCGTACAGGGTTAACAGCTGGCCTCCACGCCCCTCCCCCACGCTGTGATTATCTCCTTGTAAGTCTGTCCCCACCAATCCCCAGACACAAAAGCCCGGAACAAAAGGAGTGGGGGCGGGGAGCTCACTGTGTGGCTTTCCCGGCATTTCAGAATAAAAAAAAAATAAGAAGAGAAAGCAAAATCTTCTTTTAAAAGGGTGAATGCTAAAATGCTAGGCTTTTTCTCCTCACCCCAAGTAGCTGGCCTGATTAGGTAGAGACTCATCCATGTTTTTTGTTGTCTCGAGTAGGGGACCATTTATTGAATGCACAGAAGCAGATAAAGCCACAAATGAGTTGCCTGGTCACTCCTGCCAGCAGGAAGATGTACAGTAAGGCAGGAGGGCCCCTCGTCTTCAGTTCATGAATGCAGTTCAAGGGGTCTTAAATCTGGTGTCACAGATATCAGTTTGCACTTAAGCAGGGTATAGTATGCAAGGTGCTGGTAGAGAATTGGAAGGCAGATGGGGTGCTGTGCGCGCTATGGGGTGCTGTGCACGCGCTCTCTCTCTCTCTCTCTCTTCCTACCCTTTATCTCTCCTCCTTTTCCCTGTTTTTTTTTTTTTTTTTTTTTTTTTTCTCCTCACAAGTCTCCAGGTTAGGGATAGAGTCCCCAGGGGCCCTGAACCACCACACTCTGGCCTGTAAATATGAATCTCCTTGAGTTCAGTTATATTCTCCGCCTTGGGAAAGAATAGACTCTGCTAGAGCTGCCTCACCTTTAAGCTTCTATAGAGGAAAGGATTTAAATGTCTTTTCAAAACAGAGCTTGTTATAATTGGGACAAAGATTCTCCTCCCTCAGGCACTTTGAGTCAATTAATTGGGGTTTTTGAAGTGTTAATAGGGAAAAAAATTTTTGACCTTTTCCAGGGCTGTTTCATGCAGCTATTCAGGAAAATTGCTGGGCTATTAACCAAACCAATTCTAGGGCCACAGAGCTTGGGGGTGATTGAAATGCAAAACATGGCTGATTCATTCATCCTATCAGGAAAATGTACCCATTTGATTAAGAGACTGTGTGTTTGTGGGGGAGGGAGTTTAAGGGAGAAGGGGAAGGTGAGGAAAATGATATTACAATATTCACATTTGGAAATGAGAAGCAGAGATTTACCATGATGTTTAAATCCAAAGGATGCCAAAGCTACCAGAGCAACACCTTGTATACTTGAATGCAGCGAGGCCATCTTCTTAGAAACTGATGCTTTCCACATTGTTAATACAAAACAACATAATAAAAAAGCCACTGCTGACCTGAAGTGAAGAGAAGAATGTTCAGGAACTGGGATCCAGGAGGTATAATTTAAGTCTGAGGTTTTTCTGGACTCCCAAGAGTCCCCAACACATCTATAGGCAAAGAGGTCATAGTTAGTGAATTCATGCAAGTAGATAGATTACATTATTTAATTTGGTCTCATCTAGGAGAGTGTTAACAAGATTAGTTTCAAGTCATTTTTATGCCCCAATTCTCTAGGTACAAATGAAAAAATCTTAAAAATTATTTTGTTTTCTGTGATTAACAAACACATGCACAAGCACACAAAGAAAAGAAGCAGATGACCACACTTTCTACCTCTCATTTTTGCCTCCCATAGCCTTCTTCTGTTCATGGCACTTTGGAAAAACTAACTTGAGCCGAATAAAACAAGCTGCAACAAGAAAGTTGTGCGGGCTCTGCAGAGCCCTGCATCGCGGGAACAGATGGCTATATAAACAAAGTACTGGATTTAACTGTACAAAAACCGTCCATTCTTCTCCTGTAGATTGGAAATGGAGTCATTGGATAATTAAATATTTGGGTAAGCAGGGAGGATCCATTTCTCCAGGATGGATTCCCGTTTGTAAACACTGTACATCAAAGTTAGAACATTGTGCATGGGCCCCCATAAATGCAATCTCATCTGTTACAACAGTGTTTGGCTTGCAACAGAGCACATGATCATCAGCTCGGTGACGGGCAGGCTGGCAAACCCTGAGTGTGTTTTGGTGAACCAGCTCCTTTTGTGAACACTGAAGCTTCGTTGTACCCATGTAGGGAAAGTCTAGGAGAAATCTCAGCCTCAGATACTAGAGGAAGGAACTCTTAGATACACTTCCAGAAAAGAACAAGTTTTATAAGGAGAAAGAGGCATGGAAGATGTAAAAACTGAATTCTAACATTTACAAAGAACCTACATTCTAAATATTAGTAAGTCACTGTGTAAAATTGTCTTCAATTTTAGAAACTAAATTTCTCACTAAGTCAACATGGCAATGGACATTCCCTCTCACCACTTTTAACACTGTACTGTAAGTCCTAGCTAATGCAATAAGATAAGAAAAGGAAATAAAAGGCATGTGGATTGGGAAGAAAGAAATAAAACTGTCTTTATTTGCAGGTGACTTGATTATAAAATATGTAATAAATTTTAAAAAGTTGGTAAAAAAAGTGCTGGAACTAATAAATAATTATAGAAAGGGTTCAGGATACTATACTCAGTAACTCAGTAACTCCAGTATGTATCAGTGATGAACAAGTGAAAATGAAGCATATAGGTGTAAATCTGATAAAATATGTACAAAATCTATATCATAGTGAGTTTAGGGTCTTATTCTAAAGTGTCATAACTTAGGTGGTTTATAAATGACAAAAATTTATTTCTCATAATTTGGGAGGCTGAGAAGTTCTAGATCAAGGTGCCAGCAGATTTGGTATTTTATCAGAGCCTGCTTCTGCTAGAAGGGGGAGAGAGTTTTTCAGCGTTTCTTTTATGAGAACATTAGTCACACCTACTAAAGGACTCACCTCCTCATACCACCACATTGTGAGTTAGGATTTCAACATGTAAATTTGACCAGGAGGTGGCACAAACTTTCAGTGTATAGCAAATTAAATGAGAAAAACTACAAAACCAATTAAACAAATCAAACAACTAAATCAATGATTTAGTAACATCTACTAGCTATTTTTTAAAAAGAATTAAATAATTAGAAAGACATTCCATGTTCATGGGTGGAAAGACTCAACTTTGTTGAGGTGTCAGTTCTTTTCAACTTGATCTATGCAATGTAGTTGCATTCAAATTATTAGTAAGTCGCTGTGTCAGTATTGACAAACTCATCTTAAGGTTTCTGTGAGATAACAAAGACCTGGAATGGCTAACTCAGTATTGAAAGAGGACCCCAAAATCTAAGGACTGACTCTACCCAACACTCTATTAAGCTACAGTTATCAGAGCAGGGAAGTCCTGGTGACAAAGGACACAAAGAAATCAACAGAGCAGGATCCACGGCTCAGAAACAGACCCATGTGAGTGTATGGTCAGCTTCTGGCAACTATGAAAGAGGAGCAAAGGGGAAACTGTGAGCAAAGACAGATGTCCACGTTCAGAAGATGAATCTAGACACAGACCTTACACCCTTGGAGAAAACTAACTCAGAATGGATCATAGACCTAAATGTAAAGCAGGAAACTGTAAAACTCCTAAAATAGAACCCCGGAGCAAGCTTACATGACTTCTTTTTTTTTTTTTTTTTTTTGAGACAGAGTCTCACTATGTGTCCCTGGGTAGAGTGCTGTGGTGTCACAGCTCACAGCAACCTCAAACTCTCAGGCTTAAGCAATTCTCTTGCCTCTACTTCCCAAGCAGCTGAGATTACTGGCACCCGCCACAACACCTGGCAATTTTTGTTGCAGTTGTCATTTTGAAGGTCTGGGCCGGGTTCAAATCTACCTGCCCCAGGGGTGTATGTGACTGGCATCCTAACTAATGACCTACAGGTGCCAAGCCAAGAAAATGCAAATTAAAACAATCAGATGCCAGCGTGCACTACACTGTGGCTGACACAGAGCACTTGCACCCCTAGACCATGTGGAGGACACGGCACGGCAGAGACTCACTGGTGCTGGGGGAAAGCATACCGGACGGACTCTCTGGAAGCCAGTTTGGCAGTTTCTTACCAAACTGAGCGTGCTCTTAACCTACCACGCAGCAACACTGCTCCTTGCTACCTCTTGAAAACATCCACATGAGTGTTTCCAGCAGCTTCATTTATAACAGCCGAAACTTGGAAGTAACTAAAGTGTCCCTAAGTAAGTGAAGGGGTAAATGAACTGTGGGACATCCAGACAATGGAATATTCTCCAGCTTTACAGGAAATGCTCCACCTCACCATGGAAGGACACAGCACAGAGCTGAGTGAATGGGGCCTGCCTGAGAAGGCTCCATACTGTAGGATTCCGACTATTCAGGTCATTATGAAAGTTTTGAGATGCACAAAAATCAAGAAATGTAAAACCCACACAGATGGAAACCAATGAAGCCCTCCCAGCAACACCAATAAGCCCAGCAAGTTGAACCTGCCCTGGGGGAATCAGAAAGGACACTGGCAACTGTGTTTGTGGGAAGTGAACTAATGGACCATAACACAGTCTGTCTCAAAACTTTCATAGTAACCTATGTACGTGACATTCTGGGAAAGGTGAAACTATGGAGTTGGTAAAATGATCAGTGGTCGCCAAGGGCTGCAGGGAGGAAGGGATGACTCTTTTCAGCAGGGAGCACACAGCTGACCCTGCCCACATGCTGGCCTCACTGGCCTACAGGTGGCCTGTGTCAAGTTCAGGAAAGGTGGAAAAGCAAAGGTAAGAAAATGCTGCCATGAAGTATCTTCCCTTGGCTCTAATAACACGTCTCTATCAGCAGTTCATCCTGGTCGTAATTGGTCATAAAACCCGACTGTTGGCAGGCCCCCTGCACTCCCTAATGACAACACTGGGAAAACGACCAGTGGTGAGCTCCTGGCAGCCCCGTGAGTCCACTCAGTACTGCCGGAGTGTGAACACCCCACAAAAGGCTCATGAGGAGGAAATAAACGTGTGACAATATGACGGGGTGGGCAGTTGGGAAGAAGAGGACTGAGTCCTGTGGCTGCATTTGGAAAAGGCTAGTATGCAGGACCTTGAGCTCCCACACCCTCCTCCAGTCCAGCTCTGGGAGGCCATCTGCTGTGCTTTCTAGAGGTTCTGAAATACCATGGTAAAAACAGTGTAGTATATCCTGGCACACAGCCCTGAGCCAGGCCACACTGCAGTCCATCCACCTCAGGACTTACCGTGCTCAAGTCACCCACACTTGCTGGGTGTCAGTTTCCTGATCTATAAACTGGTTGAGACTGTCATTTCTGGTGATTCCTCTTCATGTGGCACTGCTGATGCTGCTGCACACCTGTTTGGCACTGAGCTGTCACCTGTATCCCATCACTGACCATTTCATTCATGCTGTGAAGCAACTAAGCAAAGGAGGAAAAATGTCTCACTGAAGACATTCCTGCATGCTGGGCGAGCTCAAGGGAGTCCAGGGCCAGCGGGGAAGCATGTGTGGTCCCCTCTCACCATCCAGTCTCAGAGAAGTGTGTGCATGCATGTGTGTGTATGAAGGGGGAGCACAGAAGGCCATGCAGACTGTGCAAGGGCACACACACAGTCACATCACAGGGACTGCAAAGGAGCGGGCTGCTGAGGGGGCTGTGTGCAGGAGACCAGCCCTGCAGGAGGGGAGAAGCAGGCAGCCTTTAAAGGTCATGTCACTTGACTTTTTAAAAAGAAAAAAGAGATAATAGAAAACCAAGCCCCAGAGAGGGAAAGTGATTTGTACAGGAGCTTTGGCTGCTCCTGTGATGTGAGTGGGGTCCCTTCTCTCACCCACTCATCACCCTGCTCAGCTTGTGTTACCCACTGTGGGTAGATTAGAGAGGGCGCAAAGCCAACGCTGCTGCGGAAGCAGCTCCCCATTCAGTGGGAGACCCCAAGAGAAGGAGAGCTGGGACCTTGAAGCACAGACAGGTTATGAAAGGTGGGCAGGGGAAGGACTCCAAGGAGGAAAAGCACAGAATGAAGGAGGTCAGGGTGACCATGGAGAGGTTCTTGGGGGAGGCAGGGCTTTAGCCTGTACTGGGGAACTCTGCCAATGTCCAGGCTGAGACATCAGGAAAGGAAGATCACCACCAGCAAACAGCCAATCACTGTCAGCCCCCTGGAAGCCACCCTGCGATCCGCACACCTCTCCTCTAACGGGACATCATGTAAGAGAAATGCTGACTTTGGCTTGCAAGGGTGTGCTTCTATAGGACACCAGCAGAAGAGGGTGTCTCAGAGGGGTGGGGTCCTTTCTCTTTATGACAGATGCTGAGAACACATAATATTCTTGGAAGGCAGGGGAGGGGTACAGAAGGAAATGAGGACACCTGTGCCAACTGCAGGACTCATACAGCTCCCCAGCGGGGTGAGGAAAGGCCCAGTTTGGATGTGAAGGACAGTCTATTTGGTGTGAGGCAGCGGGGCTTCGCTGACAGGGTGGGGGACGTTGGCTGGCATTGTTCACACTTCCATCCCTGGGAGACCATCAGGAGAAATTCAATTAAAACCCATGACTTTTATCAAATCTCAATGGCCAGTTGGAAAAGACTAATTCTTAGAAAGAGCTGACTCCAGCATTATCTGGCTTTCGCAGAGCTGTTATGAAAAGAATATAACAATAAAGAAAAAAAGCACATGTGCTTTTATTAAAACAAAATGTAGCAGCAAGGTAAGGCTGTTTCATAAACTTGGCGGTACCAGGGTCTTCCCGCTCCCAGCTTTCACTTCTAGTTCTCTCTTCTGTTCTTATCATTCTTCAGCTCCCTGGTTCTGAGGCAGAAACTTCACAGACTCAGGTTTTCTATAAGGGTGACTGACAGAGTGTTAGAATATCAGCCAGGACGCTGTGTCAGTTCTCACTGAGCCTGGCATTCACCCCGAGCAAAAGAGTGTGGAGTAAGAAAAAAATCAGATTAGGAGTTGAGAGAGTTTGCAACCCAGTGATAAAGGAGTTAGACCGGGCTATAGACACAATCCTTTTCTTCTGGCAGCTGGACAGAGAGAAGAGATAAATCAGAACTGGAAAGACTAGAATGAGAAAGAAAGGGAGAACTTCCAGTCCAGGGATGACAGATTCCCTATCACCCCCGACTCTGAGCGACTGGCATTAGGTTGCCTTCTGCCTGAAACTCTGTGTTGAGTAGGATGCTGAGGCCCAGCTGAAAGCCCAGGACAGACCGCGTGATGCAGAGAGTGATGCCTGGTGTGACAGAAGAGGAGCAGAAGAGGCAGCATCCATGTCTGCCACTCACACCCTTCAGTCAGTCCAACACTCTCAATAAGCCAAAGAGAAGCCCCAGGCCCAGGCAGACAAACCCATCTGTCCGCAGTCACACAGAGCCAACGCTTGATATCCTGATTCAAACATTGGTTCAGGGAAGAAGAGGTGCTTAGATCCCCATTTCTATCCTCTATTATTACAACACTAACCATGTCCACACTGAGAGTCCCAAACAACAATGATTCATTATTATTATTATTTTGTAGTTTTTGGCTGGGGCTGGGTTTGAACTCACCACCTCCGGCATATGGGGTGGGTGCTCTACTACTTTGAGCTACAAGAGCTGCCCTGGTTCATTATTTTTCACTGCTCTGTGGGTTGAGTGGCCTCAGCTGCGCTTGGGAGGGTTGGTAGTTAGTTCCAGGGCTCCCAGGACAGCAAACATAGAAGCTTCCAGGCCTCTGATGGGAAGTGGCTGGACAGACTCTGTTCCCATCACATTCCATTGGTCAAAGCCACCCTGGCCTTGAATGCACATTAGGGAGGAGGGAGTCTGACTGTTTTCAGGGATAACCTACCACGGTCCAGCTTCTGGGCTGTCTTCCTGTAGCAGGGGAGTGGGTGGCCCACAGGCTCTGTCACCTGGACAGGGGACTGAACTTCCTCACTCTCTGCCCCCCAGCCTGTCAGCTGCTGATTATCCTCGCCTTGGAAACCAGCACAATGATGAGCACACCACACACACACCTTGACCACAAGTCCCACAAAAAGCTTACATTTTAGTCATCACCATTTTGTTCATGCTCCACAGCAACCTAGAGAGTCTGAGAAGGGAAGATAATTGTGGGGAAGCCCCAGGCAGCTCTGTGTCCAGGTAACACAGCTGTGTTGGGCCTGAACACAGCCGCCATCTCCCGCCCCGGCCCACATCCCAACACGTGCTCAGCTTTCTGCAGCTCTTTCTAAGGAACGTGATCAATTTACTCACAGAATCCGTTGGGTTCATAAACACAGAGCGTTAGGGTTGATGAGAACCCTGAAGCCAGATTTTGAAAATGAAGTTTCTAAGCCCTAAAAGGTCATGGAAATTCATGAATGGTTTCTAAGGTGGGCTTCTTTTTGAGATACATTTAGGAAATTAGAAGAGAAGCCTCCCTGACCAAGGGCAGTAGGGATTAAAAGTAGTCAGTTTCAGGACATCAGGGCAGGACACCTGTGCTGTTGCCACTGCTGGTCCACTTGTGCCCCCGGGGCTGTCACTTTCTCTGCAGGCTCCAGAGACCTCCACTCTCTATGGCTCTGACTCTCCCCATCCATTTCCAGGAACACTTCCAGCTCCAAAACCTTTGAATTTACCCAGCCAACCCTGGATTCAGCACACTGACTGTGGAATCTGATGAGTTCATATGTGTCTGAGAGAAGGCTGGTGAGCAGACACACTAGTGACCCAGGGCACCACTCATATGTCTGTGTCTGCAGAGAGTGCCATCATGAACACAGCCTCTAAGTGATAGCTCTTAAAGCTGGGAAGATACTTCAAATCTTTGACATGGAGATGAAGAGTAAGATGAAGGCTCGTACCATGGCAGAAGAGGTGATTTTCTGGAAAATCTGGGAGCCCTGAGCTGTTGTGTAGGTTTCTGTGAACACTGTTGCCTTGGTGATGGAGATGACAGTCTACCACTGGCGCATGGAGGGCGACTCCCAGCCCGTGAAGATGTTTTATGGACATGCCAGCCTGGAAAGGTGCCAGGTGATCAACTACTGGACTGATGAGGGACAATGTGGCTGCTGCTCACTGGCACCTCAATGCAGGAGGAGTGAGGCCTGTGTGACGTGGATGGAGGCAGTGGCACTGCATGTGTCCAGGGAAATGGAACTTGAGACTTGGGCTTAGTCATCCTGGTAAAGGGAATCTACAACACTCAACTGACATCTGATCGGAGAGAGATAGAAAGCTTTACCCAGATCAGAAACAAGACAAGGTGTCTGCTTTCGTTACTTCAGTTTAGCATGGCAGTAGATGTTCTGGGCAGAGAAATTAGGCAAGAGAAGACCTAAAATGCATCTAAATTAGGATGGAAGAATTAAAACTCTCTCTGTTTGCTGAGAAAAAAAGTAGTCAATTTCTATCCATTTTTATATTTTAACAATACATAGATTCTTACAACCAACTACAACCTTCTTTGCCCCAAGTCTAGACTCTAGAGTCCACAGAAACCTCATTCAATTTTTCTGTTTGGGGTTTTATCTACTCAAGGGTCTCTGTAAGTGACACTGAGAGGAAGTCCCCTCTGCCATGGACTTGGAAGTTAGTCTGACATCGTCTTGCTGCTTGGCTGATCCCCCCCACAGGAGAAATCCTATAGCAGGATCGCCAAGCAGAGAAGTTACTCAAAAGTCCATTCTCCAGAAATACTAAAAGTAGAAAACACAACACACACACACACAAACCAAATAGAAAAGCTAGAGGTTTTGTCAGATAAGCGTTCTGAAGCTTCCCAACCTTTAAATGTCTGCACATCGCGAGACAAAGGAAACGAGTGACACTGTCTTTCTGCCGAGGTCTGGTGTACATCTATCTTAAGGGTTGACATACCACGTATGCTTTTCATTCACACAACTTTAGATAAGTTGGACAGGTGCTATTAGCTGCAAATGATGAAGGAAGAACGGCAGAATCAAAAGAACTGACTTGCCAAAAGCCACAGATAGAAAGTGGAAAATTCCAGAACACCCTCCTTCTGATACAACCATGGCCCCATGCGATGACGTCGGGCAGGTGGACTGGGAGTGCTGGAGATGGCTGTGTCTACGGCTGGGGAATTTCAGCGTTAGATTCTGATTCCCATCATCTCTGCTGGCAAAGCAGTGTGTGGTCTGCACCTTTAGTGCGTATCCCGCCAGTCAAATGTCAGAATCTATTTCAGTAAAGCGCGTGCCACTCCCTAAACCAGTAGAAGCCTCTTCGTTTCTCAGACATAGTAGTGGAAACACAGGAGACGTGAGGATGCATCTGGGACAGGACCCGTGCATGGGACCTCAGTTACAGCAGTCTGAAAGATCTGGACAGGCTGGAGAGACGTGACGAAAATAACATGATAGCAGGAGAAAATGGAGTGATGTCAACTTGGATTGAAAAATGCAACTGCACAAAGTTTTAATAGAAGTTCTTTTAAAAATAACCAGAAAGGACGGCTAAAGTTAGTCATGTGGTCTGTATGAGCTCATGTGTGGATTGTGCTTCAGAAGGTTAATATCCCCTTAGGGCAGAGAGTTTGGGTGTTCCAGACGGGGGAGGACACATCTGGGCTCCTATTGTTGGATGCAGTGGAGCTTTTGACAAATATTTGCAGAAGAAAGCCCTGAGGACTGTGCTGTATTTTGAAGAAGGAAGGAAGGATTTGTTGACATCATGCCCAAAGAAGGTTATAATAGGTGGGACTGAATAGAATAGGGATTTTTAGACCATAGAAATGCTTCCAACCCAGACAGCCAACAACTAAAAGCACTCGGGAGCAGGTGCACATGCGAGGTGAGGAGGACCCCACATGCCGAGGGACTCGGGGTGCTGAGCTCCAGGGAAGGTGAGACTGGACAGGCTTTAGTGTCCCTTTCAACCCCGTCTTCGAAATCAGAGTCCACGACTCTCTGCGGGCTGCCTGTTGAAATAGATCTCTTGGAAGCAATCGCGAAGGTAATCAGGTTTTGAAAGTTTTGAAAAGCAAAGGACAACTGCTAAATGGTGCTGATTGAAATTAGCTGAGGAGAGACACCTTCTCCAACCCAGAAAAGCAATTCCACTTTAACTACTTCACGTCAGTGAAGCGCTCCCTCTGATCCGGTAAAATAACACTCCTGCTATCCTGCGACTCCATGGGTGACTACATTTTGCATTCTTCACACAGACAGATTTTCATACTGACTAGACAGGGATTAGGAGGTGTGTGTCAACTCCTTGCCATTGGATTGGTTTCTGCATCTCCGTGGAGCATACTCTAAAATTCATGAGACTGGAGATGCTCTCTGTATAGCCTCGTGTAGGCAGTGACAGACACCCTTAATTTGTAAGCATTAGCAGAATGAGATGCAGTTGCAGAAAGTGTAATTGGATCATCTTTGTATTTTATGTCAGCGTGTCTAAGTACTGCCAGAGGATGTACCACGTGCTCCGCGCCACCTGACAGCGTATAGGAGTTGTTGCAGGCATGACAAATAATAGCAGAACCCAGTCTTCACTGTTGTATTCAGAGGGTGTGTGTGCGTGAGAGGGAGAACATGCCTGCTCTTCCAAGGCATAGTCATTAACTAGCAGAGCTTTAAGATCTGCCGAAAAGCATAATGGCTTTCAAACCTTTCTGACACTAAAATGTTCTATAATCACCTTCCATTAGCAAAACCAGAAAAAGCCTGGCTTTGGTATAAAGCACAAAATTCATTTGCCGCCTTCTCCCCCCCTCCCCACTAGCCCTTAATGTTCTTGTGCCTAAAATATTCTAGGCTGTTGAGATCTCAAGAAAGGAAATCAGTGTGTTTTTTTGTCCTAAGAAAAAAGGTCCAGATTTCATGAGTGACTGTGTTTGGAAAACAGGTAAGTTTTCCATAATGAAGTTATGTAATTAAGACCACAGTAAAAGGAAACCAAGCCCCTCCACCCAACTCACTATTTGTGCATAAGAAAACTGAGTCTGTTCCTTTTAGCCCATGCCAAAACACTCCTAGAATGCAAATTCAGTTTTGACCACCAGATGGTAAGAGAAATGTAAACAGACTCACATATGAGAGACAGCTTATAGATCAGGAGATGTTTAGCATGAATTTAAAAAAAGGCAGAGGCAGAAAACAGCAACAGTCGTCATGGATCTAAAGACCCATTCAGTAGAGGAAAGAGCGGTTCCCCTCTGCAGCCACGAGGGCCGGGGGGAGCGCAGTGGGGCTCAGTGCCTCCCTGCTCAGCTGTCTGGAAACTCTCCGTAAATAAGTATCCTTGGTTCCAAGCTGGATTCTGGAATACATTCAAGGAAAAGAGAAATCAGTGATCAAATCTGTTTGTGATGGTTACAAAACATATTCATGTGGTTTCAGAGATCCCAATATGTATGATAAAATTTTTAGTAAAATGTTAAGAAACCGGCTCGGCGCCTGTGGCTCAAGTGGCTAAGGCGCCAGCCACATACACCTAAGTTGGTGGGTTCGAATCCAGCCCGGGCCTGCCAAACAACAATGACGGCTGCAACCAAAAAAAAAAATAGCCAGGCACTGTGGTGGGCGCCTGTGGTCCCAGCTACTTGGGAGGCTGAGGCAGGAGACTCACTTGAGCCCGGGAGTTGGAGGTTACTGTACCCTGAATACAAGATGAAAGCCCAAATGCTTTATCCTAATATTCACAATTCAAAAATTTCTAGTCCGTCCCTTCCCTTCTCAACTTGACTTCCTACAATGTTCTATGATGCCCCCTTGAATACCTTTGTTGTTAACGTGCCTTCTTCCTAGAACCTTGACCCATCCAACTGTGCCCCAATATCTCCACATGTGTAAATCTAATTCCCCTCTTCACTGAACAATCACTGTGTACTCAATTTTTAGGCTCAGAGAAGTCAGATAATTTCCCCCAAGTTCATATAATTACCAAGAGGTGGAGCCAAGTTTCAAACCTTATCTGTCTACCTGCAAAGTCTAAGAGATTTTCAGTTTGCCTGTCTCCCCACCTAAGGAAGGGGCAGGGTGCTAAGACTCCAGACGGTCACTAATTGCCTCCCATGGCAGGGCCATGCAGAAGGCACTCCATTCCAACTTTACCAAAGACTGCAGCCTCCAGAAGTTTCCAGGTTATAGCCCAGAATGGTGCGCAGGCCTGGCCTGGCAGCATGTAAGGAAAGCTGAATGTACTTGTTTAGCACAGTGTCCCCGACAAGAGTAGTCCTTGTAGAGACCCAACAGGCAGTGTCCTTGTAGCAGACTAAGGCCAGTCCTGCTGACTTGAAGAAACCAACTGCCATGTTGCAAGTGGCCTATGGAAGGGAGCTGTGAGCAACTTCTAGAATCCCAACCCCTACAGCTGGGTCTGCAGCCTCAACTCCTTATTTCTCAGATGAGGAAATAGACTCAGAGTGCATCAGATACTTGACTAATTTTGCCAAGCTTATGAGTAGGCGACTGGGTCGGAGATCCACACTCCCGGGCTCTTGCAGCTTCAACCCTATACGGAGACAAGAAGATAACAACCCAGACAGGAAACACACAGCCGGCCTCTGATTAAACAGGACAGGATAAAAAGCAGAGGTGCCGGCAGCTGTCGGAGAAATGCTTCAAAACTATAATACGTAAAGAATATCTAGAGAACTTTAGCTTTAGAATATTTGAGGAACGTAAGAGCCCTCTTCAAATTATCACTAGCACGTCTAAGTGTTGGTTCTGTGTTCTTCTAAAGGGCAATGACTGTGGCTTTTTAGGGGATACATTTGGTCTCATCTCAACATCAGAAAACACTTTTTCTAAGGCCTCACCTGAGGGCACACAGGTATTATACACTGGAGAGGGATCCCAACCAGATGCTGTGACTCCAGAGCTTACGGCGTTGACCACTGACTTACTGCAGGACAAATCAGATAGACTGAATAACACAGTGAATGTGAAGGGTCAAGCTCCACCTGGGGCTCAGTTTCCCTCTCTAAACATGGCGCCCTTCTTATCCCCTCCCCAGTGCCCAGCCTGGCCTGTAAGCTCCAGCCTGGCCTTTAATCTCCCAGTGCCCCCAGCCCCTCTTTTGTTCAATCCCTATTTTTCTTACTAACACAGTCCCGCGGGTCTGGGTTCTCTCCCGTCTCTCCTCCTGGCCTTCTCCACTGCCTAGGCAGGTTTGAGGCTCCTTCCCTGGGCTCTTTACACCTATCTGTCTGTCTGTCTCCTCTAAACTCATGCCTTTGAACTCTGCCTCTCCAGTGCCTGGCTCGTGGAAGATACCCGCAAATGCTTGTCACCTGAGTGACAGTCGGCACTCCCCTCCACCCCAGCATCCACGGGTTGGGGAGGGATGTTTATGTATCACCGGGGGGGATGTGTATGTATCACCTAGGAATGTCTATTGAGGCACCCAAGTGACATAATCCCAGGGAAAGGATCTTTCTGAGAATCCACAGAAATGGGCAGACGTTGAGAGCATGGACACATCACATCTCTTGTTGAGCTAATGGAGGAGCCTAAACTCCAACCAAAGAAATGCTTCAACTTGAGCAAAAGCATTTTGGTGCCTCTGTGTCTAATTCACTAAGCACCTGATACATAGTGAGCACAGCCCTGAAATCAGTCCCCACAGATGTTTTCATCTCAGATGAGGCAGTGCCTCTGGCCTGGACCTCCTACGTTGGACATGGCTGTCTCCCACCATGTGTCATGGAGCCCAGTCCTCTCTTCCAAAATACGTCACAGCACAACAATATCCTATTTACTTGTTTAAACTGAACAATTTCTTTTGAAAAAACCATCTTAATGGTGCATTGAGGCCCTTTGATTGTCTAGGTTCAGTAGTTGCAAGTAGACTTCAGTATGCATTTAATCAACATGCCCAGCTGCATTCATTTAAAAATGCAGCCCACACAAAGCATCTAATGGGCCCCTTACCTCCCTGCTAAGGAAATGCAGGAGAGATTTCACCAGAATTTAATTTGGCAGAAATCTAAAAGCTCTTGGACTCAGCTATTTATGATACAGATTTTAGCTCTGTCTTTGTAGAGACAAAGACGGCTGATGAAGAAGTGTGTCCACAGAGATGGGAGGCAGGCCAGGGAGCAGGCAGGCAGAGCCCCCTGCCACGGGCCCCCGTCCATAGCTGGCCCTCCACATGGACTCGGTCATCAGCATCACGGCCCATCCGTTACTCTCTCTTCAGAAGCAGCAAGGATCTGCTGGACAGAGTTCAGGTGATGAGCCAGGTGACCTCAGCAGGTCATTTGTCTTCTCCAAGCTTTGTCATCCTCATCTTCAGAGTATGGATAGGGACAGAAAATTGTACTGTACAGGGTTTGTTATGGGTTGAGCTTTGTCCCTCCAAAGTTTCTCATGTTTAAATACTATTTATATTTTGAAGTCCCCTGGTATTGGGAATGTGACTTTATTCAAACCCAAGCTCACTGCAGATGTACTTAGTGGAAAAGAGGTTGTAGTAAAATCGAGTGGGCCCCTAATCCACTGTAAAAATGGGGACTATGAACTCAGAGGCCCATGTTAGCATGAAGGGAGAGAACTAGATGACACGTCTACAAATCAAGAAATGCCCCAGATTGCCAGAAACCATGTAAAGGTAGGAGAGAGGTCTGGGCCAGATCCTCCTTCTCAGCCCTCTGAAGGATCCAGCCCCCCACACCTTGGTCTTGGAATTCCAGCCCCTGGAACTGTGGGACAACTGGTCTCTGTTGCTTCTGCCACTCATCTTGTTATACTTCCTTATGAGGCTCAAGCAAACTGGCACGGGGCTGTTGTAAGGACAGACAGGACCATGTCTGGAGGTGCAGGGAGCACTAGGCCTAGGGTGCAGTGGGTGTGCTGGGGGATCTGGCCAAGGCAGCGTTCATATGTGGAGGTGGGAGGCTGAGCAGGAGGCAGCTGGTGGAGACAGAGTAGTCACCATGTATTTAACACAAACATCACCCCACAGGCAGCTAGTGAACACATCTTACTGGCTTATGGATCTGGTTTGCCTGAAATGCAGATTTTTTTTTTCCTATAAGAAACTCTGGGACTACAGCATGTAATCTTTATCAGATGGTCACAGCTCCAGAAAGAGTCACTTGAAGATTACTTTCAGCTGTGCCAATAAGAGGCATATAGGCCGTTCCCAGAGCAGGGCATTGGGGGGCCCACGGCATGTGGAAAGGCCACCCCAGCATCCCTCTGTCTGCACAGCTGGTCTTCCAAGAGTGGGGGCGACTGTGTGAGCATGGAGGAGCCTTCTGCAGGGACAGGACTGAGGCTCTGGCTCTTTCCAATTTGCAGATAATATTATTAAAACCATTCTGATAAACCAAAGTTTCCCCCAGAAAAGAACATCCAGACCCCAAAGTGTAAATTGCCATAAGAGGAGGGAAGCTGGGACTAGTGACCAGGGCTTGTCCCTGCACTGGTGGGGTCTGGTCCTGGACTGCTGTGGAGAAGAAGGGAAGCCCTCTGCGTCCCACCTCTCCAGAGTGAGTGGCGTGACCAGTCACTTTTGTGAGTGCCACGTGTATCAGATATGACCCGATGGGGCAGAGCCTGGGCCGAAAACCAGGATCTAACAAAGAACAGATTCACCTTCCAGAAATTCTGCTGTTTGCCAAGTGAAGGGAGTGGGGACACAGAGTTTTGCTTCCTCCTCTGTCCCAGCTGCTTGCTCCTCTGCCCCCTTTACCAGCCCTCCTGGCCCCTGCTGACCCACACAGCCTCTGACTGTCGTCCCATCTCCCTGTCTGTGCATCTTTTCCCCTGTGGTAAGTTCTAGGCACGTAGGGAGCTGCCTTTTTGCCATACTGGAAACAGAAGGCAAAACCACTGAAAGTGGGGATACCCATTAATCCAGGAATTTAGAATAACAAAAAGTAAAATGGATAAGTTACAAGTTCCACACTAAGGAAGTGCACAGTGCCGTGTGGCGTGATGAAACGGCGTGCTGTCATTCAAAGAGAGAGCTCGGGACAAGGGTCAGGAAGCCCCAGCGATGAGCCGGCTGCGTCTGGCTGCTGTTTGGTGTAGCTTGTGAGCCGTGGTTTTTACACTTCTAAATGATTGAAAAAGTTAAAGAGGGATAGATAATATTTGATATTACATGAAAATGATGGAAAATTCAGATTACAGTGTCTACAAATGAAGTTTTATTAGAACACAGCCAGGCTTCATCTCTCATGTCACATCTGAGGCTCCCTTCACCTGACAACAGAGTTTGAGGAGTTCAAAAAAAGCCTAAAATGTTTGCTGTCAGGCCTGTTAAAGAAAAGGTTAGCTGACCTCTGTTGAAGAATTAATCACGTGAAAAATTACATTTGCACTGAAAAAGTGGGCCATAAAGGCACGTGTGCTATAAGATCCATGCTTAAAAATGTAGACCAGTGGGGGCAGGAGGCATCTGAAAAGAAATTTGATTGTATAACCACTAGATTACGGGATTACTGGTCAATTGCCCGTTATCAGTATTACCATTCCTACTATTAGTATGCTCACCTGTATTTTTCTAACTTTTCATACTGACCTGTATCATTTTTAGTAAGATTAGAAATTATTAAAAAAGAAATCGCTTTTTCTAATGCCAAGGTCACAGAGCTCTGTCCTTCATATTTGTGTTGAGGGCCTCCCCTGGCCATCTGGGGAGAGTGTCCTCACACAGAGGCGGTGGCTGCACATGGCTGTACCTTCCTGCAAATTCTCTGGTCGCGACTGACATGCCACATAGACACAGGGTCAATTTTCTTAGCAACAAATGAAAATTATCTAAGTTTCCATAACATTTTAGGCAGCACAGTATGTAAAGTGGCCCACTGAAAATGTTTAGTAATACAGATTTTTAAGTTTCAAACTTTGTAAAAAATGAGTCCACCAAGTGTGGGAAGGCTCAGAGGCCGCAGGTGGACACCCTGGTCTCAGAGGCTGCAGGTGGACGCCCACGTCTCGGGGTCCAGGGAGAAGGCCGCACAGAGCCCTGCTGCTTCCTGGAGCCTCTGGGAGGCCACCCTGGCTCTCTACATGCCACAGTGAATCTGGCATCATGTCATCCCATCAAGTAAAAATTGCCAATATATCTAAAATGAGTTTCCCTGTTAATTCAAGAAAATATGATTAAGGACATTTTTTAAACTTTTTAAACATAGCAGTGAGAGACTGTTTTGGCAATAATACATGCTGAAACTCTAGAGATATTAAACAAGAGCCTTTTAAGTTAATTTTTTTTAAATGTATATAAAATGCTATAAAACCTTGTGTGTCACAGTTGACATTATAAGTGAGAGAAACGACGGCCCCACCTCAGAATGTTCCAGCAGAGGCTTCCAGAGGGAAGTTGCCCTTCTCATAGGCTCATCTTTGCTGTGTGCTGGGTGCTTCAGAGGACAGGGAGGACAGGCTTAGCCTTCGTCCCCTGTGCACCCAGATCGCCCTGGCTAGTGGGACGGAGGCACCAGCATTATGGGAGCCCCACAGAGGCTGTATCTGAAGCTGAAGCTTCCGGGCCTGCACCAGACCCCGTACACTTGCTATGTTACTGGCAGCTGCCATTCCACTTTTCACTGAAAGGGTTCTTTATTGAGAACTCCAAATGCATAAATATCTTAGTTTTTTTTTTTCTTTTCACGTATGCTAATCTTTTCACCTGAGATTTGGAATTAAATGAAAGCCTCACTGCAGACGAGTTTGAGGGAGCATAGGAAAACAGATATAAATGAGAACAAGGGGCTCCGGGTACCTGGGAAGCCCCCAGGGTCTGGCACATGTCGTCCCATATCAGCCACCACTGAGGGTCACCACAGGAGCTAGGAGCAGAGCAGGCTCAGCGTCCACATCATACCCGTCCCCCCATCCTCAGCCTTTCCCCGTTCCCCTCACGTCCCCGCAAGTGCACCAGGTAAAGCTGTCGTTCGTTCCTGCTACCTGCTCTTGGCCATGGTATAATGAATTTCACAGAGACAGGAGGAGACTCGGGCAGATACGCTTCCTTTGGAAATCAAGATTAAAGTGTGGGGCCACATCACACTTCACCATGTTCTCCGTGCAAGACTCCGCTGATCCCTGTTTCTCATGTGGTGCACGGACCAAGCCTCCCCCACCTGCTCCCTACTCACCCATGGCTCTGCCTGCATCTGAAGATGTCTCATACCCAGAGCACTCAGCACATCCCTCAGAGTAAATCTGCCTGGGTCATTTTTTTTTTTATTCCTGAGGCAATTAAGAGATGATGCTATTCACTGCACCCAGCAAAGATTTATAACTTCTTTAATTATAATAATTCCTCAAGTCTCCTAGCCCTAGTAACACAGACAGAGCTCCTTGTAATGAAATTGCAGGCAAAGCCAACTTAACATCCTCTGGCCAGGACCCCTCTTGGGTGCTGCTGAAAGTCTGGTCCTGAAGCTTCCTCGATTCCAGGCCCTTACAGGGACACAGGGGCCAGGCAGGGTGAGGTAGAGCATGCCTAGGAGAAGGCTTCATTCATGGCTCTGCGTGACAGAGGCTATCAGGAAACAAGAAACAGGAAAAAATACACGGACACCGTGTGTGTGTCTGTGTGTCTCTGTGTGTGTCTCTGTGTGTGTCTCTGTGTGTGTGTGGGGGGGGGGTAATATCAGGGGAAGAACCGCACCCTTGGAGCCTACTGTCAGCGTTCATCTGGTTTCACTCCCGCAGGCATATTACTCATACCCCAGTGTGGTTTTGGAGGTGTGCTTCACTTATTAGAAAGGATAGTACTTTGTAGACCTTTAAGTAACATTCTGCAGTATACGTTGCATAACACAGGTGGAATGAAATAAGGAATGTGCAACTGATACTACCTTGCAGACCTTTAAACAGCATTCTATAGTATACATTACACAACAGGGGAAGAATGAAGTAACGAATATGAAGGATTTTGAATGGTGTTGGAAATTAAGAAATAAAAAAATAAAAACCCAGGCGTAGCTCCATTCTGGATGGAAGAAGTGTAATAACCCCTTTGCTCTTTCGGGAGCCAAAGCTCCAATAAATCCTGACTTTACCACTGACTGATTTGCAGCCCTGAAGATGGTACTTCCTGCTCTTAAGTTCAATTTCATCATTTGTATCCAGAGACATTTCTAGCACATACTTAATGGTTTTGTTGTGAAAGTGAGATGAGGAAGGATGTAGCTGTTAAACACTTCACACTGTACCAGTATAGAGGGACCAATGTAGTTAACTTTATCGTCACCAATTCTTCCAACAGTCTTGCAAAATACTCTTAAATTCAACGTGTAGGTTAGAAAACAAATTTGGAAAGGTGATGTAATTTTGCCAAGGCAGTACAGATGATAAACAGAGGAACTGGGGTGCAAATCTTTTTCTTTCAGATGCCAAAGCTCATGTTCCTTCTGACCCAGAGTGTTCCCGATGTCAATGTGCACACAAACCACCTGGAAGTCTTATTAAAGTGCAGGTCTGGCTCACAGGATGGGGGTGCAGCTGAGAGTCCGTATTTCTAGAAAGTTACTGGAGGTCCCCAAGGCTGCGAGTCGGTGGAGCTGCTCCTGAGTAGTGGGGGCCTAGAACATTCTGTTCTCTCACACTCACTTCCTGCAAATGTCATGTCTGAAAAGAATCCGGAGAAGTGTCTGTCTGGTGTCCACACCCAGGACGAGCCTGTCCACTCAGCAGCAAACTTCCTGGAGACTTTGCACAAGTTCAGAGCACGGTTCAGAACTACAGGACTCGCCTTAGTCTCCACACTGGGACAGAGCGCAGAGGCAGGTTTTCCCTTCCCCCCCAGCATCTGGCACCCCTGGATTCTGGAAGAACAGCCAAGTTTCTAGGAGGCAGTGGCCTAAAGCAGCGTGACAAGCTGGCAGCCACCCTCAGAGCTGGCTTCTCAGGTATGGACTTATAGTGAGCTAAACATGTGCTCATGCCCAGACTCTGAGAGCACTCAGATCCCTCTTCTGTGAAATGGAAACGTATTTGTATTTATCAAATTGTCCTGAGGGTTAAATGAGTTGATAGAGGGAGAGCACTGTGTTAGTCGGATGCTCCAGAGAGAACTGATAGGATGGGGACCTGCGGGAGAGGATCTGCCAGGGCAATCGGCTCACCCTGATTGTGGAGGAGTTGCAGAACAAGCCGGACACCCCGGGCTACAGAACGTATGGCTCAGTCCATGTGCAACGACCCCAGCCCCAGGGAAGCTAACTATGCAGGTCTTAGTCCAAGGCCCAAGGCCTGAGAACCTGGGGCCCCTGGTGTAAGTCTGGAAGTCCAAACATGAGAGCCTGGAGTCATTGCCCAAGGACAGCAGGACAGCATGCTCCAGGGCCCCAGACAATCCACATATTGGTCTGTTCTCTGTGTCTGCTCCCTGCAGGCCCCCAGCAGACTGAATGATGCTACTGAGCCCACCTTGACTCACACGCTGGTCTCCTCTGGAAACACCCTCACAGACAAAAGCAAAAATAATCCATTGCCAAGTTAATCCAGTCAAGCCGACACCTAACATTAACCAGCATGAGTGCTTGGAGCCAATCCTGGTGCAAGACCAGGTATCAGTCCTCACAATCACTGACGCCCTCACTGACCTGCACAGGGCAGCGATGGCAGGGCTGGATGCCATCACTGACCCACGCAGAGCAGCGATCCCAGTGCTGGGCACAGGCCGTGAGTGTGATTCTTCACCTTCACCGCGACCGTGCACCCAGCTCAGGACAGGCACCTCACACGTTCTCACAGAATCCTCTCCCCTCAAGACCTGTTCTCTTATCCTTACACCGCTGCTATTTGAGAGATGAGAAAACAGCCACAGAAGGGTTAAGTCACATGCCCAAGCCACACAGGTGGCAGCTGGTGTCCCTGGGACGTGCCCTCCTGGCTGCACTATTTGGTGGTAGCCACTGCTGTTGTTAAACTTTGGAGAAGTTCTCTTCAGGTTCTTGACATTTCTAAATGTAGACTCTGTTTAGCTTGTAGAGGTGAAAGTGCGGATCACAGACAGGTGACATTTACCGGTACAGTCCCCCGATAGAGCACAGAGGGACAGATCCCGAGACCAGCCTGCCAGCGGAGCTCCACGGGTGGTAGGCTGACTCTCACCCATCCCCGCTGCTGTCAGAACTGATTAAGCCAAACACGTTTTCAGGACCGCTGTTGAAAGACTTCCATAATTGACTGTGTGACAAGAGTTATACACGAGCAACTGAATTAGCAAATCTACCAAACCCTCTTAAACAAAGAGCCTTAGAAGAAAACGAGCTAATTATGCATATGCTGTCCAGATGAGGAGCAGGGTGCGAACCGGGATGTTTCTCCCTTCAGGGAGCTCACAGAACTAAGAGTGTGGACAGGGGCAGACGAATCCTGCGGCAACCCCTCTGTTCCCATTTGCCAGAGTGAGGAGATGAGCCACCCACAGACTTGCATCCTGGAAACATCAGGTGTCTTTCTCGCAGATGCTCAACCCACCAGAGTGACAGCCACTGGCTGTGAGCTCCGTACATGCTGAAGTGAGCAGATGCGCGTAGTGAGGAGCTGTGGTCTGACTGTGTGTGGCCCAAAATCTACATGTTGAAGTACTAACCTTGAAAGTGAGAATGTTAAGGGGGGTGCTTTGGGAGGTGATTAGGTCATAGAAGGGGGGGTCCCTCATGAATGGAATGAGGGTGTTCTTGAAAAAGAGGTGAACAGAGCAAGAAGGTACCACCTGAGGAAGACAGCCCTCCCCGACACGGGACCTGCCTTGGCCTTAGAGTTCCCAGTCCTCAGGACTGTGATAAAGAAATGTATATTTTTTTCTTTTATTTTTATTAAATCATATCTGTATACATTAATGCTATCATGGGATACAGAGTGCTGTTGCTATATACAATTTGAAATGCTTTCATCCAAATGGTTAACATAGCCTTCATGTCTTTTTCTTAGTTATTGTGTTAAGGCATTTATATTCTACATTTAGAGAGATTCACATGTACCCTATAGGATAAACCATAGGTGTAATCCCACCAATCACCCTCCCTCCACCCATCCTCCCCCCTCCCCTCCCCTCCCTCTCCCTTTTCCCCATATTCTTGGGCTAAAAATTGGGCCATAGTTTTCCTATGAAAGCTATAAATCAGTTTCATAGTAGGGCTGGATACTTTTTCTTCCATTCTTGAGATACTTTGCTAAGAATAATATTTTCCAGCTCCATCCATGTAAACACAAAGGAGGTGAAGTCTCCATCTTTCTTTATGGCTGCATAATATTCCATGGTATACATATATCATAATTTGTTGATCCATTCAGGGGTCAATGGGCACTTGGGCTTCTTCCATGACCTAGCAATTATGAATTGGGCCTCAATGAACATTCTGATACAAATATCTTTAATGTAGTGTGATTTTTGGTCTTCTGGATATATACCTAGTAGATGAATTATAGGATCAAATGGCAGGTCTATTTTTAGTTCTTTAAGTGTTCTCCAGATGTCTTTCCAAAAGGAACAAATTAGTTTGCAATCCCACCAGCTGTGTAGAAGTGTTCCCTTTTCTCCACAATCACACAAGCATCTGTGATTTTTTTTTAAATTTCAGATTAATATGGGGGTACAAATGATTAGGTTACATTGTTACATTCTAAGGTAAAGTTCAAGTGGTAGTTGAGCCCTTCACCCAGGAGGTGTGCTGAATACCCTTGCATTGTGCATGTTAGTGAGAGCTCACCAGTCCCCCTCCCTCATCCCCTTTTCCTTTTCTCTCTTCCTCCTTCCCCACACTTGAATATATTTCTGTTTTTCTCTCCTATGGGTGTATAGTTATTTATCTACAGACTTCATAGTAACATTGAGTACATTGAATGCTTGCTTTTCCGTTCTTGTGATACTTTACTAAGAACAATATGCTTTAACTACGTCCAGGTAAATACAAAAGATGGAAAGTCTCCGTCTTTTTTACAGATGACTAGTATTCCATGCTACACATATAGTGCAGTTTGTTAATCCATTCATGGGTTGATTGGAACTTGGGTTGATTCTACATCTTGGCAATTGTGAATTGAGCTGCAGTAAACATTGTAGTGCAAATGTCCTTGTGATAAAATTTTTTCTTTCCTTCTAGATTGATGCCTAGTAATGAGATTGTGGGATCAAATGGAAAGCGCACTTTTAGCTCTTCGCGGATTCTCCACACTTCTTTCCACAGAGGCTGTATTAGTTTGCAGACCCACCAGCAGTGTAGAACTGTCCCCTTGTCTCCACACCCAAGCCAGCATCTGCAGCTTTGAGATTCTGTGATGTGGGCTGTTCTCACTAGGGTTAAGTGATATCTCAAAGTGGTTCTGATTCACAGAGAAATAAATGTCTTTTATTTAAGCCACTCAGTTTGTGGGATTTCACTGCATTTCTAGTATTTCTAATTCTCACAAAACCCTACAAGGCTATTATCACTCAATTTTCAGGTAAAACCAAAGTTCAGAGGATTAACTGAATGGACCAAAGTCACATGAGGCAGCAAGAGCTGGTGTGCTTGACACCGCAGCACCACGTTGGCATCCCACTCTGTGTGGCATGTTCTCTCCAGGGCTCACCCTGCAGTGGCTGAGTCCCAAGAAGTCCCCACTACACTGGGGCGGGGCACCCACCCACACATGAGCCTCCAGAGTCTGGGAAGGGATGACATGGGAGAGGGCACACTGTGCATGGAGACAAGTCCTCTCAGCCCTTCATGTGAACTAGTGTCCACACCCTCCAGGCCACATGGGTCTGCTGTCTGGGTCCCCAGGGGCCTGGGTTTCCCCACATTGTCACAGAGAGCCCTGCACAGTTATACTCTGTCAACTCACCATGACGGCATGTTGACATGTGTAAAGATCTGCTTCAAACCCTTCCACCAGTCAGCTGCCATCCTCCTAGTTCTTATCAGCATTTTAAAGTGGTGCCCAATAATAGGGGTGTGTACATTGGATACTTTGATGGAAGTGTTTCGGATTGTTTGTGAAAACCCCACACTGTACCCTAGAAGTGCATTAATGTACACAGTTACTATTCAATAAAAAAAAAAAAAAAGTGGTGCCCAAGACAAAACCGTGTCTACTTCACTTAAACATTGGCAGAGTCTGTGATTCTCACCCTGGGAATTTCTTTACCAAGTCCCTAGACACCAGCCTTCAAGATAAAGGATGAACAAAAGCTTTCCATTGTTTCCGTCTTAACAGGGGCCAGGTCTGCCCTCAACGTGTCTTCAAAAGGTTAATCACGTGGAAAATGGGCTGCCATTCTGTTTAGCCTGCCAATGAGATGCCACACAACAGAAAGAGAACAGGACCATTTACACACAACTAGAGCTTCTGAGAACCCAGGCGAGGGGAGGATAACCAACTGGCACAACTGTTACACAATGGTGTGGAGTGGAATTATTGGCTAAAATGCATCACAGAAGTCATTAGAAGCCCTCCTGGTAATTGCTATACTTTTACAAGTGAAGAAAATTCTGTGTCTTACATCCAAGATGAGTGTATATATTTATATCGATGACTAGCTTACCAAAATCCTGAGTGATGTGGGGCAAAATACCCTGTCTCTGCCTCAGTCATCAGACTGGCTGATGGAGGTAAATGACCCTGCTCCTGGGGGACTTAGTACACAACAGGCTCAGTTTCTGCTATGCCAATTGATGTGGCTGATACATACCCCAGCCCTGATACTTGTGAGGGTTAGTAAGGACATGTGGGTGGAAACTGGATGTGAAAGCCCAGCTGGCACACAGCGTGTGCACAGGAATGTTGGTTCACTTTTTTCAGAGTGACACCTCTAAGGTCACAAACAAGCCATTACGGTAAGGTCGATGAGCTAGGAGGGGAACAAAGTCATCTCGGCAGCAGGGCAGGGCCCCTCAGAAGGAAGAGATTACGTTTTCCTCCTCCTGGGGTGACCCCGATAGGAGAACACACAGGCCAGGTATTTTCTTGCCCCGACTCTACCCGCCGCAGAGGGAATTGCTAGGCTAATTCCTCTAGGCACCCACCTATCCATTCAGGTCACAGCACGGCCACCCCACAGGATCCAGTCTGTGCTCCTGAGCTGGAAGGAGCGCTCAGAGGCAGGCGTGAGAACAGGCATTCACTGAGAGTCCGGAGGACACGTCTGCCCTTTCTTTTTATTTCTTTTTTTTTTTTAATTTTGGAGACAAAGTCTCACTTTGTCACCCTTGGTAGAGTGCTGTGGCATCAGCTCACAGCAACCTCAAACTCTTGGGCTCAAGCGACTCTTTTGCCTCAGCCTCCCAAGTAGCTGGGACTACAAGTGCCCACCACAATGCCTGGCTATTCTTTGTTGCAGTTGTCATTGTTGTTTAGCAGACCCCGGGCTGGGTTATAACCCGCCAGCCTCAGTGTGTGTGACAAGTCCAGTACCCTACCCACTGAGCCACAAGTGCCAAGCCTTGCCTTTCATAACCCACTTTTCAGTCTTTCAGTGACAAAACTGTACATTTATGCACATGCCCAGACTTGTCGAGTCCTATCCTTGGCTTGACATTCAAGGCCTCGCACATTCGGCTCTAAGCAACAGTGCCAGAGAGGGGTCCCCATCACACCCTCCAGGACACATCAAGGCCCTGCTCGTGCCCAGAGCCCCCGCTGTTGGTTCTCTAGCTCTTTCGGGCACCCCCTCCTCTCTGCTCCCTCCAGACTAGGTTTGCTCTAAGGCCTGGCTGTATCTCAGTGTGCACTAAAATGAACTGTCTGCATGCGCACCTTGGACTCCCGCACACTGTCCCTAGACAGTGGCACTTATAAGGTGGTGTGGCCAGCACAGTGCCCTCCCTATGGGAGGGGCAGCATGGAGGTTTACCCCAAACACACACCTGTCCCCCAGGCTCTCACCCTGCCCGACGTTTCCTAGGATCCCACACAGCAGCCCAGCTGCAGGGACACGGAGCTGTGCGCATCTGTCCCTGGGCCTTCTTCTCCACCTTTCCAGCTTACCTGACTCGTCTGTCTTCAGACGGAACCCTGAAAAACATTTTGAGGTCGGAGCTCTCCCACCCTGCTCATACAGGTACACACCTACAAACACCCTTTGTAAATCTTCCTGCTCCGAGCCAGCTGGTCTGAAGTTTGTGGGGAAACCAAAATGTTCAGGGGTGTATGGTTGAATTCAAATGTTCTCCTAGGAGTAAGAAATATCTCATCTAAACAGGATGTTTCTATTAATAGAAAAAAAGGCATAAGCTGTTACTTTCCTAGAAAAACAGAAGCAGAGTTGTATGAATGCTAGTCTAGGGGAAATCTGACGTGTGCTTTCCAGAAACCCCTGGAAGAATATTATGGGAAATAAGAGTGTAAGCATGCACACCTGCTCTAAAGGTTGCCAGAAATTACTGAGATGAGAAGTGTGGAACACTCGGATTGTCCTCTGAGCCTCTTTTCCCCAGTGTACTAATGCTCTGAGGACAGAGAGCACAAAGTAGCCTGATGTGAAAATCCAGGTGAGAAATTAAGAGCGTGTGTCCTGGTCCATTCAGGGCTGCTGTAACCAATGTCCCACACTGGGCTGCCTAGCAACAACAGAAATTTATTTCGTACAGTTCAGGAGGCTGGGAGTCTGAGATTACGGCGAGGGCAGACTCAGTGTGTGCTGAGGACCCGTTCTTTGGTTCACAAACAGCACCTTCTCACTGTGTCCTCAGGAGGAGAAAGGGACCAGGCAGCTCTCTGGGGCCTGTTTTATCAGGGCACTAGCCTCCTTTGTGAGGGCTCCACCCTGAAGCTCTGAACCTCCACCCTGAGCTCCACTCCGTGTGCACCCACCACCTGATAACCTAATGTGATTTTGTTTTTTTTGTTTTTTTGTTTTTTTTATTGAATAGTAACTGTGTACATTAATGCACTTCTGGGATACAGTATGGTGTTTTCACAAACAATCCGAAACATTTCCATCAAACTGGTTAACATAGCCTTCA
>NW_003852534.1:5249908-5252280 GCF_000181295.1 Otolemur garnettii
AGGGAAAACACTTGAAGATATCGGCCTAGGTGAACATTTTATGAGAAAGACACCCCGGGCAATTGAAGCAACATCAAAAATACACTATTGGGACCTGATCAAACTAAAGAGCTTCTGCACAGCCAAGGACACAGGAAGTAAGGCAAGCAGACAGCCCTCATGTGATTTTGGAGGGAGATCCTCATCTCACTGCAGCAGTGAGAAGCAGCTGGCCTCGTGCTCACGTGACAAGGGCAGCCCAGTGGACATCAAGGATGTGGCCCTTCTGAAGGAGATGGGTGGGGTAAAGAATAAGCCCCTCAATATGATCAAGGCCTCAGACTCAGCTACATTTCAAACACAAAGGCCACTGTGAGAGGACCCCTGCACCACCTGCTACAAGACAGGATAAGACTCCTAAGAAGCCCCTCTGGGAACTCCTTGACACTGACCTAGAGACTCTGAAAGGAATTCTGCTTTTTGCAGTGATGCAGTGGGTGGCTGTTGCTCCGTTCCTGCTGCAGCACCCACTTTGTACTCTCAGGCTGCTGGGTGCTGAGAGGACATTGGCTCTAACAGTGACAGCAAAGGCAGCCCAGGGCTGTTCGAGTTGAGAAACCCTCAAAACCAAAGACTCATTCTCCACTTAGCCAGTGGCCATGCATGCAGTTTTTATGAAGATTTTATTTTATTTTATTTATTATTATCATTATTGAAGCAGAGCCTCACTTTCTTGCCCAGGTTGAGTGCCATGGGATCATAGCTCACAGCAACCTCAAACTCTTGGGCTCAAGTGATCTTATCACTTGCCTCAGCCTCCTGAGTAGATGGGACTACAGGCACCTGCTACAGAGCCCAACTCTTTTTACAAAGGGGGTCTCAGTCTTGCTTAGGCTGATCTGAAACTCCTGAGGTCAGCAATTCACCCGCCTTGGCCTCCCAGAGTTCTAGGATTACAGGCATGAGCCACTGCACCTGGCCTTGTGAATCTTTTATTTTTTTTTTTGACCTTTTATTTTAAATAATCCTGGACATACAAAAAGCTAGTGAGAGTAGCACCATGCATCCTGGTATGGTCTTTATCCAGCATCATGGAGTCCATCGCTTAGATAAATAAGCAAACAAATAAGTAATAAATTGATGGTGGGGTGGGGGAAGCTCTAGCTTGGAGTAGATGGTGGGGTGGGAGAAGCTCTGGCTTGGAGTAGGAAGTCAGATCACAGATATAGAAGAAATGATGAGATGAGGGCATCTTTATGTGGCAGCCATCGTGGCAACAATTGACTCAGGAAGGAACTGTTGGTGGAGGCTAACAGTGACGGTCTGATCAGAGATGGGAAGTTTGCATAATCTCAATAAACCACAATATGGTCAGATTTTACAAAAAAATAAATAAATAGTAACCTGAAGAAACCTGCAAGTATCACCTTAGCCAAGTGGTCAAGGTCAACATCACCAAGACTGAAAGGATAAATCCTTCCTTTATATGGAAATAGTTAAATCCAAAATCACTAGGTTTACTTCCAACTTTATGACAGAGAAAGGATTCTGAATCCTAGAAAGCTGTGCATATGGCACCCTGGAGTAGATCTCACTCAACCCATCATTTTCTGAGGCTTAAAGTTGAAACCACTTGCCCAAGGACCAACATCCCCAAATGAATTTATTTCATAAAAATTCTCCAGAATGGGCCAGAAGAACACTGATGCAGGGAGACCCCAGCTCATGTGAAAGCAGCGCTAAGCCCAAGCCTGTTCCCTGATGGAGTCTACAGCTTTTGGCAACCATGTCTGACTTCGATAGCCCAATAAACTATTTTTATTACAACAAGCATAACAGATTTGCCTGCCATCCCCACATGTACAGATGGCCGTTAAATTTTTTTCCTAACGTAATGCATTCCACTCACAGAAAATCCTTACTTGTCATAAATCCTAAGTGTAGAGAGGAGGCCTTACGGTTACAAACTGAGAAATGAATACTCATTACCCCCTCATTTATTATTTCTTGCAGGATTTGAATACATCTTAAAGAATATCTTTGAAAAAGCCATTAGTTCCATTACGAGGCTTTAAAATTTCTTGAAGTGCTTTACCTATGCAATTCGAAAGAGGTGGTAGAAAGAAGTGACCTCTGAGATGGAGTTGTGAGGAATGAAAATAAGAAGTAGCTGATGTCACTGATTTTGGTCACTACATGGAGTCTCCTGATTGTTAGAGAAGAAAGATACCAAGGATGCTCCCTATATCCAGAATTTTCACACTGAAGATTCCTGAGTTTTAGGAAATTCAAGAAAACTATTCAAATCAGAAGAGTTCCTATGTAGTAGAAAACATGTACATAGGAGATATCTTCCCAGCCTGACTCTGATACCAACAGATACTACCCAGATA
>NW_003852535.1:0-7761 GCF_000181295.1 Otolemur garnettii
CCACCAACACCAACACCATCACTGTCATTATCGCCATCATCACCATCACTGTCAGTATCACCATCATCACCACCACCATTCTCCATCATTGCCATCATTACGGCCACTACTAACTGAACACCTGCTAAGTGCCAGGCACACCAGGTTTGTTTTCTATGTTTAGGCTCCTAGCAACCCTGTGAGGTTGGTATAACTTTCCCCATGTTAGAGACAAGGAAATTCAGGGCCGAGGAGAGACAGCATGGCAAGGTAACAGTCTAGACCCAACGGGACCCGACAGCCACACCTCCTCACGCTGCTGCTCCACTAAACTGAGGCTGCTCCCGAACTCCTTCCTCTGAACCTTACACTGATTCAAAGGCCCCTCTGTCCCACCTGGAACAGTCTGTTGCTAACACCACTCCCCAGCGTGCCTTGCAGGACACCCTTTTCCATCTGGAGTGGCCAGAATGGGTTCTGTGTCTGCACCTGAGCCTGGTCTGACACAGTTCCACACATCACATGTGTGCAGATGGGTGCCCGGCATGCTGGTGGGACGGACAGTACAGAAGCTTTGGGTCAAGTATGATGTGCCCTGCATGAAGGGTGCAGGCTGGGGGCTCCTTCCCCCCCAGACAGTCGGTCACCAGCACCTGGAGCACACAGGCATGAAGCTATGCCTCTCCTGGAATCACACTGAGCTGCATGGCCCACACCAGCTTCTCCACTCCATCACCAAGACACTTCCCAGGGTGGGGAGGGATTCATGAAGCTGGAGCCCAGAATACTCACTGACTTTGCATCTGCATGTGGTATCCAGCAGCCCAGGGGACAACAAGCCCAGAGCCTGTGACTCCATACAATGACCCTTGGAGGGATCACAAGACAGGCAGACAAAACCAGGGGTGCCAACTCAGGCACCTGTACCCAAGCTAAAAAGGAGGGACACACAGGTCCCAAGCCTGCAGCCTCCCCCAGACCCAGCAGGGAGGGCGGACGGCTCCCCCACACCCCGCCCTGGAGAAAGGAGTGTGTCCACAACTCCCACCAGGAGAGGGGCAGATGCTGTCTTCTGCTCCAAGGCTCAGCAAACCATGGCCCAGAGGCCAGAGGCTCCCCCGCCTGTTTCATAGATAAACTTTTTTATTTGAACACAGACATACTCTTCCATTTCTGTACTTTCTACAGTTGCTTTTGCACGACACTGGCCAAGCTGAGGAGTTATGCTGGAGTCCACATAGCCCTCAAAGTCAAAACTATTTACTAATTGGCCCTTTATAGCAAGAATTGGCTGACCCCGACCCCTGTGCCAATCTGGGGCCCACAGGGAAGGGGTTTCCTGAGAGTGCAGCAGCCAGCGTAAGTGAGGTCAGGTCACCAACGTATTTTAACCTTTTCTAATAATAAAAAAGCAATGCTTTCAAAGACCATCTTGTCCACAATTATTTCAAGTGACAAAAAGCACACTTTCCCTGGGTTTTTAATTTTTGCTTTTTTTTTTCCAAGATAAAATATGCCCAAAATCTACTGGGGAAAATTAAGGGATGTTTTTCTATCTAATGCAGTAATTAGGAAGCAGATGTTAGTTCAGATGTTTTACCAGCCACAGCCAAGCCTCATGATGTGTTTTTCTAGTGCAGCTGAGCAATGCATCTCACACTGTTCAAGTCATTCACCACCTCAGCTCGGTGGGTACTGAGGGCTGCATGCAAACCCCATCAATACGCTTCCCTTAAGGAGGAGGCCGGCAGCCCTGCAACATGCCACTCCAACCCCACACACTTTGCTGCTCTCCTGGGCCAGGTACGGAGACACCGAAAGATGGTAGTTTATGTCCCTGAGAAGATGGACACAAGGGCAGGGAACGTTGGTGAGGAAAATGGTCCTGGACATTCCACCCTGGCTGTGTCTTGCAAATGTCTGCAGAGCAAACTGTACAACAAACAGTACCAAGGGGTCGGTAGGGAGTTGGGTTTTAAAAGATGCATAAGAGTTTTTCAGAGGAAAGAATCCAGAGAGGTTTAAAACCATGTGGGGCCGCAGCAAAGTGGCTGGGGGCCCGGGTTAGTGAGTAGCCAGGGAGGGGTCGGGGAGGACTTGGTGTAGGTGAGGCTGAAGGTTTCACCCTAGAGGGCACAGTGAGCCGCAGGATGGGAGGACGGCTCTGAATGGAGAAGGGAACACTGAGAGCCCACAGAGACCCAGGCACAAAGAGCCCAGGGCCTCCAGCAAAGCCCCTCTCCGTCATCTCCCTCTGTTCCTCCAGCAGGAAGACTCCCCTACCCCACTATGCTTGGTCACTCAGCATAGCTTCTACCTCTCTGTACCCTGCAGACTTGAGGCTCCTTGAAGTCAGAGAAAGAGAGTAATTTAAAAGGGGGGCAGAGAACTCCTTAAACAGTGATGCCCGGGGATGAGCCTGACCTTGAGCTCTAAGGAAACTAGCAGCCCCTGCCCCCTGAAGCAGCATCCCCAACCCCAGGAATTCCCCATGATCCATGCCCTTCTCACCCACACCACGAGCTCCCCTGCCGCTCTCCTCCCACCTGCAGGAGCAGCAGCTCTCCCGCTTCCCCTCTGCACAGCTCCCACACACTGCCCAGGACGCCCCCTTGTCAGGTCGGGCTCACCCTCCCAAGGGCAGGGATCAGGCCTGGAGCGTGCAGCACCCCCCAGACGCTCTGCTCTGCTGCCATCCTGGGTCACTTGGTCAGTCTTACAGAAAAGTGGGCACTTTGATTTATTCACAGCAAGGTTCCACCTCTGGGTCTAGACTAGGAAGAACCAGAAGCAGAGTCCTGAACGGATATTTGCACGTCCACGATTACAGCAACGTGATTCATAACAGTGCGGTGGAAGCAGCCCGCACGCACAGCGGGAGAGTGCTCGGGCGGGAAAGGGCAGGAAAGTCTGACCCACGCTAGGTGGACCTCGAAAGCATCGCCCCAGGGGCTGACCAGACGGGAGAGGAAATGCTGCATGATTCCACTTACATGAGGCCCCTATGACAGCCAAACTCAGAGACAGAAAATAGAGTGGGGGTGCCAGGGCCTGGGGAGGGACTGGAGTCAGGGCTTCATCTGAGGGAGGTGATGGCTACACAGCCATGACAAGGTTCTTAAGGCTGCTGAACTGTGCACTTAAAAGTGGTTAAAATGGTAAGTTCTTGCATCAGGGCATATTATTACACGCACAGTGGAAAGCTGGCTTTTGCTATGTGATGGTGTCACACCTCTCCTGGGGTGCCAGGACTAACTCAGGCTTTGTCAGCCACGTCCTTCCCCATTTCATGACACTGACAGGCCCCTCTCCCCGTCCCAAGTTGACACCTGCTATTATAGACTCGGGAACGGAGCCGAGTTTGCTCCTCAGCTCCCAAGGGTGAGGACAGTAGGACCCTGGTTCAGTGCACATCTTCTGGAAGGTGCACAGCTCAGAGGCTCAGCCCTGGAGTCGAGCTGACCTGGGCCTGGAGCCCAGCCTGGCAGGCTCCAGCTGTGTACCCAGGCTGCTCATGGTGCTCCCTGGGGCTGTGTCCTCTCTCCCACAGCAGGTGAGACCCACCTGAGAGGGCCCTGGCACTATGCCCTGCGCCCCCAGGTAGGGGGGCAAGGGGTGTATAGACTGGGGGCTCCCACTGACCTGGTTGTAGAGGGCACAGATGTGCAGGGCCGTGTTCCCCGATGCATTCTGGGCGCCCATGTCCGCCCCGTAGAACAGCAGGTGCTCCAGATGCTGCACGTGTCCGTACCTGCAGGCCTGCAACACAGAGCCCCTGTGAGAGCTGTCCCACCACCTGTGCGGACCCCCACCCACCCACCGTCCTATACCCAGCCCTGCATGCATCAGAACTGGCTGCGGCCCAAGGCTTGGGGTGGTGGCAGGAAGAGCCACTTCCCTGGCTGGGAACTGGGGAGGAGCCTCATGACTGCTTTGGGGACTTGTGCTTGACTGTCAGAGGCTCTGTGAAAGGGCCCCCAAGTTCCTTCCATTCAGGCTTAGGGGCCTAGACGCCTAGAGACACATGGGGCTATCATTTTCCTGGCCTCCTTGGCAGGACACCCAGCCCTAGCCTTGGGTCGCCAAGGAGTGGGTGGCAAACAGCTGGAGTTTGGGGAGCCCATGTTGGTCCTTTTGTATGCAAGGTGCAGCCCCACTGCTGCGTTCAGTGTAACCCAGACCCTAAGCAGGTGCTGGGAGGTAGTGACTGCCCGGGAGGCAGTCCTCAGTGTGACTGGCTCTCACCGAGCCTTGCCGGGGTGAGGATTGGGAATAACAAGTGCACCTTGTGACCCATCAGGACGTGTGGTCGAGCAGATCTGGGCCCCGTCTCAGACCTTCCCTTTATCAGAACCTTCACCTCTGAGGTCCCCACCTACATCGTCATCTATGAACAGGGACAACACAGCACGTCACAGGGCTCGTGTCTGGATCACAGGGGACAAGGGACCCCACAAGACCTCACACAAGGCCAGGTGCCCAGCAGAGCTTGATAAGCTGGTGTGACCCTGCTCCACCCCGGCTCACAGGGGACGAGGAGGTCCCACACATTGATGAGTGTGCCTCTGTCCACCCACATGGTAGACATAGCATGCTGCTGGTAATCCTGGGCTCCTGACCACTGAGACAGACGGAGGTGAACTTCACCTCGGCAGGGTCCAGGAGAAAGGGCTGCATCTGGGCAATCAACAGGGAGGAAAGATGGCAGGGAAGATATTACAACTATCAATTTGATGAGCTTTTTTTTTTTTGGCTGGGGCTGGGTTTGAACCCACAACACTTGGCCTATGGGGCCAGAGCCCTACTCCTTGAGCCACAGGCGCCACCAATTTGATGAACTTTTAAAAAACACTAAGAAACTTCCACTTTCATTGCAGTGCCTCCCACAAAATCCCTTTTTTTTTTTTTTTTGAGAAAGAGAGTCTATGTTTCCCTCTGTAAGTGCCGTAGCATCACAGCTCACAGCAGCCTCCAACTCTTGGGCTTACGGAATTCTCTTGCCTCAGCCTCCCAAGTAGCTGGGATTACGGGTGCCCACCACAACACTCAGCTACAAAATCCTATTAATTTATAAAGCACATGCTTCCCGCGGATATGGCTGCCTTTGCCTGCCCTGCCCCAGGCCCCTTCTCCTGGGAGCAGCATCTGCAATTCCCTTTGGGGCCCCCCAACTGTACCCTGAGAGGTCCCAGGAGGGCCTGCTCCACCCTGCCCCTGCAGAGGGCACAGGACAGAGCCCAGAGCAAGAGTCCCTCCTCCTAGGCATGGCTACAGATGTCCCAAGCTAGAACATCTGTCAGAACTACTGGGAAAGAGAAGTCCTTTGTTCCTCCTGGGATGTCCAGGAGAAAATACTGCAGACGCCGGGAGCTGCTAGGGCCCATCTAGGGCCCATCGACAGAAGTGAAGGAGGGGAAACGAGAGGAGGAGAGAGAGTAGGAGGCAGCAGGCAGACTAAGCCCGATGACACCGCCTGAGCCCTGCTAAGCTGCCCTGTCTCTGCATTTTTCGGGGTCATAAAGACAAGGCATAATCCCCACGCCCCAGAAACCAGTTTGAGTTGAGATCTTTGTTCCTTACATTGCAGAATCTCTGGCTATTCAGCTCTCTCCAGAGGACTTCTAACAGGCGACACTCTGTTATAGTTTAATTTAATTGCTCTTTACTCAATAAAGAAGAGCACTATGTTACCATAAAAACACTGCACGATTAATCCAGACTCATTATTCCCCTTCCCCCCTTTAATCTAAATTTACAAAGCTTTAAGTTCCACCCCTGGGATAGCTCCTGGGCACGCTGCCCTCAGCAGGGGTCACATGCCCTCAGTGCCAAGAGAAAACGGAGACACTGACCCCTGGGCCCGCCCTTCTCAGTCCTCTTTGCCCAGAACATCGCTTTACAACACACAGGCTGGTAAATACTGAAAAGAACTAAAACTGAAATCCCCGTAACCCCACAGTCTCGCACATTTACCAGGAGCTTCCGTTTAAGAGGATCTCAGTGAGTCTCCTTTTTAATCCCTGGTTGTTGAAGCACAGAGGTGGTGCTTGGGATAGGGGTGTGGTATGAACCCACAGTCCTTACCATAAAGAGAAATGGAGAAAAGAAAGTGAAAATGTGGGTACACATATGACATATCTCCCTGACTCTGGCCACTGAGGGGGCGTGGGGTCAGTAGCAGTCTGGCGGCAGTCAGTGCTACCCGGGTCTCAGAATCTACGCTGAAAAGAACCAAGCCACCTTGGAGAAATGGCCAATTCCAAGGCCAAAGCAGAAAAAGAACAAGGACTTTTAACTGTCAGTTGCGCCAGAAAAAATGTAAGTGGCCTCAAGTTGATAGGGATACGTCCCAAGGAGCCCCCTTGAAGGGGCACCCACTGGCTTACACTGGGATAACAATGAATTATTTATTACCTATAAACAGAAATCTAAGGGTCTTCTCCTTGCTATAAACAAAGGAATAAACAAGAATAGAAAACTTTTTTAATATAACAGAAAGCCAACTAATACATGTATAAGCGATGAGAGGATTCTAACAGTCTCCATTTAGGAACCATGATGGTGACAGTTAATCCAGGCCAGAAACGCCACTGGACATAGAGTAACTATGTTTGAAAAACCTGGTAGCCTTCAGGTGACCAGGACTTCCCAGTAAACACACAGTAACAAGGAAATGGTCATCTTGTGTCCCTGAGAGGACGCCACTCCAGGAGCTCAGCGTCATAAGCTCTTCCCGCCAAAATGTGGGATCTCACAAGCACACACAGAACAGACCCAAACTGAGACAAATGGGTCCTCTTCAAAAGGGTCACAGCCACACGAATTGAGGGAAGACTGAGGAACTCGGACCCCAGACTCAATCCTTCTGCTGTAGGGGACACAACTAGGCCAATGGGCGGCACTCAAATGTGGGCTCTGAGTGAAGGGCATGTGACAGTTCCCTGTGCTTTTCCTGCAACCCTTCCATAAGTTCAAAATGAAAACAGTCATTTACAATTTTAAAAAGAAATAAGGACTAGCTTGCCAGCAACAGCCACCAGAGTGTGGGAGTGAGGACCTTGTCCGCCCCAAGATGAGCAATGCTAACGCTTTCTTCTTGTTTGGAGAAGGCTGCTGGGCTCTCTGGCCACTAGAAGGCAACTTACAAGGACTGAGGGAAGGTTGAAATAATTGAATGTAAGACAGAGTCGGCCCTTTTCCCTCTCACATAGGAACCAGCTTCTTGAGGAAAATGCCTGTGCATGGGAAACTCCACCCACATCTTCAGCCTCTGAACCTCCAGATGAGGCCTGGGCAGGTGCATTTGGATAAAGCCCCCAAGAGATTCTGCACTCACCCCAGCTAAGCCTCCCATCTGACCACACAATTTGGTACAAATTATTTGAGAAAGGGTGTGCTTTCCTTTAGGCACTGTACTGCCACCTGCTGGTCATCTGTGATAAACCTACAGTCCAGCATTATAGCAAAGGGAGCCGTGCCCCCAACTCCACAGGGATTATGCAGTGCCCAGCGCCGCAGATGGAGAGCCGAGGGGTTTGCTGTGTTGCAGCCAGGCAGCCAATGTCTGCTGAGGTGACCCCCCTGCTGCTTCAGCTTGGCCCCGTGCCCCGAGCAAAACTGTGCCAGTCCAAACCACACTTGGACACTTCTGCACCAGCGCTTTTCAACCAGTGTGCGGTGAGAGGCTCTTAGGTTGCACCATAAGAATTTTTAAAAGATCATTAATTAAATTATTTTCAAAAGAAGTTCAAAGCACAATAAGTATATTCTTTTTTTTTTTTT
>NW_003852535.1:7827-35246 GCF_000181295.1 Otolemur garnettii
AAAAAAAAAAAAAAAAAAAAGGCTGAAAAACACTGTCCTACAGCACGAGCTTCAATAACGCACCGTGGAGGTACCGAAGCCCACCGGAACATGCACCAGGCATCTCAGCCCTAGTTTAGTCAGGAAGCTGGCTGCCTGTCAGCAAAGGAAGGACATCTAGTCCAAACACACGCAAACCCCCCTCGCTGGCTGGGCCTGAGCCACCGGCTGCCCCACGGCCCAGTTTTCAAAGGCCAGGTATGGTCCTCCCGCCAGACGGTGAGGAGAAATCTAGGCTCATGGAGAAAACTAGGCACTGAGCCTAGTGACCAACTGGAAGCAGCTTGTTCTGTTCTGATCAGTTTCGTGGGTTGTGCCCCCAGGACATTCACATGTTGACTCCCAGTCCCCAGACCCCAGGAAGATGGCTTTATTTGAAGCCAGCACCTGCGCCACTTCCCCCAAGGAGCCCACAGCTTTTAAGACATGATTTCTGGACTCTGTCGTTGGAGCAGAACAGATGGGGCTGATGAGGGCGGCCCTTTGCCAGCTTGGTATCAGGGGTGCTACCCATCACTCCTCCTCCTTCATTCCCCCCACAACCCCAAGGAACCTGAAGCTTTGTGCCCCTCATCCCCCTGGAAAGGCTGCCTTGTGTACTTCTCCAACTAGAACCTGCTGGGCAGGGTGGGGGTACCCCCCAGTCAATAGGAGCAGAACCCCGAAAGCCAGGCAGCCGCAGAGCTCCCCAGCTCTCCCTGATGGCTCTCCCCATGGCTTCCTGGGACCAAGCTGGCCCTGGACAATGTAGTCACTGCAGTACCTGGACACAGTGGTTACAATATTGTCCTTGAGGGGATGGTAACCCAGGACACTCAGACCTGGCAGCATGTAACACAGGCAGCCACAACAGGGAAACTGCTGGGGGCCTGGGAGGAGTCACAGGGCCTGTCCCTCACCATAGGGACTCAGGAAGCCTGAGGGAGCTTCTGCTAATGGGGAGCAGAGGACAGCATGGCAACTGAGAAGCAGCAGAAGTCGTCATAGCAAAAAGTGCTTAATTTCTTCAAGGTTAAAACTTTCCATTTAAAAGTGCTAAACAGAAGCCAGTAACAGCATTAAGATAGAACAGTATCACATCCCTCGCAGAATTTTTGCAAAACTCAAATGAGATACATTTATGGTCTGTGAACAAATTTGTTAAGTACTCTCTTGAATGTATTTTGGGGTTGGGGGGGGTTTGGTTTTTGTCACCTAGGCTGGAGTGCAGTGGCATCATCATACTTCACAGCAGCCTCAAACTCCTGAGCTCGAGCAATCCTCCTGCCTCGGCCTCCCGAGTACCTGGGACTAGAGGCGCCATCACATCTGGCTCCCTATCATTTCATAAGGACGACACGGGACACAGCCGGATGATGATGGTGATGACAGGGTGGGGACAGCATTTACTGATCACCTGCCCCGTGGCCAGAAGATGCTTCCTGTGAATTCTTTCATTTCACTGTGTCAAGAGCTCCACAGTTCATTACTCAGCCAAAGTGAGAAACCCGCAAACAAGATGGGGGAGGGGAGGCGGCACTTGCCCAGCAGTAGGGGGTGTGTGTGTGTGTGTGCTGGGGTAACCCCCGGCTGCCTGATACACCCTCAGGATGGGGTGAAGAGGAAGCATCCCTCACCCCAAAGACACAGAGAGTCAAACTCCTGGACAGGGAGTGAGTGAGCAGGACCCCAGTGTGGTGCTCACAGGGCTCGGCACATGGACACAGGGCCACCTCCTTGGCCCAGCAGCTGTCCTCCCTGGGGCCGCACACCCTCAGGCTGGGGCTGGTGTGCTATGAGTTAGGCTGCCTGGTGAATGGGAAAGTGCTTTGCAATTACAAACACAATACAAATGCCCCCAAATCTGACCCTTGACGCCCCTGAGTTGTGAGAAAGCATTTGGGTGTTTTCTGACTTGCTTCTTTATGGTTCTCTGCATTTTCTGAGATTTCCAAGATGAGCCGGGGTTTTCTTCCTAATCAGAAAAAAATAGGGTAATTTGAATAACGACTTTTACAAGAGTTTACAGACAGTCTGAGTTCAGAAAAAGGGTTCTTCTGATAAATCACCAGAGGCCAGGATACCTCCCCATGGCACTGCCAGGAGGGGCTGGATGTAAAATGCCACAAGCACCTGGTCTCAGGTGACGGCAGGACATCAGTGACTGAGAGAACGTAGAGAGCAGGCCGGCCACCTTGCAGCACCTACAGCCACCAGCAGCCACCTGGAGGCCCCAGGTCTCTGCAGAGTGAGTGGCCTGATGGCTGGGAAGGAGCTGTCCACTTCTTGGTGCTGGACGGGAGGGACAGATTTTAAGAGCAGAACACATAAATCTGAGAACTCAGACGTGCTTCTCCACAGAGTGCAGGGCAAGAAACAGCCTAGCTAGGTCCCTGCAAAACCCACCTGCCCCTGCCTTTCTTTCTGCCACAAATGCATTGTCACGTCAAGATGGTTTGGGTTGGACACCCTAGAGGAGTGGATACAGAACGGTTCAGGTATGAGAGGAGCTCGCTCTGTGGCCTCAGGCAGGTTACTCACTCTCTCTGGGCCTGTTAACTCATCTGAGAAGCAGAAACAAAAAGTCCCCTGCTGGGTGTGCTCCGAGGATGTACAGAGATGGTGCAGGCAGGGGAGCGCGGGCAGCACTTAGCTGGGTAGAAGCGAGGCGTGATGAGGAGGACCCCGCAGAAGGACAGCCCTGTCTGCCATCTCTGCCCAGCCTGCGCTGAACCCCCCCACTCACTGCCTTATTTAACAGAAATGGCGGCCCTGCCGGGGAAGGATGAAGGATGCAGGGAGGTGAGGCCACGTCCCATGGACCACTGAGATTTTTTTTTAAAGATTCCACAAGGAATCTTTATTTATTTATTTGCAGTTTTTAGCCGGAGCTGGGTTTGAACCCTCCACTTCCAGCACATGGGGCCAATGCCCCACTCCTTTGAGCCACAGGCGCTGCCCGACCACCGAGATTCTTTAGCAGGACGGAGTCCGGCTTTCTCAGATTTGTCCAAAAAAGAAACAGACCACTAGAGGGCAGTGAACCCCGGATGGTTTTCCACAAGAGAGAGAAGCAGAATGCAAAGACCCAGGGGTTAGTGCCTCTGAGGTCCATATGCAGAACCTCGGGCTGGGACAGAGGGGACAGGGTGGCACTGGGTGGAGATGCTCTGAATCCAAGTGCAGGAGCTCACAGATGGAACCTGACATCCCTGGGGACCAGAAATCAAGGCTGAGAGCTGCATTAAGTGACTGCCAGGGGTCCCTAGGAACCAACAGGGCTGCCCTCCTGAGAGATGGGCGACTCGGCTGCCCGGTTTGAGGGTGGGGAAGGAAAGAAGGCAAAGAGAAAAGAGAGGAACTGCCCAAAGCTGAGACCCAGGGCTACCCTGGCTTAGGGCTGGGGGCTGTGTGAACCATTCCACATTCAAGGGCATTTTAACCTCATCCATACTTTGAGCGTCCAAAAGAAAAACAAGACAGAACAGAGTGATAGCATTTAAAGGGCGGATGAACCTCAAGAAACAATAATTAACGAAACAGGCATTTTCAAGTAGGGCGATGACAGTTCCTATTCACACCGACTGTTTCTATGACAAAAAGCGTCTGTCACGTGCCCTAAAAGGGCTCATTCGTTAAAGATAACATGAAATTAAACACTCCTCTTCCGGGACCACTCTATCTCAATGACGTGAGTGACTGCCCTCTTAGGGGCCATTGAATGATAGCTCTGTTCCTGAGGATTATCACAGTTGGATTTGCCTAAGAACTAATTCTCCACCTGGCAGACAGGCAGGAGCCCCCCGAGTCTGTCTTCTCAGAACTCCCCAGCTGGGTCTGTGCCATCAGCTGAGACTCTAGCAGACTGGAGAAGAACATGGGTGCTCGAGGCTCCATGACCCCCTCCCACGTCACCCAGCAATATCCTGTGGTGGCAATTCTCACGATGACCACACCACCTCACCCAGGCCGCCTGCACCCTATGCTTGTCCTTGATCTCAAATTAGCCCACTCCATTTTTTCAGCGGAGCTCACCAGAGCTTAGAGACTCCCAGGCACAGCCCCCTCATAAGCAGGGCACCTTGGAAACTTGACATGCTCCCCCACCCCCATGGCTGCCAACACTGACATGGCTGGGATTATCCCTCAGTAATGACCCATTGACACCTTCCGTAAGAGCTGAAGTTCACGCTATGAGGACAAGCGTGGCTTTTAAACCACCATGAAGGAACTGATGCTCAAGTGTAACCAGGAGTGGAGATGAGCAGAGAGATTGGGCCCCACCGGGGCCATGGTCACCCCTTCCCTGCCCTAGAGTGGAAACACCTGCCCAGAAAACATGACTGTCCATTGATGCTGTCCTGCCTGGTCCCCGTGCACACTTCATACCTGTTGACCTGTGTACAAGCACAGGCACGCGCGTGTGGGGTGCACACGCATGTGGAATTGCTTGTCACCCCTGTCTCACATCCAGCTTCCCTGCACAGCACGTCAGGCACCCGCATCAGAGTGTGTCTGTTCCAGGCTGCATCCTGGTGTGCAGGACACTGACACACGTGGCAGATGCTCACCCTCAGCAGGCCAACCGCAGCTAAGTGACCACCAGCAAGCAGACAGGGTCTGTGGTGCAGCCTAAATGTACAAGGCCAAACAATTAAGTCGACAGACTCGCCCTAGAAAAAGTGGTACAGACCTCACTGCTGAACATCACCATGGTCACCCGCAAAGTCCTCCCCTTGGGAAGCTGTACACTGATGCCAGTGTCCAGTCCACCCTTCAAAGCCCACTCTCTAGGATGAGTTCATGAACTTAATTGTTAGACCTCATACACCTCTGATGGCCATTCCAGAAGCGGAGTTCCAAAACTGCTTTGAAGGGTGGACTAGGAGTGGGCTGTTGTTCACAGCTTTCCCAGAGGACATCAAAGGTGGCCGCAGAGATATTTGGCTATGAGATGTGTAGCACTTTTTCTAGGATGAGTTTGTGAATTTAATTGTCTGATCTCATTTACTAAAGAAGTGGGCAGTGGTCAGACCAGGAGACCTCTTGGAAGCCCTGAGATAGCAGCAGACAGTGTGGAAAAGCTCAGAAGAGACACGTCTGGGAAGAGCAGAGGGATGGCAGGGCCACTCGGACGGGGAGCAGGCAGATGCCAGGGACAGGGAGGGGAACGTGCCCCAGAAACACCAGGGAGGGGAGTGAGGCTCTCCCACCACAGCAGCTTCCCCAGCACCCTGCGGGGACTCACAGCTGCTTCTATGCTCAAGTGCAGGGGAAAGACAACTAACTGGCCGTGCGTCTACACACAGAGATTTTTAAAATTTCAACCTTAAATTTAAATTCAAAATAAAAACATGTTTTAAAGCATGGGCTCATATAATCATGGAGGCCGTCAGTCTGAAACCTGCAGAGCTGGCTGGAGCCCCAGAAAGAGTGGGTGCTGCAGCCCCATCCAGGCTAAGGTCAGCAGGATTCCTTCATCCTCCTGGGGGGTCGCAGCCCTGCCCCCAGGGCCATCAGCTGGCCCACCCACACTGCGGAGGGCATCTACCTGCTCTCCTTGAAGTCCACTAGCTTAAATGTTAATCCCATCTGTAAAAACACCTTCACAGCCACATCTAGAATACTGTTTGATCAAAAATCTGGGTGCCACAGCCTGACCAAGTTGACCCATAAAATTAACCATCACAGGGGAAGGTATTTTTCCTTTTTCATACAGGAAAGCACAGGCATGACAGTGAATCCCACGTGGGGTCCACAGAAGAGGACTTCTGGGGTTGGTCATTACTACTCCCCCAAGTCTCTGACCAGGATGTGGGCTGGGGGCTACCCTGAGCAGGTTCACAGACCCCCCCACTGACACCACTGGAGGAACTGGCTTCCCCAACTGGCCCAGCAAAGGGAGGGTCAGGGGGGCATGGCATCCCCATTGCCTACTCTGACCATAGAGGGTGGGCGCATGAACCCCCCAGGACATGACAGGTGTGTAAGGTGACCATGGCGCCATAGTGAGGTGTAAGGTGACCATAGAGAAAGCACAGGATGCCTGAGAGCCATTGACAGTCACCATATAAAGACCCAGCAAGCAACCATTTCAGAGAGAGACACACACCCCAAATCCCCCAGCCCACCTGGGTCCAGCCCCTCCTCTTCCTGTTAGGGGTCATCCATTTCCTGTTATGTAACCACCCCTTCCCATTCTCATTTCACCACCTCCCCTCAGCAGCCCCTTCTGTTATAGCCCCTCCCCCTTCCAGTTCTATCCTCGCCCCTTCCAGTCCAGCCCCTCCCCTCCCCATGCCTGCATTGCCCTTTGACCTCCTGGGTGGATAGTCCTTTCTGCTCTCCTGAACCCATCTCTCCCCTCCCTGCCTAAAGACCCTGACCTCAGGGTTGCAGCCCTGGGCTCCCTGGCTGACCTGCAGCTCTGGCAGAGCTCAGCTGAGGAGAGAGGGGGGTGTTTCTTCCCTCCCCCCCTCCCCCAACACCATCTCCGCCCCACTGCTGTTGTCTGCCCACACCTGGGCATGATCCATAAGACGTTTCACTGGAGACATCAGGTAGGTTGTGTTTCTGGCCAAGCCTGTAGGTGGCAAGTCCCCTAACCCACTGGGGGCGGCAGGTGAGGGATGCTGAAAAGTATGTGGCTGGAATGTGGAAATCAGGCATCACACTGGGCCACCTGCCCTCAGAAAGGGACCCAGGAGGATGGGGACCTGGAGAGAACAGGGCTCCTAGGAAGCAGGTTCACACCCAATATTGGTCGGACCAATAGGACTCCCACTGTGGGGAACGCAAGGACCGTGCCTAATCTGCCCATTTCTCCAGAGTCCTCAGAAATAGATATCTCTGTGCAAGTATGTCCCTTCAAAATGCTGACATTGGTGTTTTTAATGACTTTTCAACTCACTTTTTTTTTTAGAAACTGTGGGTAGGGTGGGGCCTGACCTGTAGACTGCCCTACCCCATGCAGGGGACTAAAGGCCGGGGGAGTTGGTTCTCAGGGGACAGGGGCTGGCTCTCAGGGGGCACAGGCGGGGCCGCACCTGGTGGATCTCGTGCCAGCCGTTCTCGTCCTTGCAGCACACAGTGGCGTGCTCATGCAGGAGGAGCTCGCAGCAGTAGGGGTCCCCCCCAACGATGGCAGTGTGATACAGGGGCGTGAGACCGTAACTGTCTTTGTAATCCGGGGATGCTCCAAGCTCTAACAAGGTCTAGGAAAAAAAAAAAAATCAAAAGTTATGGTCACTGGTCTTATGACCCCTTTTGCCCAGATTAAGACATTAAGAAAGAAGCATGAGGATCACTCTCTCCGTGGCCACGGGCTCCTGGTACTCCTACTGAGTCCCCAGAATTAAGCAGATACTAACTAGAGAGTCAAGTTTCTAGGCCTGAAGCAGCAAATGGTGCCCCAACACTCAGGACATGGTGACTTTCAGGAGATGAGGGGACACTGCACGCCAGACCTGGCACTCCCACAGGTCTGTGGCCTGGTGACCCCTTTGTCCCAGGGGTATATCACAAACAGCAATTAACTGAAGGTGACACTTGAAGCAAAGAGAAAAGTTGTACTGTTCAACCTAAATGCATAACAGAAAATGTTCCCGACGTGCACTGTGAGGGTGGCGAACCCCGCCAGCAGGGTTATGAGCACTCTGATTCTAAGGGAGCCAGCTGAAAAGGTGCGGCCAAGGTCAAGCCAAGAAGTTTCAGACTTTAGGGAGAAGCACCCCACTGGGGGTCAACCTGAGAGGTGCTTCCCTCTCCGCCTCACTTGGGATCTGCTGGAGAATGGGCTTGGGCAGTCACCACCCTATGCAGATGCCTCCAAAACACGGCAGGGAGGTGAACAAAAACACTAGAGGACCGCAGGAGGACGGAAGGGAGGACACCCCACCCCGGACTGGCTTCCAAGGCCCCAGAGGTGGGAGCAGGGCTGGGTCAGCTGGGGGATGTATTTGCAGCCTGCTCTTTTAGGTGGGTGTGGGTTTCAGCACTGCCTTTGGGGATTGAAAATACAAGCCCTTTGAAATAAAAGGGGAAAGACTTTTGTTACTGAAAAAGTATAAAATCAATGAAACCAAGGAGAGCAGGCAGGGGAACCGGGAACCTGGAACCTCCTCTGACTGGAACCTTGAGGTCAGGCCCCACGGGGATGGGAGCAGACACAGTGGACCAGACAGGGCCGGGGTGTCACCCACATAAGCCAGGCTCTGGGACTTACCTTCAGGGCGACTTGGTTCCTTGTTCGGGCAGCTTTGTGCAGAGCGGTCATCCCGTCTTTGGCACGGAAGTCCAGGTGAGCCCCACCGTTTCTGAGAGCCTTAATAAGCTCCACGGAGTCATCCAGCTGAGCAGCTAAGGTCAGGGGGGTCTCTGAGGACCCAAACACACATACTTCAGAATGAACACTTAGGGGAAAGCACCAAGTCACACCACTTACTGGGCCCCATTTTAAGCTTTAAAGAACAGACTGCAGCTCTCACAATCCCTGTAGGCAGTGTGGCTCAGGAAACCCCAGTAGGGTCATGTGCAAATCACAACGGCCCCCGAGACCGGGAGTCAGCAGGACTATGTTTCAGGCTTCGAGCCAGGGGGCTTCCCCTGCTCCCTCCACCCTGAGTACAGAATCCTCCCAGAGCCATCTGGATGCTCCTTTCCAGATGAACAAGGAGCAATTGGTTCAGGCCCTCATTAGAGATTTGCAAGGCAGATACTGCCTTTCCTCACTCAATCTCCACATCTTAGTAGAGGGACTGGACATAGTGTCTGTGTCCTCAGGAACTGCCCAGTTTCACTCATCCACACCGCACAGGATGACCTGGGAGGAAGGAGGGTGAGGTCTGCCTGTGCGGGACAAGGGCTTAGAAGGGCCCCACCCTGCGCAGATGACCTGGGACCCATCTGCCGCAGACAGCCACTGAGGACACCAGCCTTTGTTATGAGACGTCTTTCTCTTTGCTCTTCATTTTCCTAACGGGCCCACCAGGGCAAGGTGCACAGTCCCGGTGTGGTTCATTGGAAAGGTTTCCACATTACAGAAAGGAACAAGAGTACAGTGACAGCACCCAAGGCCCCTGGAACCCAGAAACCTCACTGGATCTGCAACCACAGCTGAGAATAAAAGCCTCGGGGTGGCCGAGCCCCTTCGACACTCACCCTGCCTCCCCTAAGTGTGAAGGGGCTGAATATGCCCCCCTGTCTGTTTATAATTGTGACACTTATTTATTCACAAATGGGCACTGTTCTGAGTGCTTTATAAATTCACAGTAGGAACCACTGTGCAACTCAACCTCTCACTGTGACTCTCAGGTCTGCCCCGCTCCTTATGACGAGGGTGTCACATGTGGACACGTCTGTGAACCGTAGCTCCTAATATTCTCTCCTGAGATTCACAGCACACAGCCTGTTTTCCCCAACTCTGACCCAGGCACTCATGAATGCCACTGCACACAGTCCTGCTGTGTACCCATGACAAGGACCCTCGTACGCAGGGGTTTTAAAGAAAAATAGGGATTTTCCAGAACAACTAAGGGACTCTGGCGACAGTGGGGGGTGTTTCTTGCATGGAAAACAGCAAAACAGCAAGGAAGGCACAGCATGGTGAGGGGGAGCTGGGAGGAAGACGGGATGGGAACCTGCCAGAGCCTGAGTGGGGCAGGTGTGCAGAGAGAGGGACGCAGACTCGAGGGCCCGTCCCACCCACCAGAGAAGGGAGGGCCAGCGTGGTCAGCCCCCCTCTCTCTACCTCACCCTAGCGACTTCCCAGGCTGAGGCACAAGCGTCCACAGCAAAAAGACCACCACAGGTAGCGTGGCAGGTGAGGGGAGCGACTGATCCTCAATGACTTTAAAAACGTGGACTGTCAAGAGCCCCAGTATCGACGCTGAACGTTCCAGTCTCCTCCAGCGACTTAACAAGCATGCTGATGGGTAAAGAGAGCCTTCAGAACAAGGAGGATTTTTCTTTCTTATTTGGCTTTCCACATATGACCAGTGCAAAAGTTAGGTGGTCTAAAGAAGATCTTCTTTTTAAATTATACTGTGCTCCTTTTTCACGGCTGATGACCTTGACTTAATAGTATTTTATAAACGAGAATACCACCTCAGAGAGAGCAAGTGGCAAGTGGTAAGGTCAGAATGGAGGCTTGAGTCGTGACCTCTGACTTGCAGGTATAGCCCCTTCAGGTGAGCCGCACCCTGTGGACAGGGGCAGGCAGGTAGGGCCAGGCTGGGCAGATGAGCAGGTGGAGAGAACCACACCACTCGGTTAGTGGCTGTGTCCTCCCACAGGACAGGGAGACTTAGCCCTTCGATGACATCCAGGGCCAGTGACAATGACAGCCTTCCCAAAGGACCCAGAGCCCTTCCCAGTGATGCCACAGCCTGGCCACATTCACCTCTGGCCAGAGGAGCCCTCTGCCCCCTCAGCTCAGACAGGACATTGGCAAAGGGGACATTCAAGTGAGGCTCCCTGTCTGGGCCAATGGCACCACCCAGACAGATGCTGTTCAGTCAGTGACCCTGTCATGGCAGGGCTGCCCTCTCTGTGCCATCAGTGATATGTCATCACTCCCGTAATGAGCACGGCAACTCTGCAGCCACCTCACACCACAATTCTTAAGAATAGTCCTCAGCTTTTGCATTTCTAAATTTCTTTAGTTTTAACACTGTATCAGAACCCCAGCACCTGTAAGCTCAGAAGTGTTCCCAGTCTACTCCTGAATGACTGCGGGAGTACAAACACCTGTGATATTCGGAGATGACCTCAGAGACATACAGACCCCCCAGCTGGAGACCGCCTTGAAGCATGTGGGTTCTGGGGCATGCCCGGGATGAGCTTCAAAAGGTACCAACACAAAGGTAGGCAGGTGGGATTTCCTGGAAGCACACAGGAGCCGCCGGCCCAGCCATCAGCCCTGACACTGGGATACGGCAGTCAGGAGGGCAGGCGGTGGGAGGAGCAGCAGCAGGCGGGACAGCCGCTGTGACCCAGCTGGCACAGAGCAGGACAGGCTGCAGTGTGCTCGTGTTCCTGGGTGTATCTGAGCACCTACAGCGACAGGCCACAGAAACCAGGAACTTGAGAGAGGCGGTGACTGATGACAGTAACAACCAGCTCCTCCCTGGACCACCCGCAGGTTTCTTAGAAAATATTAACTCTGGAGAACAGGAGGATCCTCAGACGGAAACCAGAATGTGAGTAAAGACCGAGGCTGCATCCCAAATATAGGAAAGAACCTCATCAAAAGGGATGACCCTGGAAATGACGGGAGTCTGCCCGACTAAAGGTGGAGGGAAGCACACAAGCAGAGAAGAGCTGGGTTACAGTCCAGACGGAAGCAACAGCCACCCGTCCCTGCTGACCCAACAAAGAACTGAGTAAGTAAATATGTGTGGGGAAGGACAAATCCCCCAAATTCCAGTTTGTGTAGCTCTCTGCCCTCTGGGGGGGCCAGAGCTCCCTGCCCCTCAGCCATGGGCAGCACGTGGTGATTCCTCCCAGAGAGCACAGCCTGGAAAAGGGAAAAAACAAGCAACTTTATGGCAGATCAACCCGCCAGGCACGACCAGGTGATCACAGGCAACATCAGAAGCCGTGAGTCCAGGTGACAGTCTGGACCATGGTAGGATGTGGTGAGAAGGGCTCCTCACCTCTGAGGTTTTCCCCTCAAACCCACAGCCCCAAATCATGGGGGTGGGGGGAATAAACGGCACACAAATCCCAGTAAAGGGGCGGCCTACAAAATGTTTCCAGCCTTCCTGGAAACTCTCACAGTCACCAAACAAACACTAGAGAAGGCTGAGCAACTGTCACCACCGAGAGGGGCCTTGGAGACAGGCAACTGCATGTCCTGTGGGATCATCTATGAAATCCTGGAACAGAAACAGGAAAATACTAGGAGAAACCCAAGCCAGTCTGAAGCAAGTACCACTGAGTTAATAACAATGTATTAACATCAGCTCAGCAGCTGTGACAGATATGCAGGTACTAACGGGGAACTGGATACAAGGTATCCGGAAACTCTACAACTTGCAATTATTCTGTAAATCTAAAACTGTTCTAAAATGAAAAGGAAAAATAAAACCCTTGTGGCTCTTGCTTTGGGTAATGAGTTTAATGTAAAAATGCTGCTGCCCCCAGTCTGGGATCAAGTATCCAAATAGTCAGAAAACTCTTAAAACTCAACAAGAAAACACCTAATTAAAAAGCGGACAAAAGATCTAAATAGATACCTCACAAAAGAGGCACAGAGGACACATAAGCACAGGAAGATGTCTCGCCCCAGATGCCATCAGGGGACTGGAAGTTGGAACAATCAGATACCACCACACAGTCACGTGTCCCGGAATGGCCACGCTCCGACCTCTGTGCGGAGCCCTGGGGACTCTGAGCATCCCAGGAGGATGCAAAATGCTCCAGCCACGTTGGGAGACAGCTTGGCAGTTTCTTGTTTCCCCCAAATAAGCGAAAAACTTGCATCCACGCAGAAATGCGAACAGTCACGTTTACGGCAGCTTTATTTGTTAACTGTCGAAAACTGCAAACAACCAACATGTCCTTCAGTGACAGAACGGTTAAACCGCCGACCACTCGGACAGAGAAATATTAGAGAGCGCTAAAAAGACACGCCCTGTCCAGCCGTGGAAAGACACAGACCGAGGCACCGTCGGTGCACATTGCCAAAGGAAAGAAGCCGATCTGAAAAGGCCGCGTGCTGTGGAACTGCTGCTCTCGGACACTGTAGAAAGGGCAAAATGGTGGAGCCAGTGAAAGGATCAGGGGTCACCAGGGGCTAAGGGGGGATAAACAGTAGAGCATGGAGCATTTCCGGGTCAGGGATGCTACTGCCGTGGGCACGGGGCAGGACGCATTTGTCCAAGCCCACAGAATGCACAGGGCTGAGAGGGGACCCTGACGTAAACTATGAACTTGACTTGCTGCAGCAAATGCACCGTGCCAGGGTAAGCCACTATGACAGGGAGCATACAGGGACCCCCCTCCTCCCCGCTCACCATACTATCTGCTTGATTGCTGAGCAAACCTCAGACCAACTCTGCGCCCAGCCCTGGGTGTCGCTCCTGGGGACGCCGGTCCTGCCCCCTCCTCATGCCGCCCCATTTCCCCCCCTTCTTGTACTTTATCATCTTCTATCTCATGCACCTTCATAAGCCACCTGGACTCCCTTGTAGAACCAGGTGGGACATAAATAACAGAAGTCCTGACATAACTGAAGACTGTCTTTGCGCTCTCACCAGAAACCAGGTCTCTCTCCTGTTCTTTTATTAGGAACTGTATTCAACAAACTATGAGCACCCAGATATATTCGCTGGTGGCAAAGGGAGTAATTTACTCCAAGATCATTTGCATTGGGTAATTTGTGTGTCTCTCTCCCTCCGCATGGAGGTTTACGAGGTCCCGGAATTGTGTTCTCCCGAATGGCCCCGTGCTCCCAGGCGTTGTCATTCTGGGGAATTACATGCAGTGACTCACTCAGGGCTGAGGTGAGACAGCTGTGCAGGGACCATCAGTCACCGCAGGCATCAAAGGAGCCCCTGTATTCTTTGAGTTAACGCGGTGGAGGCGCTCAGTATACCAGAACCCAGAACGTCCTAATTGGGCCGTGTGGGAGCCCGGCTTACAACAAAGTAAGGGCAAAGGACAGGTGGAAAGCCGCCAATCAGAGCAGCCCAGCCCAGCAAGCAGCGAGCACATCACTGCCCTTGAACCTGCCTCCATAACCAGCTCTTACAAACGGAGTCCAGACACATCCCAGGTGTGCTGCGAAGTCTAGGAAAAGAAGAGTCTGTTTTCATTTCTAATCAAGGTGTTTGTTTACTTTTTTGGAGACAAGAATCTCACTCTGTTGCCCAGGCTAGAATGCCATGGCATCACCATAGCTCACAGCAAACTCAAACTCCTGGGTTCAAGCTATTCTCTTACTTCAGCCCTCCATGACACCTGGCTAATTTTTCCATTTTTGGTAGAGACGGGGTTTCACTACTGCTCTTGCCTAGCACTCTGGGAGAACTCCTGAGCTCAAGGGATCCTCCTGCCTTCTTCCCCCCAAATGTTAGGATTATTGGCATGAGCCACCACAACATCCCCAGGTCATCAAGATATTTAAAGAGTTGAAAGGCATTTCTAGCTTTATTAACCAAACCTCCTGTGTTATACCTGGGGCTTCAAGTTTGGAGACAACAGTGTGGAAATAAAAGCACTAGCCAAAGTCACACTCAGATCATCGGGGCTTAGAAACAACATTCACTGAGACCAGCCCCAAGCCCTAGTGGGAGAAGGCTTTTTCTTTAAATACTACTTTCATCATTGTTAATTAATAAAATTTGCATTTAGATCAGGTAGCAGATGGTCGCATGCACCAACACGGGCTGTTTGAATGGGCAGGCTGTCCCACTGGCCCTACTGACCTCTCATAAATCACTCAGTCTACAGGGCTGCTCCCCCCCCATGCAGCTCCCACCCGGGAGCCCAGACACCAGGACTTGGAGCCCAGGTCAAGCATCATGGCATTTGCTGAGCTTGGAAAGAGGCTGCTTTCAATTCCACGCACAGGGAATGAAGAGATCTGGTTTTCAGCCAGAGTCTGCTGCTTGCTGGTGAGCTTTGAAAAAGCTACCAAATTCAGTATGGAGCCATTAGAATATGGGATGAGAAGGTGCCTAGCCTGTCACAGCCACGGTGAGGAAAGTGTGCCATATCTAGTGGACAGGGAGAGTGGGTAGCTGGGTCTTCCCTCCCACCTGGGGCTGCCCCAGGCTTCAGATGAAGCTTGATCCTGGGACCAGGACCTGGGTTTGCTCCAGCCCAGCCAGGGCCACAGCCACGGCCAGCCAGGCCCAGATGTGGGAAGAGAACCCAGATCCTGAACCTCTTTCATTTCTGCCCAGGGCCAGGCTCTGCCTCCTGGTGACTTGGCACCTGTCCCAGTCTGGGCCACTGTAACAAGATACCAGAGGTGGGGGCCTTGCAAACAGAAGACTATTTCTCATGGTCCTGGAGGTTAGAAGTCCAAGACCAAGGCACCGGCAGATGTGGAATCTGGCGAGGGCTGGTTCACAAACAGCACCTTCTCACTGTGCCCTTGGATGGTAGCTCCGGCAAGGGAGCCTCTGGGGCCCCTCTTATAGGCCCCAGATTATAAGATCATGAATCCCATTCAGGAGGGCTCTGCCCCTAGGACCTCATCACACCTCCTAAAAGCCTCTGATTTCAGAACTTTCTGCATTAATTATACCCTTTCCCCTTTTGGCTCACTATAAACATTTTGGGGGTCCTGGAAAACCCCATTTTGGCTCAATGTGCAAAACTCTGCACACGGGATATTTATAACAGCTTTATCCACTACTGCCCAAATGCGCAGGCAATCAAGGCATCCTTCAGGGGGTACAGGATAAACAAACCACGTCCACCCAGACAGTGGAATATCATTCAGGGCTGAATGGGCCACCAAGCCATGAAAAGACAGGGAGAAACTTCCCACTTTCCTAAGTGAAAGAAGCCAACCAGAAAGGCTGAACACTGCACAATTCCCACTACCTGACGTTCTAGAAAAGGCAGAACTATGGAGACAGTAAAAAGATGGATGGTTGCCCGGGGTTGGGGAGGGGCGGAGATGAACACGTGGAGTGTGGAGGAGTCTCGGGGCAATGCGACAATCCGCTGTGCTCCTACAAAGCAGTGATGTTACACATTTGTCAAAATCCAAAGAACGTACAAGGCCAAGTGTGCAAAGGCTACTCATTTTAAAAAGGGGGGAGGGGAGGAACGCAAATCCTCCTTTACAGAAGACGACCAGTCACCGCCAGAAGGCAGACTGACTTGGAAAACTACCACTTGGCAATCAACCACGTGAGAACTGAGTCAATCACTGTGTTTCCAATTTTTTAACTGAGAATAAATATTTCTGTCAAGACTAAAAAACAAAACAAAACCTGAAGCCACGAAGTTCAATCACTGTGAATTACAGGGTGGGACAGGGAAGATGGAGGAAGAGACTAAGAACCTACCTGCCCACCTACATCGTGCATTCTGGCTCCTGAGCCCCCACTCGATGGGGCCCTGTCCCCTGCCTGGTCCCACTGGTCTCTGCCTGTGCTGGAGACCCTGGATCACCTGCTTTTGTGGTGTCAGGAGCCACTGAGTGGGGCTCTGATGACAAGGGGGGTTTCTGTTCCTTCTCCGGGTTGGTCTCTCTCATAAATACAAGAAGTCCTGGGGATACTTCAGTAACCAGGAGGATAAGCCCCCATTACAGCCACACTACGGTCTCCGGCAATGGACTCCCAGGTCATTCCTGCTCAGTTCTGGGGAGAAGTGGTTGAGGGTCCAGCTTCTGTTTTTTAGCCTCTTTTAACTTCTACTGCTTAGTAACTGCTGACAGCAATCAGGGATTTTATGATTTGGTACCAACTCCATCCCTAAGTACAATGAAAGTGGATTCACCCCAGACAAACTCAAGGGAAAGAGCCATGTCCCTCTATCTGGACATATCTCAGGGTCTGGGTCAATGTGGTTTTAGGAGTGAAGTTAGGATCTGTCCTGGAATAACAGCCGTTTCAAAACCTTAACATTGAAAGACAGTAACAGCTGGTGGAGAGGCTGTGGGGAGGCCTGGCTCACATGGAAAGGTCACTGGGGAGGAAGGAGTGGCTGAGATGTACCCCGACCTCCCACTACCACTGACCAGGACAAGGGAGAGGAGCCGCCACGTTGCTAGGGGCCAGGACCCCAGTGGAGCCAGAATCCACTGGACACAGTCGTGATGAGGCCAGGATAGAGAAGAAGGCAGCTCTCCCCAGGCCAGGAGGCACTAAGGCCCAACACTGGCCCCAGGAGGGAAACCAGATCTGGATGAAGGCTGTCTGTGAATGTACTGAAGGCTCAAGTTCATGCCCAAGAACCTATCTGTCCATTTACGTGTACAGCCTGGGCACCAGGGAGCTACTTCTCCCTGCATGAGAAAGTGGTCCTGCCCTCAGAGCCAGGCCAGCGCAGAGGACCTTGCAGGAGAGAAACCACCATGTCAACCCAGCGGGAGACACGTCCATATCAGGGAAGGACGGATAGATGGACAGGGCCCTCCTGAGCCTCCTGCCAATCTGCGCCCCACTTGGCAGTGTGCCCTTGCCCAGGGGCTCAGAAAAACTCACGTCCTTCCCCTGTTACTCCAAAATCAACAGTCACTCATCTATGTGAGATCAAACTCTGCAGCTGTCCCCCGCCAGGCAGGCTCCACCACCCTCATCACCACACTCCTCCCTCTCCCACCATCTTCTTCCAAGAGTACCCACCTCAGCCCCCTGCTCCACCCACCTAGCCAGGGCCTGCAAGGACCCCCAGTGAATCCTGGCTTCATGCACATCCCTGCTCTGCACAGGCACCTGGGGCCTCCTTCCCTCATGTTGTGTCGGTGCCTGGCCCAGTGCCTGCTCACCTACAGTCAGGCTCTCACTCTCCACCTCACCCCGATCCCCCGGCTGCATGCTCTGCCTCCCTGGGAGCCTGATCCCTCAGGCACCGGAGCTGCAACCTGCAAGCCCAGGCCCTGCCCGTACACTGCTCACAGGTAAACTTCAGAGACATAGACAATGGCCAGGCACAGTGGTTCACACCTACAATCTTAGCACTCTGGGAGGCTGATATGGGTGGATCCCTTAAGCTCAGGAGTTCAAGACCAACCTGAACAAGAACGAGACCCCTATCTGTACTAAAAATAGAAAAGTTAGCTGGGCATGGTGGTGGGAGACTGTAGTACCGGCTACTCTGGAGGCTGAAGCAGAAGGTTCCCTTGAGCTCAAGAGCCTGAGGGTGCTGTGAGCTACGATGATACCATGGCACTCTACTCAGGGGGACAGAGTGAGACTCAATCTCAATAAAAAAAAAAAAGAGAGAGAGACAGATTTCTGTACAGAGGCTATCAGAACCCCCAACCAGTGCTCAGATAGGGGAGTGCAGACTGGATCCACAGCCAGCAGGGTCCCCCCCAGCACGAAGGGTGTGAAGAAGCCCCTACCAATGATGGGAAAGCCCTAGTCTTCACTGACAAATGCATCTCTTGTGTGCTTAATCACTCTGAAGCACGCACCTACATGTGCTGATAGCACCAAAGCCTGCAGGAGCCAGGAGCAGGGCTGACACATCCCAGGAGGGCTGGGAGGGAGGGGCCCACTTCCCAGTCCAACAGGCTGTCCCCTAGCCCAGAACCACCAACCTAACGGGACGCACACCCTGAGTTGCTCCCTTGCCCCTCTCACCCAGGGCTCTGTGCCCCACAGCGACCTGACCTCTGCCTGCCCATGTCAGCCAGTGTCTCGCTGGCAGGGGGCCCTCCCCTGGGGCAGCTGTGCCTCCCACCAAGGGGACACTGGGCAATGTCTAGAGATGCTCTTTTCACAACACCAGGTTGCTCCTGGCATTGAGGGAGGGAGGCTGGGGTGCACAGGATGGCCCCCCAGCAAAGAAGTGTGCAGACCACAGAGGACAACAGTGCCGGAGTTCAGAGACTTGAGAAACCTCACATTTGCGGAACCACCAAGAGCCTATGCCATGTTTCCAACTAATGCTTAGAGGCTCAGGCTCAAAAGGAGTTTGGTGTCCAGCAGGGGGCATAAGATACTCGCCTGTTCCTGCCTGTCTGCTGGGGGTCCGCACACACACCACATGTGTCCCCAACATTCATAAACATGCACATCCCCAGAGCAGAAGCTCTGTGAGGTCTGCGTGTGCTCAGAGCTGGCACGCAGCCACACAATGCATGTGGGTCGTCTGTCCACTCATTCAGTCATTTACTCATTTACACTTAGGCACTGCAGACCCTCCGCGTGCCAGGCCGAGTCGGTGGGATGCCGTGTGAGGGAGACAGGCTCGGCCCCTCTGAGAAGTCACAGGAGAAAATACACTTTGAAAACCCCAGTAAAGCCAAGTAAACCTAAGTGTCGCACTGCTCGAGTGTCACCTGCAGGACAAAGTGACTTTTCTACACTTCTGTAAAGCTTGGTAAAGTCCTGGCTAATAAGGACCCACCTCCTGTCTCCAGGTCATGGAAATTGGGATCCAGGCCTCGGTCCAGCATCTTGACGATTTTCTCCACTGAACGATGGTGGATATGATCCATGCATTTTTTCAGATTGGTCTAAAAGGGGAAAAAAGAAATGTCTCTGTAAGAAACGTCTTTATGAACTATGGATGGTACAGTTCCTTGCTGGGCTGTGCTCTGGCCGGGGCCCTCTGTCCAGCCTGGGGTTTGCTGGGCAGTGTCCTCTTGTGTCTGGACCCCTAGGCTGCAGCCCAGATTTCTACACTTGGCAACACAATCAGCCTGCCCTGGACACGTTTTAAAACCCCTCACTAACCACTGTCCTTGTGCAATGGAGCTAATGCTTGTGTCCTCCCAAATTCACAGGTTGAATAACCTCCAGGGCCTTTGGGAAGTGGTTAGGTCACAAGGGTGGAGACAACAGCCATCTATGAACCAGGAACTGGCCCTCACCAGACACCGAATCTGCAGGCACCCTGAGATCTCACGGCCTCCAGAAACACATTTCTGCTGTTTACAAGACACCCAACGTATTCTATTAGTCTAAAGGGATGAAGACATCTTACTAAGAGCTACGTGGCCCCTCACTTTCGAGAAGATGAGCTGAGCCTCCCAGAGCACCCTGAAGAACTACAGTTTCTGGGGGCCCTGTGGACCCCTTTGCCTCCATCCTGTGAGCAAGGCCCTAGAGCAGGCACTTGTGTTTTCTGTTCTCTAAAAAGGGAGCTGTGACAAGAGCTACCCAGAGGGTGGCAGAGGCAGAAACAGCAATGCCTGGTCACCCAGCGGATCAAGGTTCAGGGGGAAAGGGAAGCACACGTCTCTCACTCAGGGAATCCCAGAGATCAGCAGCTCACCCTGACGGCAGATGCCTTCCCTGCCTGAGAGGAATAATGACCTCCTGACCAGCCAGCAGACAGCCTGGCCACTTGCGCAGGGCTGCACGATTGGCACCCTCCCCCTGGAGGACTCCAATTTGCCTCTCTGGCCTTGGTCTCCACCCTGCCCTGTGCTGTCCCAATGCAGGGAGGGAAACAATGATGGCTTTCAACACTGGGGGCTCCCGGGCCCCTCAGCCTCTTCACTCAAGCTGGATTTCCACCTGATCATCCTCGGTACACTCCAGAAGTAGGACGGATCCAATGGCCCCAACACAGGACCTAAAATGGCCTCACCAAAAACCTTCCTTGCATGGCTCGGCACCGTAGCTCAGTGGTTACACTGCCAGCCACATACACCAAGGCTGGCGGGTTTGAGCCCGGCCTAGGCCAACTAAACAACGACAACTACAACAAAAAATAGCTGGGCATTGTAGGTGGGCACCTGAATAATCCCAGCTATTCAGGAAACTGAGGCAAGAGAATCACTTGAGCCCAAGAGTTTGAGGTTGCTATGAGCTTTGATGCCACGGCACTCTACCGAGGGTGACAAACTAAGACTCTGTCTCAAAAAAACCTTCCTTGCCATTTGTGAATTGACACTTTTAAAAGAATTCACAAACACATTTTCATCTCTACATCTGAGTATAACCTACACACACAACGCCCCAGAAGCACCCAGAGCTTGGTGGCCTAAGTCCTACTTCCCAGGAGGATCCCAGGGCCCAGGCAGGGAAAGGGTAAGAGGAATCAGAGCACCGTGATGAACCAGAAAGTGGTCAGTGGTCAGGGACGCGCCACAGGGCCATGAGCCAGGCAGAAGGTCGGCCGCCTGCCGCACAACGTGAACAAAAAGGCAAGTACTGACAGTGAGAGACCAGAACCCACAGTAAAAATCCTGCCTCTGTCTGGAGGAGGAGGACAACAAACCCAAGAGAAAGCCTTCTGGGAGCTCACAGCAGCAGGTGGGCTCACCAGGAAGGCGGCTCGACTCTCCAGCCTGACCTCTGCAGGGTACACTCTGGCTCCTGCAGGGCAGGGATGATGCCTCCTGGGGTATCACAGCTGCCTCCTCGGTGTGAACTGGGCAAGGGGCTCCACCCCCAAACCCTAGGGCCCTGGGCCCCCTCCTTTACGGGGTCTTGACTGGCAGAGCATCCCTGACAAAGAACAGGGTGTCCAAGGCATGAATGTCATGTCTGGAACTCAGCACCAGGGTGTGCACACAGGGACCGCGAGCCTCCGGCTGGGTGCCAGGCTCTGCAGGCAGCTCCCTGCTGCTGACGTGCCATGCAGTCCCACTGTGCAGTCCCATCTAGGGTAGCTTATCCTTTGATAAGGTCTGTACTGACTCCACCACAGAGGAAACCATCACAGGGCTTGGCAGGCGCTGTCTTCTCTCCACCATTCTGAACATCCACATCCTGCCCTGATCAGAGCCACTGCCTCTGAACCCGAGGAGCACCCCGCGGATTCACTGCCCCTGCCCCTACTGGCTTCACTGAGCAGACCCTGCTGCCTGCCGGTGGCAGCCCTGTCCCCCACCACCACCCCCATGTGTCCCGGCCACCAGGCACACAGCAGATACCCCCAGCAAGACGATAATAAGACAAGAAAAAAAATAAAATGCCAACCCGTTCCCCACATACCTTTGTGTGGAGCTTGGCCAATTGTTTCTCATCAAGATGGGATTGTTTATATACCCGCTTCTTGTATCGAAACTGGCACAGAAACAGACAAAAAAGAAAACAAACAAATAAATACTTTACACGACTATTCAGAGGAAAAGTCAACTTTGTTTTCCTTGGCTAGTTCACTGAGGCCAGGAAACTCCATAGCAGACTCCTCCAGTTTCAAATAAACTACTTGTATTTTGAGTCTACAACATCCTAAGAATCACTTTTGGCAAGATTCTGCAGGAATTTAGCTCAAACGTCGTAAGAACAGAAGAGAGCAACAGAAAGAAGATGGGGGAAGGATCCTCTTAGAGCGGGAAGCCCAGCTGCCTCCACACCAGGGCCACTCTCCCCTGACTACGTGGGTGACCCTGACCAGGAATCCACAAAAGGGACGTTGCTCCCTCTGCCTTTGTTAAAACGTGCAGGAGAAGTGAGGCCGGGAGAAGCCCCACCTCCATGTACCCCAGGACTGGAGAACCACCATTTACCCCATTAAACTACAGCGCCTCCTTGGAACTGGAAACTACATTGCATGGCCCGGAAGCACCTGCTACTCAGATGCAGTGACTGGGCGAGAGGCCAGCAGCCTTGTCACAGCCTGACTGACACCTCTGCCTCTCCCAGTAAACGGAAGCCCTTTGGTCACTACATGGGCTGGGGACGAGTCACTCAAGCTGGGCACTTTGCTGCCTCGCCTCAGTTTGTCCTTATCTGTCCCTTGGTGGCCTGAGGGTCAAATGTGAGCTTCCTGGCACATCAGTGTTCCTGGACAGGTGCTATTTTATCCCTCCCTTGGTACCAGCACCCTCCGAGGTTAAACATCAGCTCAGTGGGAGCACAACCACCCCCAGATAAAAGGACGGTGCAGGGCAGTAAGCGGGCGAGCTAATCCCGGAACTGGTGAAGTTTCCAAGAGGACAACCTTATTCTGCTCTCTCCTCCACGCTAAACAAAACAGCAGTTCTACAAAAGACAAAATTCTTCTTTTGCACAGACTGAAACTTTTTTAAGTGCTCAAATAAATCAGCTGTGAAATCATAAAGTTCTGGGAGACCCAGACTACACAGAGCTCTGGGATAAAGTGTGGTCAGAACATCCATGTCCCTGGACAGACCCACTGGGGAGAGCCCTGGCCCCTTTCAGGATTTCTACCCAGAGTCTAGGTTCAACCAAGGCAGCCACACTACGGGACCAATAGCACCTCTGGGGCAGATTTCAGAAACCACCAAGAAGGACACCAGGAGTCCCCAGCCCCTACAATAATGTGGCCAAACTGAAAAGCCTTGATGCGTTCAACTCAATGGACCCTTTTTTTAGTTATAAAACACTAGGGCCCTTAACATCTCTCAGCAAGAGCGTAGGTTCTCAAGAGGAGAATCTTTATTCCAGAGCCATAAACACAGCTGTTGGCTAGAGGAGCACCAGCTCTGAACCACAAATGCTCTTCTTGCCATTTCCAGGGCTTTGTAAGTAGCCCAACCACATCGTACTGAGACCATCCCAGGCAAAGCACTCAGCAGGATGCCTGCCTCTGATGTGTCAAGCCTCCGGCTGCCTCAACACTCTGAGGAAGACTGCTTGGCAGGATGGTGGGCGGGGGGTGGGGGAGGTGAATTAATGTAAAAATCAGCAATGATCTCATGAAAAATGGATCAATCAGGGCAGCAGCCACATGCCAATTTGGTGCGCTTGCTGGTAGCCGGGCTTACCCCTGCACACTGCTCCTTCCCAGAGTCTCAAAGCCATGCCAGAAGTCACACTAACACCCCCGCTATTCCATGCCCAGCATCTGGGGCTCTGATAGGCGCAGTGTCTGGCTAAGACTGTACAGCTATAGGCACTGGGGCCAGAGCAAGACGAGGCTCCTGGAATTTCGGGTCTTGTCGCCCGGTTTTACTCTTGTTATAGAAACCATCAGCCCCTGAAATGAACTGTGTTGATTCCCGGCCCATGCCCTCCAACTAGAATATAAGTGTCGTGTGACTAGAACCCCAACTTTCACCGTAAAAACACCCACGGTGGATGTGCTCAGAAAGTGTCTGCTACTTAGTAGGTCCCCAACCACCGATTTTTCCTGACACCCATTTTACAGATAAGCAAACTGGGGTCAGAACAGAGAAATGAGTTGCTCTGAACCACATAGTCCCCAAGTGGTATCCTGTGTTTTCCTCCATGGAAACCCTGGTCCAACACACAGTCCACAGTAGGGATCCCAGTAGCCCCAGCCTCAGAGTCATGATGGAAACCAGAAATATGCAGATGAGTTTCCCCTCAGTCCAGTCTGGTATCTGGACATCTCCCCCACTAATCCAGTGGCCAAGGAGAGAACCCACTCTGATGGCTCGAGTACCGAGTGCAACCACCCACGTACTGCCTCTCATTGTCTGATAAAACTAAAATGAGGACCTTCCTCGATAACAAGGGCAGATGTGCAGCAGAAATAGCCCAGCACGCCATGCGTATGTTGTCGGGAATCCTGCATATAAGCCTGGGGTGCAGCAAGTGGGAGTCAGAAGGCAAGGACAGGGGGTGTGCTGTACATGGAAGCATGCAAGGCTGCCCCACTGGACACATCAACCGCATCGCTAGGGAAGCCCAAGAGTCTGCGGTAGAGAAAGCTGCTCAAAGAGGCTGCCGGTCGCTCTCACGGCAGGAAGCAGAAAGGAGTCTGCGCTACCGAGAACAGCTGAGGGGTCACGGCCACCTGCCCCCGCAGGCAGGGAGACCGGTCATTATGCCTCATTCCTGGGAAACCCTCAGCGCCTCCTGAGTGGTGAGGGTCTCCTTGGCATGCAGTGAGATGACTCCCAATTCCCAGGCAGCTTCCAGATAGAGGCTGATGGCCAGAAAAATCAAGCCAAGATTAGGGGGCCGGGACTTCCAGCCTCACCTGTGACTTCCAGGGAGGAGAGAGTGGCTGGAAGCCCAGGAGGGCTGGAGATTTACCCCACCCTGCCTAGGGACTGGAACTTCCATCAACATTCTGAAACAACAGGGTTTGGGAAGCTTCTGAGTTCGCAAACATGTCCACATACAGGGAGGGTGGTGCCCCCAACTCCAGGGGAAAGACACTCCTGTTTGGGAGCCGAGGGCCTCTTCATCTGCTGTTCGTTCATCTGTGTCCTTCACAACAGACCCGCTGATAGGACAAAGTGCCTTCTGCAGCTCTGGGAGCTGCTCTAGCAAATGAACACACCCAAGGAGGGGGTGGAGGGAACTCCCGGGTAACGGGCGAACTGGGCAGGAGCATAGGGGACCCTGGGACCTGGCCCTTGCTGCTGGCAGCTGAAGTGAGGGCAGTGCTGAAGAGCTGGGCCCTAAACCCACACTTAGTGTCAGAACTGGATTAATTCTGTTCACACGGTTGGCATCCAGAGAGCTGGAAAAGCAGGCTCGGGAAGAACTGTGAATTAGGTGACAGGAGGAGGACAGTCCCCTGCAGGGAGGTGGAAGGGGCCCCAGGACTCACAGGTCCTAGGAATATGAGCTTAAATCATACCCCAGGTGTGTTCACACCAAGAGTTTGCCCCAACAGATTCTCTGAATCTGTAGTAAGAAAATGACAATTTCACAGCAGTCCAAAATTCACAGCACAATTAGGTGCAACTTCAAGACCTCAAGCTCAGTTTTCAATCTGAGGATAACTTCCCAATCCAAAGGGAGTTGTGAGTTTAGGTGAGATCTTCCCCCTGCCCCCACGGTGTCCAGGCTGTGAAGTGAGCAGGGGCAACTGCGGCAGCCCCCCGCTGAAGTACCTCCAGGGAGGGGACCCCCTGGCCCAGGGGCTGCGGGTACTCGCGCAGCAGCCGCTCCTCGTCCAGGAACTTGCCGTCCCGCCCGTTGCTGGCCGGCTGGAACAGCCCGTAGTTGAGGACGTCTTTCAGGCTCTGGTTCAGCGTGCATAGAACCCGCTGCTTTGCGACCCACACCGTGGCATCTGGGTTGAATCGGATGCATTTCTGCCAAGAAGGACAAAGGTGGCTGGTTAGTGGTGCAGCCCCATCCCCATCCCCATCCCCATCCCGGCCTGTCTCCCACAAGGGACACGGGGTCAGAGACACCAAAGCCACGTGTGGGCACACCTTCCTGACAGTGTCTCTAAGCCTTACTGCTAAGATGGAGAAAGTTTTTACTGATAAAAGATCAAACCAAAACCCAGCCCTGGCCAAACTGCAACAACAAAAAGATGAAACCAGCCACAACATTCCCTTAAGTCAAAAGTTAATCTAGAGCAGGGTCCCAACTCTCCTCAAGTCCACGAAGACCGAGAGAGGTGAGGGAGCTGCAGGAGAAGAGGATGAAGCCAGCAGAGGCGGAGGACTCACAACGATCAACACTTGACAGCTTCCCACCCCCCCCCCACACACACACAGAAAATCTTTCCTCAGGGCCACAGTGTTTTATTACAAAAACAGAATAAAAAGTTGGAAAACAAAATGATCCTAAAACACACATCAATATAAGTGAGTAATGTACAAAGTAACAAGAGAACTTGAAAAATAGTTCATAACTCCCATGGCAGGTGGTGCGTGAAGGAGAGAAGCCGTTTCCATAACGTGCAATTGCAAGGTGAAACAGCAGGAGGCGACGGAGAGGCTGCAGGAGGCGACGGAGAGGCTGCAGCGGGCGACCCAGAAGGTCTGGCTGAGATCAACAAAGGGGGATACAGGAAACAGCCAGTTTTCACTGCAGACAAAATAGACATCTATTGAAAGAAGATGCCATCTAGGACTTTTAAATCTAGAAATCAGAGGTCAGTGCCCTGGCTTCAAGCCTTCAAAGGATAAGCTGACTCTCCTGTTAGGGACTAATGCAGCTGGTAGCTTTAAGGTAAAGCCAGTGGTCACTTATTACATAAAATCCCTTAAGAATTATACTGAATCTACTCTGCCTACACTCTACAAAGGCAGCAACAAAGCCTGGATGACAGCACACCTGTTTACAGCGTGCTTACTAAATATTTTAAGCCCACTTTTGAGATCTGCCGCTTACAAGAAAGGATTCCTTTCAAAATATCATTATTTGTTGACAATGCACCCAAGAGCCCTGACGGAGATAAACAAGAAGATTAATGTTGTTTTCACACCTGCTAACAAACACAACATTCATTCTGCAGCCCAGGGATCAAGGAGTAATTTCAGCTTTCAAGCATTATTATCTAAGAAATACATTCCATAAGGCTACAGCTGCCAGAGACAGTGATTCCTCTGATGGGGCTGGGCAAAGGCAACTGAAAACCTTCCAGAGAGGATTCACCATTCCAGAAGCCACCACAAACATCTGTGATTCGTGGGAGGAGGTCAAAATACCCACATTAACAGGCGTTTAGAAGATGCTGATTCTGTCCCTTGTGGGTGACTTTGTGGGGTTCAAGGCTTCAGTGGAGGAGGTCACGTCAGATGTGGTGGAAAGAGCAGGAGAACTACAGTTAGAAGTGGAGCCTGGAGACGCGGCTAAACTGCCGCCAATGTCAGACTCGAACTTGAGCAGGTGAGGAGGTGCTTCTATGAATGAGCCAAGACGGCGGTTTCTTGAGATGACAAGCAATCTTTGTTTAGAGTGCTTTGTTATCCTTCTGAGGGTTTTCTTTCGTACCTGCTCTCTGAAGCCCTGGCCTTCGATGAAGGGACCTTGCTTTTTCTTAGCCTCTGCATCTTTTTCCTAGAGAGACGCACAGCCTGGCACACAGGCGGTGAACGTTGTTGTAATGACAAGGAAGGATGGAGAACATTACATGAACTTGGTTAGGATGGAGAACATTACATGAACGTGGTTAGGATGGAGAAC
>NW_003852535.1:36923-84035 GCF_000181295.1 Otolemur garnettii
TGGTTGACAGAGCCGCGGCAGACTTTCAGAGGATGGACTCCAATTTGGAAAGAAGTTCCACTGTGAGTAAAAAGCTACCAAACTACATCATGTGCTACAGAGAAATCTTGAGACGGGAAGGTTAAACCAGGCAGCAAAGGTCACTGTCGTTGAGTTTTAGGAAATGCCGCAGCCGCCCCAGCCTTCAGCAAGCACCACCCTGACCAGTCAGCACCATCAACGCTGAGACAAGACCCCTCTCCAGCAGAAAGAGCCCGACTTGCTGAAGGCTCAACTCACTGTGAGCATTTTTAGTGATCTAATTTTTTTTAATTAAGGTATGTAACACTTGTTTTGTTAGAGATGATGCTACTGCACGCGGAACAGACCCCCGCGGAGGGTACTAATAACTTTCACACGCGCAGTGGCCTGGAGCTGAACCTGCAAGATCTCCGAGGGGCGTGACAATCACTGAGAAAATGGAACAGGACTCTTCGGGTCCCTGGTGCATCAGGGTCAATACGCCCTGTGTTCAGATCTTCCCGTTACTAGTGGATTTGCCTGAGTCAGACGTTTACACTGAAAGGGGACATCATTTAATCCTCATAACCAGGAACAAAGTTTAGAAGATTAAATTGTATTTCCAAAGAAGCAAAGTCTAACCTCGTAGTGTTTAAAAATAAAACTAAAGAAACAAAGCACAGGGAACGATGGTGCTGGGGGGAGCGACGCCTGGCACGGGGCCGTGGATATCACATGTGGCTGCTTCTCTCTAGGAAAAAGATGCAGAAGCTAAGAAAAAGCAGTGTCCCTTCATCTCAGACCAGGGCTTCAGAGAGCAGGTACAAAAGAAAACCCTCAGAAGGATAACAAAGCACTCTAAACAAAGATCCGCACCTGAGCATAAATCCACAAGCAAAAAACCATCTTACAACAAGCTCCTGCGCCTGACTGGTGGGACGGTCACTCTGTCCCGGGCAGTTGGACTCAGAGACGTGCAGACTGTCAACCCTGAGCACACAGACCAGGTCATCGAAGGGGAGTCACCAGGTGAGTAACTTGAGGGCCATCTGTCAGCCTGAGACACCAACTCTAGCGACTCTCCCGTCCGGGCCTCTCCCAGTGGGTGCTCCACCTGCTCCCATCCACCGTCCTTGGTTCCAACATCACAGGCAGGAGCCCCACCTGCTCCAGAAGCCCACTGCCCCTCCCTGTGCTACACTTTCTCTGTCAGCCTGGACCCCTCTGGGGCCTCAGAGCACCACCTCTGTCCCCCCACCTGCTGGGCCACCTCCTTCCTCACAAGGGTCACCCCAGTGGCCCCACATTGAGCTCAGCTGTGTGCCTCTCAGACACAGGCAGCATCACTCCTTGTGGGCCCCGGTCCCTTCTCAACCCAGTCATTCCACAGCTACAGGCTCGGGACCTGCCTCTTCCCTGGGACACAGGGAGGAGCTCGCCATGGTCTGGCCCTGCTTCCTTCTCAGGACATGCCCTGTCTGCCAGCGTCCCCTTCCTCTCTGCCCCATACACATGCACACAATACACAGACACACGTGCACACACATGCACCCTAGTGGCGCCAAGACACTCACTGGCAGTTGCCCGCACTCCTGGGCACCGCCTGCTGCTTTCTCTCCAGCAGAAGCCGCACCATGCGTTCCCCGTCAGCCCGTTCCCTGGATGACGTCTCTCTGGCCTCCTGCCAAGCTGAGCTGACCACTGAGCATGCTCCCTGGAACCCCAGGACCTAATCCAGCCGACCCCTGCCACCTTTCCAGCCTCTCCATCCTGCGTCTCCTGGGGGGTGGCACCACCATGTACTTTGGGTTTGCACTGGAAATGTCCTCCTCACCTTCCCTAACAGGCAGGAGTGAACGGCTCCGCCACTTGTGGCCTCCTGGTGCAGCTCGCTGAATGCTGCAATTCCAGATCCGCCTGAACACACTAGTTCTCTGAGCTAAACTGGGGGGCTCAAGTCACAGAAGACTTGCAAGTGGATGCAATGAGATCTCCACCCCCCAAATCAGGGCAGCTTCTCTCTATCTCTACACAGGCCTGCAGCACCCTGGGATCTGGGTGGTGAGATGGGAGAGGGGCTGACTCGGTGGGAACTGTAAAACCTAACCAGGGAGAAGGCCTCTGTGGCCAACACCAGTCTCAACATAATGACACATGACAGCAAGCCCATTACGGAGAGGCCTCAGGACTCCTTCGGGCCAGCTTCAGCTCTCTGGAAGTTTCTTTTGCACCCAGAGGCCTGTGTCCACAAAAGGGGCATGTGCTTAGCAGATAAACCAACCACCCACATTGTCCCCAAGATGCACTTTCTCCTCCCCACAATCTCTGTCCCACTGCGACCCTGGGTGGACGGGCACGCCTCCCTCCTTATCCAGCTGTCTGAGGTCACAGGTTTATGTGCACAACACCCAATGCTTATAAACGTTAACAGAACGGAACCACATTGGACAACACTCCAGAAATGGAATACTCCTGGGTGGTATAATCCAACAGCAAAGAAAGGTCTGGACTGAGTAATGATGTAACAGGGGGTGACGGAAGCTCCATTTGCTGGGGACGTGCTTTGTATCAACTACACCGTGCATACATCATCTCATTTAATTACAGCAAGGACTCTGAGAGGGCAGATGCCTCCACCTACGTTTGCAGGGCTGTAAGCGACAGAGGTAGGGTTCACCCCATCATTAAACCACATGAAATCCTGGCCCTCCCATGAATAAAGTTCATGGTCAAGATCAAGTGAAAAGTGAAGAGAGATGGGGAAACAGGCTTGCACATTTAGTTAATGCAAGTTATAGGTATTCTGCATGATGGAAGGCTAAAAATCAAAAATACCCAGATAGCGGGCAGAAGGCTAGAGTTGGGGACAGGCAGAGCCACCTGCCTGGCCTGGATCTACCCTGTGAGCTGAGTGTACGGGTCCCGCAGTCCTGGAAGCTGGAATGCTGAGATCAAAGCATCTCGGTGTCATTCCCCCTCCACCCGCAGGCCTCTCTACCCTTGGCTTGCAGGCGGCCGCCTTCTGTGTCCTCACAAGGTTGCCCCTCTGTGCTTGTCTGTGTTCTCATAAGCACACAAGTCAGACTGGATCGGGGCCCACCCTAACAAGCTTGCTTTACCTTGATTACCTCTGTAAAGACCTGAGCATTAAAGCTTCATTCTGAGAGCCTGGGGTGAGGATTTCTACGTAGGAAGTGGGGGTGGGGGGAGTGGGGTGGTTAGGGAACATGCTTAGCCCACACACGAACACATGTGTATTGGTGACAAACTCACAACAGTGAATCACAAAATCAATGCTGACCAGCGCCTGCCCTGCAGGGCAGGAGGAGCTTCTGGGTCAAGTGGCAAGAGAATTTCACAGAAGAGACTAAATGGCTTTCCAAATCTGTTCCGGGCCCTGTGAAATGAAGATGACTACGATGGTTCTTTTGTGAAGTTGTCATGAGGGTACAAGAGTGTCTAGACAAGTCCTGAAAGAATGGTAAATACCGTACTACGCAAAACGAGGGCTGCTCCAGTGGGTTACCTGCAGGCGTGGAAAGGGCCGGAATTACACCGGGGTACTCGGGCACCTCCGCCCAGCTGGTAACTCATCTCCCCCCGTGAGACTTACACCCTCCTCATGCTGGACGTCCACCCAAGGAGCCCAACAAAAGCCACACGAATAAGGGCGAGGAGGGGCCAGAACCCAGAGCTGGAAACACAGACCCCAGGGAGAAGAAAGACCCCAGCTCTGCCCGTGCCTTCCAGCAGCACTTGGCAGGGCCTGGGAAACTCTGAAAGCAACCCAAGCTCTGAGCACATCGTTCACTACAAAGACGAGCGTCTCCCGTTCCCACCTTCCACTACAGCTACGGTTTACATCTCCATCAGTTTCTTTACGACATATTTTTAAAGATGCATAATAAATACAAGCTTAGCAGGAGCCATTAAAAGGCACATTTAAGAGTCTTCTGGCCTTTAATAGCTGCTCATTTGCATATTTGCACGAACTTCTGAAAAATAGCCAACTCCCAGGTCAACTCAAACTGTAATTGGGTTATTTCCAAATGCAATTGTCTAAATGAAATAACACCTCTTGCTGTGGACAAAGCCTCATCAGTGGAATACTCGTAGCAGCAAACACCAAACACTGCCAGGGATAACACACAAGGTTTAAAACCAGGGATTCTAGGCAAACAGGGACATGCCGGTGAACTGGATCCAGAGGACGCCAGACCAGAGGAGGCCGAGGTCCAGGAGTCAAGCCCGTACTCCTGCACGCTGGAATACTAACAGGACAATGCAGCCGCGGAATCGTTTTTCCAATTAGAACATTTTTCAAACAGTCCAAGCATAACGGCAGCCCCTGTATGGTGAGGCGGGGGTAGGCAGGCTCCATCTCCTTGTGAGTTTAACTCACCCCTGCTATCACCAAGGTGACACTGAGCTGAGAGACACTGCCTGGGCTCTGCCAGTGGTTCGTGTTCTCCTCAGAGGTGAACTCATTTTCCTCTTAATAGCCATGATTTTAGGCAGAGCCATCACAGAGCAGAGAGGATCAGATGGTAGCCGAAGTCAGTATAGGAGCAATAAATTGAAATGAGAACTGGGGATGGGGAGGGGGTAGGAGGAGGGATTAAATAGCCCTGACTGCAAACACAAGGCGCTCACTGTGCACCTGCAGCGGGGTTCATTCAACCTGTTAAACACATCATCTTCGCATCCCATTCCCGGGAGGTAGGTACCAGCACCCCACGCCCAAAGAAGAACACTCCAAAAACTTCAGGGCTGTTCCCGGAAACACAGGCTACAAGGGGAGCTGAGTCCATGAGAGACTCTGAAAGCTGGACTGGTGGGGTGCAACTCCCTCCCACCAGCACAGGGACAGAGTCTGAATCAGGAAGATCAGCCCAGCAGGAATCAGGTCACCAAGTCAAATAGAGAATTGCTGCCCGGAGTCTACCCAGAAAGGAGGGCAGGAGGGAAGAGGTCAGAGCTGGAGGAAGCTGAGGCAGAGACACAGAGGCTGGGGCATCAGGAAATCCAATCACAGAGCAAAGGTGCTGAGACAAAGCCTCGCCTTTGGATTTAATGCAGGAGATTAAATATTGACGATTCAGAGTCCTGGTGTTGCCACCTTCTGCATAATTCTTACTGGTCAGGGACACCAGCGAAGGGGACAGCTGCTCCTGCCAAGCACGGCCTTTGAACCAGCCTGGTCTCCCCACAGCGTAGGGTTTACAAAGCTTTTCCACAGAATGTGCAGTAATTCCAGCTGCTGACGTTATTCTCTCGAAGAGATTTAAGTAGCATTAGCTCTGAGCATCATCAGAAGAGCACCCCAAGTCAGGCATCCATGCTTAGACTACACCCCTGCACGTTGGACCAGGCCTGCTCATATCTCAACCATTCACCTTACGGGGAAAGTGTGAAATAGAACTCTTAATAGCACACAAAACCAACTCTGGTCAAGTAGCTTTTTGTTTTTGAAAAAAATGGCACGGCCTTTAGCAAGCAAGCAACAGGAGATAAACAGAGGCCAATAAGAATGATCAAGGTTTGACTTTGCCCAGTTAGAATGATCAAGGCTTGACTTTCCCTGGTACCTCTCAGAGGAGGGCCTGGGTCTTACCCTTTGTTTTAAACAACTCACCCAACTCCTGATCAGAATTATGAAGTGTAAAGCGCTCCATTTAAGGACTGCGAGGCTGATTATTATTGCCACATTCTGGAGAAAATGAAGGGAGAGCAGATTCCTAGGGGCTAGAGAAAGAGAAGCTCTCCTTGGCCTTAATAACCAATTAATTTTGAGCACAAGAAGAAAACCGGATGCCTTGCCTTCTATCCTTCCAAAAGGTGAACCGAGTGTGTACTACAAAGGACGCGGCAGGGCCGCCCAAAGGACAGACCCAAGATCCTAAACACGTATTTCTGTAATCAAAAGGATGAATGGATGGGTAGAGAGATGGACAGAGAAGTGGTTGGATGGATGGAGGAAGGGACGGATGACAGACAATTGACGGGTGGGTGATATCAATATATCAATAATACAGCATAATCTCAATAAACACAAATCTCAAAAATATAATGCCAAGTGAAAAAAACAAGTCATCAGTGGTATGCCCAGTATGAAAACAATATATATATATAAAAAGAAAAAAAAATGTGTGTGTATATATTCTTTTTAACCCAACAACATTACCCTACGTTGTGATAAATAACACATATAAAAAGAAAACAGGTGGGGGCGGTGCCTGTGACTCAAAGGAGTAGGGTGCTGGCCCCATATGCTGGAGGTGACAGGTTCAAACCCAGCCCCAGGCAAAAATTGCAAAAAAAAGAAAAAAAGACAACAGGAGACAAGAAGGGGTCACACTGAATTCATGGCACCGTCTGCCTCCAGGGAAAGGGGATGGGGTTTGGGGGGAAGGACAGGATGAGGATGAATTTGACTATATCAGTAATGTTTTAACCTTATGATTTAAAAAAAAAAATGACAAAATGTTAACAACCATCAATTCTGTGCAACAAACTAGTGTTTATGATATCAATCTTGACGTTTTTCTATATTTCTAATTTTTTCTAAATTTAAAGAAAAACAAAACAGCTTATAAAGAACATCAAGCTGAGACCCCAGCCTTCTTCCCTGGCCTCCTCAGTGCCTCCTGGTTGGGGTGAAGTCAGTGGGGAACTGGCCCCCAGGTCCCCCACCTTTCCTGCACTCCCAGCCCAGCCTCCAGCACCACTTTCCAGATTCTTGCAGGAACCTCCTATAGGCTCTACTTCCTTCCTTCTTCCCTGCAGAGAAGCCAAAATCAGCTTCATTAAATATAAATGAGGTCCCATGCTCTGTACCAAACCTTGGCTCATGGAGCAAAATCATAGCCCCTTGGCCATGGCTCTGTACACCTGGACGCCCCCACCTGTCCCCTCTGCCAGGTGCACTCTGCTCAGCCAACAGCCTTTGGCCTCTTCCGCTGATTCAACACCCCAAGTTCATTCTTACTCCGCCGCCTGCCCCTGCAGACCCTTTGCTCAGAAGATCCTGGGCAAAGACGGTCACCAAGCTGACCTCTCTCTCCTCACCCGAGGCTCAGCTTAACTGTCACCTCCTCGCCCCACAGAGGCCAAGGTTCATGCTGTATTCAGACATTCAGTGTCCATCCGGCCGTACCAGCGGGCTGGGTACAAGGACAGGATGGACGCCCTCAGGGAGACACACTGACCTAGAGTCTCCCAGGCACTTCACTGTGAACCCACAACTGTGAAGAAAGAGACAGAAAAAGTAAAGGAGCCAGGGACGTCCTCGGGAGGGTCTGCCCAGGCTGGGGGGTGGGGGCCCATCTCCATCCTCAGACCGGCAAGAAGCTGCACGCAACACGGTGGCAACTGCACACAGGTGACTAAGAGGACCTTCAGGTATCGTGGGAAACTTCTGAGAGGACAGAGTCTGCCCTGAGCATCCATGAGGAAGAAACACAGGGGTGGGGACCCAGGGGCAGGGAGTGACTGGCTCAGCAGGGGGCGGGAAGGCCAAACAACATGGTGTGGGTGTGGATTGTCCCTGGCTGGGGAGACAGAGCTCAGGGAGATTCCTGTGTTCTGCTCGGACAACAGAGTGAAAAGTCTAGAACTGAGAAGTTGAATCACCCAAAAACTGAGGAGTGGGTTGGCAGCACACGGCCCACACGTAGACTTCTACTCAGTAGTAAAAAGGAAGGTGGTTCTGATGACTGTCACCACGTGTGTGAACCTCGAAACCATCACGTTGAGTGACAGCAGCCAGACACAAAGGCCACACACCCGGCACCACTTTGCTTGCAGGAAATGCCTACAGCAGGCAGGCCTGCAGAAAGTGGGCTAGTGAGATGGGGGCTGGGGACAGGAGGCAGGACTCACTAACCGCACACTGGTGGGGGAGGGTCTTCTCAGCGGGATGGAAACAGCCCAACCCCGGATGGTGTGACAGTGGCACAACTCAGCAAATTTACTAGAAACCACTGACTGTATTCTTCAAAGAATCAAATCTTGTGGTTTATACATTATAACTCAATAAAGCTTTTTGTTTGTTTTTTGGTTTTGTTTTTTTTAAAAAGGTCACTACTACCTGAGAGAGAAAGTAACAGTAGAGCCGGTCAGGTGTTGGCTCAGAGAGAAGGTAAGGGCCATGACGTCAGCTTTGCATGACGTGAGCTAAGAAGTGGCTGAGCTTCTAACTGAGAGGTGTCAAAAGACAGATGAGGTCTGGCCCCAAAGGGGAGTCACAGCAGAGATGTGGCCAAGGACACCATTCGAACGGAAGTGGTGATGAGACAAGAGGGTCCTAGGTGTGGGGGGAGGAGGAGAGAGAGGACCAGCCACCTGCGGTAGAGGGTCAGAAAGTGTCCCTGAGCCACAAGGTGAATGATAAGAGGGGCTGAGCAGGGGACAGCAGGGACCCTGGGGAAAGGCAGTGGCTGGAATGCAAGCTGAGGCTCAGGCAGGGTGGGACCTGTGGGCACTGGGCCTCTGGCCGTCAGGAGCCAGAACCAGCCACACTGAGTGTCCTCTGCCTGCCCAGAGCCTCCCTGCTGCTCACTTAGCCACCTACCTAGATGTGGCAGAGATCAGGGCCAAAGGTAACCCAACCACAATCAGCCTTCTACCTGGACAACCCCAGTCCGGGGAGTCAAGTAAAAACCTTCCTGAAATGGAATTAAGAGGCTGCCACGTACAATCCACGGCCACCCAAGCTGCCAATTTTCCAGAAGCATGGATTCTATTAACTCCTGGGAGAGGAAAACTCAGCTCTCACCTCCGGAGGGGCGAGTGTAATGAATTAGCCACAGCACAGCAGAGCGTTCTCCCGGAGCTTTGGAAGGTGACCAACCGTCCTGCACCGGCCTTCCAGAGCCCTCTCGCTCTCTCTTTCTCTCTCAGTGGCTGGCTGCCCACTGGTCTTTGTGGAAGGGGCTAGGGGGGTGAGCATCAGGGCTTTGACTCAGGGATGGGAGGAAGAAAGAGCTCAAAATCTGCCAAAAAGACAGAATCCTCCCAATACTCAAAAGCACGGGAATCCTCAAATATAAAAAGCAGACATGACAATAATACGTCTGCAATGTAAAGAAAAAGGGAATTCAAAACGTGGAGGAGGAGGATATAAGTAAGACCTTCTGCTCTTGGGAGTCCTGAGAAGGGCCACGGTCACTTCTGAGTCCAGCATATCTGAGAGTTTGCATGGCGGCAGGTGCTCAGTTGGGGGTGTCTCGTCAGCTGGGGGGGTGGGGGGGGAGGGCAGGGCAGGCACCCAGGAAGAGAGGATAGAGGCCCCCCAGCCCCAGTGTGGCCAACCAGGGGCTGCTGCTGCAGGATGGGGAGAATTTGAGAAAGAGAGAGAGAGAGAATATCAAGAAGAGGGAGAAGGGGAAAGGGAGGACGGGTAATAAATAAAACCAGGAATGAACTATCTGTGAGGGGTCAGGATAGCAGCTGAAATGCTTTTTCCTAAGTGAAATATCTAACTTGAAGACACATTTATTTAATAAATGGAAGCATTAATTAAAGCCTAAAAGGGGACACTCATCTTCCTGAAGCCTCTGCCAGGAGGAGGGCCAGGCCCCTACACCTGCCAGCCTGCCCCAACGGGTCATAGAGATTGACACTTGGGCTGACAGCCTCAGCTGAGCTACCCAGTGCCAACCCCCGGGAGAGGTGGGCATGTGGGGGCGACGTTACACACAGCCAAGGAGCCCCCCACGAGGGCACACTTCCATTGTGATTTTTTTTCCATGCTTCTCATGACATGACATTCAGTGTGCGTTAAAACCCTGCTGCTGTGTGACTGAACGCCAGCTTTCTCCCTCTCCTCCAGAAACACAAATAACAGAACTCACTGCAGTCTGTATTGATTTAGGCACTTGCCGCTTTTTTAAAAGGCCACGTTGCATGTCCGGCACCAGTGAGCCACCACACACTGCGCCTGAGCCCACCCACCGTCCCCTGCATGACCTGGTGAGCCCTCCTGCACGCCCGAGTGTGCCTGAAGGCTGTGGGGCTGCAGGAGGCCCTCGCTCACCAGGGTCTGAGGCTCGGAGAGAGCAGCCACTCAGCAGGAAGGGGCAGCCCGGACGGCAGGGACAGAGGAGGGGCAGCCCTAAGAGTTCCGCTGGCACTGTCCCTGGCAGGCGGGCACCAGGGCCAAACTGCCAAACTCACCCGGCCACTCCTGCTCTGCGGCTCTGGGCAGGATTCCAGGAACTGCCTTGTGTCCCCAGCCACACAGAGGACACAACCCCTTCACGTGGCAACAATGTCTGCTTTGTCGCCGAGAGCTCAAACCCGTGGGATTCCTGGTCTCAGCCTCCAGGGGCTTTGGTTGTCTTGGACAAAGTGGAGAGAAGTGGCCTTCAGAAGGCTCCAGAAGCTGTCACGCTCCCGAGAGCAGAGACTGACCCTCCAGAAGGAACTCGCAACCTCCTTCACAAAGAATCATCGTGACCCTAGGCCCCAGGAGGAGGTACTGCTCCGTCAGTGCGACCAAATGGGTTCTATGGCCTTTCTCTCCTTGTGGCTGGGGGAGCCTCCCGTGTGTGAGCAGGTGAGCAAAAAGGCTTGCACCAGGGAGAAAGATGACAGGACAGACACTATGTGGGCACCCGCCATGTACCTAACACTGGGCTGGACACCAGCTTATAGCAGCTCACTTCACAGGTAGGGACTCTCCACCCAACAGATGGGAACCCAACTCAGGGACCTTAGATCCCCACCCTAAGGCCCTCAGTGAATAGTCAGGGACCTGACTCTGACACCCCGGGCGGCCCAGCGCCATCTCCCATGTGGCACCACCCACAGACCTCCTGTGTTGAGTTCAGCCTGCAGGTGGGCCTCAGGTACAGGTGCCAGGCAGGCAGCAGGAACCATGTCCGGGGTTGCCGGTAGCTTTGCTGTCCAGTCTTTCGCGTTCCCACCTATAAACAGGATTAACTATAACCCCACCCTGTGACCAGGAGGGCAGGGTGGGGTGGGGGGTTCCTGTGGCGCTGAGGTCTGTCTCTCTATCCAGTCACGGGTCATCTGCCATGTCCCCTTTTTTTGTAAAGACTTAGGCTTCAGATTTTATTTTAGTTCACAGACGCCAGAAACAGTGCTTCTGAGGGAAAAATTCACGAGTGAAGAGCTGTGGATTCAGACAGCCTGGCCCCTCGGGTCTTCTCCCTGCCCTGCCATCCCCATTTTTCCCTCCCCTAGGCCAGAGCCGGGGAAGAAAGGCCCAGGAAGAGGGTTCGCCTGTGGAGTGGTGTGGGTGGGTCGGGCTCCCCGCAGAAGGGGCAATCCCTACCTCGGCCGCCCAGATGGACGCTGCCATGTCCCCCTGAGCTGAAGATACACAGCCTTTGCACAGGTGTGTTGTACTACAATAGACACAACCACAGATGCCACCTGCCTCAAGGCTGCCACGAGAACCCAGGAAACGACTGACACAGAGACCCTGACGCAGCAGCATCTGGCACCTGGCGACACTGAGAGGTCTCAGCACAGTTAGGCGATGCTGGCATCTCCGTGTGGGGAATGTGTCCGCAGGGACATGGCACTCAACATAAGCCACTATGACTTCCCAATTGTGACCACTAAGCCTGGGGTCGGGAGCCCAGCACTTCCCCAGTCCTCTGCTGCCCCTCCCTCCACTCCCAATAAACAGTGCCAGGAAATAAAGAAGATGAAATTGTTAAATCCCCACAGCCTGAAGAAGGGTCAAACTGCAGAGAGGCTGCTGCTGAGAGACGCAGCATCCAGGGGCGAGGACAGCTGGGCCGCAGAACCCCAAAATAAAAAAGCCCACCTAAAGAAATATCCAAAGCAGAAAATGGGGAGCGGTGCCTATGGCTCAAAGGAGTAAAGCGCTGGCCCCGTATGCTGGCAGTGGTGGGTTCAAATCCTGCCCTGGCCAAAAACTGAGAAAAAAAAAGAAAGAAAGAAAATGGGCATGCCCCAAGCCAGAAGCATCTCTTTCATTCCTGGAGAAAACAGAAGACTCTGGTGGGAAAATCCCAGCTGTACCCTCATTCCACAAAGCTGTATCAAGGAAGGACGAGAACCCAGGCCCCCAAATCTGGGCAGATGATAAGAGGGGGGTTCTTCTCTCTTCCTCCTCAGACAAAGCAGGAACTGGGGAGACAGGAGGGGACAGCTGGGGCTGGCTGTCGGGGAGCCTCTCTGGCAGGGCTCATGGCTGATAGGGCAGGCTCCAGGGGCTCGGTGTCTCCCCGCAAGCATGCGACCAGTTCCCTGACCAGGGAAGGTGAATCCCGGCGCAGAGCATTTGAGAACACTTCAGAAGAGGAAGGGAGCCCAGGCCTTCCAAATCCACTTGGTGCTCCCCAGTTCCGAGCCTTTTCATCTAAAAAAAGGTAAACAGATCACCCGATCTAGACTTGCCAAGGGAAAGCCACTCACATGTGTCAGAATGAACAGAAAGACCAAGCTGCTAAACATCAACAGGAACGCACTGGGGAAAACACAGCATGAAAATAATGAAGGCACAGCACAGAGAAAGAAATGACGGCATGCGAAATTCAGACCAGCCTCTGATCTGGCGAGAATGCACCACGATGAGAAGAAGAAAGGTCTCCAAAGGAATGAATGCTTCGTGCTAGGGAGGAGAATAACAAGACACAAAACCAGCTTGGTGCCTGTAGCACAGTGGTTATGGCACCGGCCATGTGCACCGAGGGTGGCAGGTTGGAACATGGCCCAGGCCAGCTAAATGCAACAACAAAAAGTAGCCAGGCACTGTGGCAGGCACCTGAGTTCCCAGCTACTTGGGAGGCTGAGGCAAGAGAATCACTTAAGCCCAAGAGTTTGAGACTGTGGTGAGCTGTGACGCCATGACACTCTACCTAGTGAGACTCTGTCTCAAAAAAAGAAAAAAAGACACAAAACCTACCAACCAAACAAATAGAAAGAATACTTTTCAAAAAAGAAGTGTGCAGGGCTACGAAAACAAATGCAAAGTGAAAATACTACAGCAAATTGGGAATTACAAGAAACAGAATAGATCCAACTGAAAAGGCAACAGATAAAGACACAAGAAAGAGAAAACAAGAAGGAAAATGCTGAGCTGTTACTAATAAAAGCAACGAAAAAGCAATGAGAGAAAAGGTAACAGATACGGAAAAGGAAAACCCAATACAGGATAATTATTATACTACTCAACAAGTAACAGAACACAAGAAAATGTCCTCAAACCAAAAGACAAACAGAACCTGCGGATCAGACATTTTTCTAGGAAACAAAATCAAGAATGACCACTATTTCTTGGTCTAGCAAACTGAAGCCAATTCTTCGGGGATCTAGTCCCTCCCCCTCCCCCAAATCATCTACTGGCTGAGAACGATATTAAAAAATCAGGTGGCATCAGATGTATCCAAAGCGATGTTCCAGCCAAAAAAACAATAAAACAACATCCCACCAGACCAGGAGCAGAGGGGGAATTATGACTCAAAAATATGATATCCAACAAAAGAGCATTCAAGCAGAAGGGCAGAACACTGACATTTTCAAAATACAGTGAATCCTTGCCATTCATGGATTTCGTATCTGGGGATGTGCTTACCTGCCAAAATTTATGTGTAAGCCCAAATCAATACTTGACACCCTTTTGTGACCATTTACAGACATGCACAGAATAGAAAAAAATTGAGGTCCCCAGTGCCCGCGCCCCACGGGAGGCTGAAAGGCCCAGCTCTGCCTTTTTGTTCTGGCTCTTGACGTGTCAACATGTGTCCTTATGACAATCTATTTAGCGACACCTTTATCGTGTCTTTTGTGCTTTTTTTGGTCATCTCACTATTTAATATGGTCCCCAGTGAAGTGCTAAGGCGCTCCGTGGCATTCCTAAGAGCAAAAAGGCCAAGCAGAGCTTCATGAAGAAACCACGAGCGTTAGAGACGATGTGTTCAGACGTGAGTCAACGTTAATGAATCAACAACAATATACGCTCACTAAGGTGTCTTAAAACAGAAACACACAAAATAAGAGGATGCGTTGACTGGCTGTCAGAGTGTGAGCAGAGGCTGCTCAACCTACTCCTGAGCTCCCCCCAGGAGCAACGGCTCAATTGTCTCTAAATTTGTGGTGACTTTATTGAACACAAATACAGCAAATAATGAGAACTGACTACACATTCACTGAGGAAGCTCTGCCCTCAGGAACTCTCCCTTAATAAGACACCGAACATTTAACTTTATCCAATAAAGGGATGAAACAAAATAAGGAACTACAAAAAGAAAAGGCCATTGCAGAGGCTGGCAACAGGCATTGCCCTGCAGACTGAGCAACTGCAGTGCTCTGAAGGCACCGGAGGTTGAATGTGATGAACAGTGACTGCCGGCAAAGAGTTCTATGCCCAGCAAGAATCGGGGGGGGGATGCATGTGCATGTGCGTTCACGCAACACTACTCCTTCACCAGGCTGCTGCCCTTCCCCTCCTGGGCTCAGAGCTAAACTGCCTCTCTAGCCGCTCTGTGGTCAGGTGCCGCCTCCTAGGGAAGCCAGAGAGGATGCCAAGTTCTCTCTCTTCCCTCCCTCATCTTCCAGGCAGATACGGAGAACTCTGTGCAGGACTCCAGAGCCCCCAGGAATGGCACAGGGCTCCTACGCCTGGAAGTAGCCTGGGTCCCTGAATGTCTGCACGGATCTGAACTTCCCACATCTCTCTCCTGCCAGCCCTGGTGTACTGACAAGACAGACAGAAATAAAACACCTATGCACCAAATGCCTGAAGTCAGGAGGTCTGTTTATTACAGCAATTGGCCTAGTTTATCCCAAATGATACAGGGAAGAAAGCACAGTGGGGAAAAAAACTGCATTAAAAAATGGAAACAAATCCCGGCCTTCCAGGGCTTCATAATCATTGCTTTTAACTTTACAGATGTACTTGGACGTAGTCTCTCCTGTGGCAAAAGAAAAAAAAAAAAAAAAAAAACTAAAGTCTCAGCATTTCCTTTGCTGTCTTTTTCTCCTTTTATATTGAAATAAACTAGCGCTAATGATGTTCATTTATTGACAGCCTGCATGCCTCAAGCCGGCGATCACCGCCGCCTTGCAGCCTGTGCACACATCTCCGTGATCTGTAGTCCCCTGGAGAGGCTGCCAGAATGACGGGCACCTAATGCTGGTAATGACCACTGCTTCTGCAGAACCTTTTGTAGTTCCCTGCTGTCCTTAGATTCTTTCAGACATTTGTAACTTGTGTAAAAGAACTTAAATGACAAGAAGAAGAAAAGAACACCCAAGACTGCAACTACCCTCCTGAAAAGCCACTCCGGGGTACCAGGGTGGCCCCTGGGGCCTGCACGGATCAGTTCAGGGGCAGGTCACCGCAAGCTTTCCCTAGAAGGTGAAGCCACCTGGCTGACCCCGTTCCCAGAGGACAAGCGTCAGTATCACTGCCTCCTTTGCCTGGAGAGAACAGGAAGGCCTGCCAAGCAGAGGGTCCCTGCTGGGCCGAGCATGGCCCACACTAGGGGAAGGGGAGACTGAGAGCCCACAGAGGTGCCCAGGCACAGAGATCTGTTAGCATCTCCACAACACTAGGGGATGAGACCCTAGGTGGGCACACAGTGAGGCTCCAGGACACTGGCTGAGAGGCAGAGCCATGGTCTGCCCTTTTCCATCTGAGCCCAGGCCGGGGGCCGTGCAGAGGCAGGTAGAGGTGCTAGGCCTGCCACCGAGAGCGCCTCTGAGGCTTGCGACCCAGCTCATTCTGCAGCAGGCAGACAGAGGATAAAGACCTGCTCCTTCCTCTGCACTCTAAGAACACCCCTCACAGAGACCTCGTTGCAGTGCCTGGGGCTGGAGCTGGGACACCGAGTAGCCAGGTAGTGATGCAACAGTCACCTGACCCAGAGACACAGCAGAATTCCCCACTACTGGGGATTCAGGCTTCTCACCGTGCCTGGCTGTTATGTGGGACCTGCCAGCTCAGAGAGCTGCTCCAGGCCCACTCACTCTCCTGCATGCCCAGGACTCTGCCTGACACTCAGGGACCCTGGACGTGACTCCATGGGAAGCTCAAACCCAGCCTGCCCCAACCTGGCTTCCACCTTGCAACTGTCCCCCACGGTGAACTTAACCCTACCTCACACCTACCTCCACCCCACACCTGCCCCCAGGCTGCCATTTCCCAAAGGAGCCAGGCACAACCCACTCTCAGAGGCACAGGCTCCCTCGCCCCCTACCCTCCTCACAGTGGAAACCTCCTCATCTTTCCAGGCCACTTGGGGGAAGACACGCTGGCCCCTGTGCCCACTGCCCAGGGACTTGAGGGTGCTCTTCAGCCCCAAAGCCACCATCCTCCTCAGTCTGTGATGCTGGGACAGGACTGTCCATCTCTACATCCCCAGTGCCTGGGATAAAAGCGATGCTAAACACTGCTTTGTCGAATTTAACATGAATTAATTGGGAAGAAGCAGATACCACGCAGGACACACCAGAAGACAGAATAAGCCCTGGGCTGCAGCCCTCAGACCCTGCCCTGTTAGTTACAGTGAAAATCACACTCGTTTCCAAATCCGCGGAGGCTGGCACACCTCCTACCTAACTTCAGTCTGCCCCGTACCTCAGGGTCGCCCCACCACCATAGATTCCAGCCCAGGGTCTCCCCCCATCTCAGATTCCACCTGCCACCTCATCGCTGGTCCCACGCGGAGCCCCACCTTCCAGCTCACCTGGAGCCCTGCCCATTACCTCATCTCTGGTCCCACCCCCACCTCCTACCTCACCTGGGCCCTGCCCACCTTGGGTCTCCCCCTCTAACCACCGCCATCACCACATTCTTGCTGGGGCGTGCTTTTTATGCATTCTCCCTTCACAGCTGGGTCACCTGGCAGTCCCACAGAGACCACTGCCCACGGCCCCCACCCTGGCTTGCCTTCTTCACTCATGGCCTCCCCCACCACACAGAATGGTCCCGGTCACACTTTGTTGGCGTTTCCCTCCTAGCTCTCCCCTCAACAGACCCTGGCTCATTGCAGATGCTGAGCAAGCAAAGGCTGAGGGGGACACGCCCCAGCCTCATGCCCCTGGCCTGGAGAAGTACCGGAGGCCTCCCAGACCTGCAAAGCCCCTGGCGAGAATGGACCGCCCCGAAATTTAGCTCTTTCAGGGTAACGGGGAAGAGGTCAGAAAAGAGAGAGAGTGATTTGGAAGCACTCATCTCTGCCTTGAGCAGCTTCCAATTTCATCAGAAAGATCCGATGGCATCTCCAAAGAAGAAAAGGGAACAATGAAGGGGTCACATGCTCAGGGAGTCGTGTGTCTGGATGGACAAGATGGTGTGGCTGGACAATGCTCATCCCATGTCCACACCATCCATCTGGAGTCACCTGTGCAGCAGGGCCCCCTCCTGACCTGGCCTCTGTCCCTACCCAGCCCCCAGGGGCCGACCTCCCAATGGAGGCAAACCCACCAGCAGGCCCCCCCTGGCGCAGGAAAGTGGACCACAGAGACACGCCAGGGTGACACTGAGCCCAGGGCTAGAGAGCACTCAGACAGGGCCTGCAGCGCAGAAGTGGGGGAGTAGAGACCACCAGGGCTCCACAGGGCTGAGTTTGGGCACTGGGAAGAGGCAGGGCTGCAAGTCCTCTGGCCAGTACGCCCACCACCCCAGCCCCTCTGCAAGGCTCTGACACTCTCCTTTGAGTATCTTGCCCTGGCCTCAGGCCCGGCATGTGGCAGGTGCTCAATGGATGTCTGTGGATCGAGATGGGAACAGGGAGGACATGACACATGGCTGGTGGCAGATGGGAAGAAGGTGGGGAGGGGACGGGGCAGAAGTCTGGCGTGAGAGTGGAGCACAGAGCTGGAGTGGTCAGAAGTGGGTATCTGGGGAGCACCGCAGGCGTGCTGTGGCGTTTGAGCACCACCCAGAGTGAACCAAGGGCAGGATCAGGGAGCGCATGGCTCACCGTCTGCTGCAGGTCCTGGATGACCACGCGGATCACCAGAGTGTTGCCCTGGCTCTCCTCCATCCTGAGGCCGCCCGGCTTCTCGGCAGTGGCCCGGATCGTATCGTAGATGGTCTCTTCTTTGGAGCTGTCTGACTCCGACCCCATGGAATAGTCGGAGAAACTCTGAGCCATCTCGTCCTCGCTGGACGTGGGGCTGCGCGGCATGGCGGCCTCTGTCTGCAGGGAGGGAAAGGGGAGAGAACAGACAGGGAAATGTGAAAACTCAGGAAAACGCAGGGCGCAGTGCAGACTGTAAGCATGCGCTCACTTCCACAGTCCATGTTTACTGGTGTGGTAGGCAGACAAGGGCCTCCTGCGTGAGCTCATACAGGTCCCTGGAGGCAGCAGTGAGTTGGCGCAGCCCGCTCCTCCCCAGGACCTGGGCCAAGGCGGCGGCAGCCAGGACCTGGAGAGACCCTTCAAGCTCTGGCCTCTGCACTATGAAACCTGGCATTTAAAAGGCACCCACACTAACTGTGAGGATGACCACAGCCCACAAGGATTAACCAAAGGGCTGCTGGGCTGTTTGAAACTTCCCAAGGTGGAAAAAGAAAGGCTACCTTTTGTTTTCCTTTGAAGATAGAGCTGCGGGAGAGGAGGAAATGCAGGCTTCAGGTCAGAATGGTGGCAAGTTCGTGCTATAATAACCCACTCCGCTTCAAACACACAGCAATGAGAGGGACCATGCAAAAATAGAACAAAAGACAGGCCAGGTTCAGAAATAAGTGAATCTCTGGGGCCAAAAGTAGAGTGGAACCCAAAGTCGTGAGCGGGCTGCAGCTGGGAGACTCGGGGTTCCCATGAGGCAAGGGCAGGTGGGAATGCAGCTTCCTCAAGGTCAAGTGCAATGTGAGTTCTCCAGCCAGGACCTGGGGCAGGCTGCTCAAGCCACCACAGACCAGGGCTTTCAAGTGAGTGACGAAAGGACACAGAACTCTGGGGAGCAGGTTGTCCACTGTTTGGACAGCCCAACATGACACCCACTTCTGTGGAGAAGTGGCCCACACAGACAAAAGTTGGCTTGAACCGGGGGTGTTGGGGACCTGGTGAAGGACGTGCCACGCCAAACCAGCAGTTCTACTTTTGCATAAATTCTACAAGAAAGATTGAAGCCATGTGCACACGGAAAGATGTACAGACTGTTCCCTGCAAGAACCCTGCCATCCCAGCAAACACGGTCTTCAGCTACTTAGGGACAGCCTGGTCAAATCAGTCTCTGCTTCCCATAAACTCCATCACTGTGAGAATGAATGAACTCGAGCTACAAACGGGTGATCCCAAAAACGTAATGCTGAGCAGAAGGAAAGCAATGTGCAGAATGATTCAAACATCCTGATGATGCCATTTCCAGATAAAGATGCACGATTCCATAGGCCGTGTATGGACACGTTCACCCAGCCCTGCGGAGAGGAACAGTCCGAGGGAAGGACAAACTCGGGAGAATGGTTCTCCCACAGGAGGAAGGGAGCGGCTGGCCGGGTTAGCCACCCTGCTTGGAACCACCTACTTCCTGAAATCCGTTCCAGTAAACACAATACAATGTCAAACTTTGATGAAGCTGGGGACACAGAGGTTGGCTATAATCTTCTCTATGCTCTTTTCTCTGTGTTGGAATCTTCCACGGTAGAAGCAAGGCAGGGAGGATGCCTCTGCCACCCCAAAAGGTGCCCTTCTGGTATCAGGATGTTTTGAGCTAAAGGCAACCGAGAAGCAGCGGGTGCAAGAAGAGCTTGCTACTGTCCCCGATGGCCTCAAAGCAGGACGCAAATTACACCAGTGTCCCTCCCCTCTCTATCAGGAAGGACCAACGTTCATCACCAGGGAGCGTTCTAGATCTTCGTCTGTGACCCTGCGAAGAGACTTCTGCACAAAACCACCACTGTGCTTCACAAGAGAGAGATGCAGGCCCCTCCCCAAAGAATCGCCAGACCCCATCTCCATTAGCACCAACCAGATCCCACCTGCCCACAGAGGAGGGGCCCAGATCCTGTGGCCACAGACACACATGCTGTCTGTGGTGACCCGCCTGCCATTGGCCTGCACAAGGTTTCCACTGTTTGCTGGATTTCACCTGGAAATTTCACCTGGAAACCCAGATTTCTGGCTTATCTCCACCCTCGGGAGAGCCTGGCAATGCTGGAGGCTGCCCCATGGCACCAAGGGCAGGGGCAAGCTATAGCGACCTCCTGGGCGGGCAGCCCTCACCAGGTGGGTCTTCAGGGAACGGCAGAGATTCAAGATCATCTGCTCTTGTCCCTGGCATTCCTGTCCCAGCCGGGCTGTGAACGGGAGGCGCTGGTCCACAGATCTAAGCTCCTTTTCCGTCTTCTGTTGGCGCCTCCTTTAGCCCAGCTAAGAGAACAGACACTGAGCTGATAAAACATCTCAAGCACCTAGCAATCACCAGGGAAGTTTCTTTTTTAAAAAATAACAATTCCCTGGCTTGGTGCCCATAGCACAGTAGTTACAGCTCCAGCCACGTACACCAAGGGTGGTGGACTTGAACCTGGCTTGGGTCAGCTAAACAACAATGACAACTGCAACAAAAAACAGCCAGGCATTGTGGTGGGCACCTCTAGTCCCAGCTACTTGGGAGGCTGAGGCAAGAGAATCGTTTCAGCCCAAGAGTTTGAGGTTGCTGTGAGCTGTGACACTACAGCACTCTACCAAGGGCAATGTAGTAAGACTCTGTCTCAAAAAAAAAAAAAAAAATTCCAAAGTTCACCCCAGTGTAATTCTGAGTTAAAATCTCAGGGCAGGTGAGTATTCCCATATTCACTGGTCAAATGCGTTTGTAATTTCAGCACAAAGTTTTCCGAATCATAGACACACCGAATCTGGAGAGGCCGGAGACAGAAGGTGGTAGACACGGCCCCTTTCAATCAGGCCCAGCCTCGAGGCAGCTTCTTTCTAGCGAGTCATGTATGGGTATACGTGTGTATACATGTATGCGTTCACCATCTGCATGAGTTAACATGCATTAAGTACTAAAACTGTGCCTGGTACACACTCAGCGTGAAATATTTAAAATTGTCATCAGTTCAGCTGCATCTCAGGTTCTCATGAAGCATGTCTAGTTTACACCCTGGTTGCTCAGGAAAGTTACCTGGACAGCATTAAAAGAAAAAAATACCAGTGCCAGAAATTCTGATTTAATTGGCCTGAGTTGAGGCACCAGTATCAGTATGGTCTTCCCAAAGCTTCCCAGTGATCAATCTAAGGGGTGCCCAGGCTGAGAGTCACAGCTCCGGATTAACCCTGAGCCGAGTAAAGAGACCTAACTCTACAGGACATAGCATCTACACAGAGGGACCCAGAGTGAATGACAACCGGCCTCCCCTGCAACCAGGGGGCCCCGTCCTGGACTGTCCTGGACTGCCAAGGACAGTGTGAGAGGAGTGGCGTTTGCTGCCGTGGTCGTGATGGGCGTGGACGGCCAAGCTGGCTCCCCGTACTGGGCTTTGCTCTCTGTCTAGGCTTGCTTCTGCACTAACAGGTATAATAGTTCAAGATGGCTCTGCCTCCCCTTGAGAAGGGGTCTTTCTGGCCTCTGCAAAGTCCAAGAGAAAGACCAAAGAGGGAACGCGGCATCATGGCCACAGAGGACGTTGGTGTCTGACGAGGAGCAGCGGCCACTGGGTTTCTGGGCAGCAAGGCATGAGGCAGAGGTGGGAACGTCCACCGAGGACGTGGCCCCAGGCACACTCCACGGCCCGCAGCTCTTCCCACACAGGATGACCCCCAGTCCTTCCGCAGAGCCCACAACACCCCAGAAAGTGCACAGGCTTCGGGGCAGTGCAGGCCTGGCCCTGGCGCTGTTGTGGACAAGCCTCAGTGTCAGCATCTCAGTGAGAGCCCCCAGCTGGGCATCTGGCACACAGTAGGCCAACTCCGATCCTGCCTGGGACAGATAACTTGGGTCACGATGGCCAGGAAGAGGCTTCCCAGCCCCCAAGCCCCCTGTTAGATACCCGACTGGGTACAAGGTGAGAGCTCACTGGACAGGATGCACACGAGAGCCAGCAGGACACAGAGACGGGAGAGGCTGGGGACATGTAGACCCCAAGTCAGGCAGGCGTGCAGCATTTCCGCTCCAGCCGCCGCAGGTTAATGGAGCATGTGCTCGGTGTTCCCAGGCCTGCAGGCATTTCCAGGACAGGTCAGATTTGGAGTTTTTAATTCATTGTTGGAAATACACTGTTTTTTGAGGTTCACCTTACAGGCCATATACAATGTGCCTACATCTGAACCTAGGTCCAGAAACAAACTGACCACAAATGGCGGGGGTGGTAAGGCAGGCCCCACCCAGCTACCACAAGCCTGCTCAGCCCAGAGGACATGCGCCCCATCCCCCAGAGTTGGCTTTCAGGGCTATGGCCACAAAGAGGCATGACTGCCATAAAGCTCGGCGCAGAGGGCCCCGATGGCTATGTCTGAGGAAGAACCAGGGTCACATACGGAAGCAAGGTGAGCAGAGGAGGGGGCTGGGTCGTGTCACCCTGCGTCTTTCCAGAACAGTCCCAGGAGGGTGAGGCAGAGAGCTGGCCAGGAGGGTCTTGACCTTAGTAAGGGGCTTGAGTAACCCAATTAGCAGTTCTACAGGAACAGCTGACACCTGATGCCAACACCTGGGAAAACATTTAATTATTAACTTCTGGGCAGGACCTGCAGAGTGAAACAGGCAGCCAGTTACATTTGCATTTCAGATAAACAAAAAGCAGTTTTATACAGGTCTGTCCCAAAGAACTGCACAGGACAGTTACACTAAAAACTATTTGCTGTTCGTCTGGAATTCAAAGAGAACTGGGATCCGTGCCTTGTATCTGATACCCAGGAGGGGAGGAGAGGGCTGACATTGGTTCTTTAGCCCCCTCAGGATGAGGATTTGGAGAGGCTCTGCCGAGAGGGGAGGAAAGCAAAGACCAAGTCTGGATGGATCCCCCTAGGAAGCATCGGCAACAGGTCAGAGGCAGCAAGGTCACTCACCACCCTTGGGCAGCCCTTTTCAGAACAGCTAATCTCTCAGAGGGGGAAAATGCCATAAAAACACAGGTCAGTAAAGTTCAATGACTCTGAGTTTCTCTCACCAGCCCTGGTGGAGGTGGCTTTAATAAGGGGACAAGAAAATAACCACAATCAAAGCAATTTCAAGGAAGACTCAGTGTTTTGCTACTCAAGGGCTCCAAGAAGACATAAAGTCTTAACCTGGCCCATTAGTTTAGGCCTCTGTGCCTGGACACAAAGGCAGACAGACTTTCCTGCGCTCGGTGCAGACTCTCAGAGCTGCCAGAGTCAGCAGTCATGTAATATAAACAAACAAAACCCTCAAGGCTGAGGCCTTGACTTTGTCAAGGTTAGAGTTGCAAAACCTTGTCACACGGGCTAACCTCTGGTTTGAAATGTCTGCTTTTCACCAGCCAATAAAAAGATTTCCATTCAAGTGGAATCTCAGAGAGAGACACCCTATACATTAAAGCAAGTGGGAAGCAAGATTTTGTGACCACATGTTTGTTTTGTGTGTTCTAATGTGTAACATTGGCTGGTCCTCAAAGCAGTGAGACCCATAGCCCTGGAGTCTGCCTGGGTGCTCTGTACAGGTATTTAAAGTCAAGGTCATGGCCACAGTCAGCAGCCTCCCCTGGAACCTGCAGAACTAGAACAGAGTATCAGAGGAATGTAGGTTCTGTCGCTGTTCAGAACTGACACAAACACATGGCAAGTTCAAGGGGCAGGCTTTGGAGACAGGTCAGGTGTAAGGAAGGCCCAAGAAAAGCAACCTTTGCTTCTCTGTGTTTATTTAACCTTTCTCCTTCCTGGGGCCGCACAACACATCAACTGAGAAGGAATCAGAACACACAAAGGCCCTGGTCAGAGGTGGGTGCTCTGGAACTTTCTGCAAGAGCAGACTTCTGACTTGGCACTCCATATACCCGAGGGGCATGCCTACCTCTCACCCAGCTCCCAGCCACATTCTCAATGGCACCAGTCCCAATTCTACCACCGTAAGTGGTCTGGAAAGTCCAGGGATCAATGACACCATCCAGATGCCAGGATTCCGTCAAGCACCACTTCTCCCAGGGAGCCTGGCTGAGAAGCCGTCCCCACCAACCCCAGTGCCAGAGAAGAGGCATGTCCCACCTGCCCAAGCAGAGTGACTGTGGCTGTGGCTACATGGCAGTCCTGTATGTCAGGGCTTTGTTCTCTGCCAATGCAGCCCCCACAGACCTGTGTGCCATGAGCCCCATACAGGCTAAACTGTGTCTGCCTACTCCAGCTTCCTAAGTGGGAGTCCTAGCCCCTGCGTCTCAGAGGTATCTAGCCCTTTTTCTAGGGTAAGTTCATGAACTTGTTAGACTTCATATGTCTACACAGAATACATGTAAAACCAGATACTGATATTTTTCATGTCTGAGTGGTAGAACTATGATTGTTTCTATGTTCCAAAAAATATTAAGTGAGATTAAGTTTTCAGAAAGCTGAACTTAAATATTTCTATTTTATATAAATTATTTTGACTGAAAATTACAACATCATTAACTTTTATTTGTATTTTGCCTTTGAATGGATAGATCATTTGAAATATTTTAGTAGACAGCATTTTTAGAAGCATGAAAAATGATTAGTGTTAAACTTATTTTAATGTGTACATTCATGAAAAATACATCCAAAATTTTGTATCCTTTGAACATATTAAATTTTTGATCATTTAGATTAGCAATGGAACACAGGTTAGGCAGAAAGCTGGATTCTAACAGTGATGATTTTGCTGAAAAGGTAAGACAAAGACATTTTATGTAACATGTATCAGTGAAGGAGTGACGTTTACCTTTTACCCCTTTACCAAATGTTGCTGGGCCCTGACACAATACAATACCTGGGGGTTCAATGCCACAGGTAAATTCCACCGAATCTGGTAAATTGCCAGCTTTCAGTCATGTGAAATGGTAACTTTTCTGTACTTTTTAAATTTTGTCATTATGAAGAGAGATCTGTGAAAATGGAAGATGAAAGAAAACACACCCCAGAGCTCACTGGCTGGACCTACGACTCTGAAGCCCATGGCTGCGGCTGCCCCCTGAGCTCTTTCCGTAGCCCCAGGTATCAGGAGACAACCAGCTGGAGACTGTGACCGAGAGGCACGTGTTGATGGTGCTGGACCACGAAAGCCACAGCAGGGCAGTGCTCTGAGCCCTCCACAGAGTGGGGAGCCAGGCACCCCGAGGACCCGAAAACCCAGAGGGCAGCAGGTGCCTCCTCCCTTCACCATGTGCTAAGTCGGGGGGGGGAGGCTTTAGGGAACACAGGGTCCCACCATACACCCCAGGCTCTGCAGTACCTATGTGGGGTGTAAACACCACAGGCCTGGAGGCTGAAACGACAGAAATTGATTTGCTCACAGTTCTGGAGCCTAGAAGTCCAGGGTGAAGTTGCTGGGCAACTGGATTCCTAGTGAGGCCTCCTCCTGCCCTGCAGATGTATGAGTGGGGTTTCCTAGGGTGATCGGCTCAGGTGGTTACACAGGTTGAGAAGTCCCAAGACTGGCTGTCCACAAGCTAGAGACCCTGGGATACCGGCAGCGTGGCTCAGTCCAAGCCCTCGGACCCAGAGAAGTCAATGATGGAACTGCCAGTCCAAGGCCAGAGACAGTCACCCTGAGCGTGAGGGTGTCAACATAAGAATTTTGAGGGGACACGATTCAGTCCGTAACACCTGCGAACTCACCTCGGTCTTGAGAACCCCAGGCCACACCAGCACCCTGCGCTGGGAGGCCTCCTCTGCGCTGGGAGACCTCCTCTGGGCTGGCAGCAGAGGGGTAATGGAACCACAGCTCACAGATGCCAGAGGTTAAAGCCGACCTCAGGCTTGACTGCTCAGCACCATCACAGGACACAGTGAACACGTCACTGAAAGGGGCACGCAACGGTTAGGGGCCCCAGCCGACAGAGCCTGGCACAAAGGATGCCCTCAAGACACGGGGCAGCAGTCGTCACTATTGTCCTCACCCCCAGATCCTGACAGCTCACTCCCCAACTCACATAGGGAGAAGTGACGCCCAAGAAGGGCTCTGGACTGTAGGGCCAGGTGTGGCTCCTCAGAGGGCTTTGTTTAAAGTGAATACCTTTCGGAACATCTTCCCAATATCTCAAACAGCTTCCTCAGGCAAGGTTCTGGAGAACAGGATGACAGGTAAGACATATGCACCCCTTAACTCCCAAACACACTGCCCCCGAGAGAACCCGCTATCTGCTCCCCTGGAAGGCCACATGATGTCACCAGGGCAGGTGCGCGGTCTGATCCCGCAGCGGAGCAGACGGCAAGCACACACACAGCCCTCTCACCACCGCCTCCCAGTCCCGCAACCCTGGCAAGGGAGAAAGCCATAAAAAATCCATGAGCACGGCAAACTCAGAATCCTCCCCAGACACTCCCGAGGGCTGTATTTCAAAGAGCTCTGGCTCCACGGCAAGCCGGCTGAGGGAGGCTGAGAAGTGAGCATCTTGGCCGCCACCCAACTCTGCACAAGGTCATCGCTGAGCAGGGAGAGGTAGAGTGACTTATTTAATGGAGTGTCTTATAAATCTATTAAATTTATTTTTCAAGCCATTGGACTTTTGCAGACTTCATTAACAATAAAAGGAAAATCCTTCTCAACCCTCATGGGGGACAATATGAAAAGAAGAGAGAGATTGATTCCAGACAGGTTTCTCCTTCTAGCTGGGACCAGGGGCTGGAAGCCACGCTGGTGTCCAGCTGGACTCAGAGCAGATGTGGAAGGTGAGGTCCTGAACACCTCCAGGCCGCACCAGCCTCAGATCCTCCCCATTTCAGCTGCCTGGGGTGTTAGCTCATCCTCCTGCCAGTAGAGAAAGGCCCTTCCTTGACCAGCCAGGCAAACTTCCCCCAGGGCAATAGGAGGGCGTTGTGGCGGGCCCCTGAAGTCCCAGCTACTTGGGAGGCTGAGGCAAGAGAATCACTTAAGCCCAAGAGTTGGAGGTTGCTGTGAGCTGTGATGCCATGAAACTCTACCAAGGGAGACGTAGTGAGTGTCTCAAAAAAAAAAAAAAATGCACTCGATAGGATTAATGGCAAATGAGACATCATATGTAACAAGTCTGATACAGCAATAGAAACCATTCAAAATGGGGGAAAGGGGAGAGGGTTGTAATGGCACAACCAATAAAAGAACAGAGCATCAGTAAGTTATGAAACAGCTTCAAGCCTAATATATCATTTAATGGGAGTCTCTAAAAAAGCAAGAGAGAAACAGAAATGACATTTGCATTTTTGGTCAAAAGTTATTCAAATTTGATAAAAACTGTCAACACATGGACTCCTGAAGCTCAATGAAACCAAAGCACAAAAATCAAAAAGAAAAATCACACCGAGGCCCAACATAACAGATGACTCAAAACCAAAGCTAAAGAAAAAGATCGTCAGAGCAGACAAGGGAGGAGGGGGGCCTGTTACACCCAGAAAACAAACTGGAGAATGACAGCAGATTTCTCCCTTTTTTTTTTTTTTTAAATGTTTCTACTTTTAGTAAAGAAAGGATCTCACTCTTGCTCAGTCTGGTCTTGAACTCCTGAGCTCAGGCAATCCACCCACCTCAGCCTCCCCGAGTGCTGGGATTACAGGTGTGAGCCACAGCACCCGACTGGACAGCAGATTTCTTGACGGAAATGACCCAAGAGATCAGTCAGTGGAGCAACGTCTCTAAAGTACTAAGGAAAAAACTCAAACAAAAATTGTAAAACAATGAAATTATCTTTCAAAAAGAAAGACACACACACACAAAAAAAACTTTTCAGACATACAATAGCTGAATGACCAGAACTGTCCCGCAAGAAATGCCAAAAGGAAGTCTTCAGGCAGAAGGGAACAAAACCAAATAAAAATACACAAATACACACAAGAGTCCAGGCAGGGGGCTCAGGCCCAGATCCTAGCACTTGGAAGGTCAAGGCAGGAGGATCCCTGAGGCCAAGAGTATTGGACCACCTTGAACAACAGAGCTAGACCCCGCCTCTACACAAATATTTAAAAATTAGCCAGGTGTGGTGGTGAGAGCATAGGCAGTGAGAATAAGGTGGGTTTGGTCAGGACAGGGCCGAGAAGACACAGCTGGTCCGGTGGGTGTAGGTCCTGCTAACCTTCACCTCAGTCTCCTACTCTTGCTGTTTTGTAAATTCAGCTTTAACCAAAAGGTGTGTATTTGAGTAGTTTAGGGCGACTGATTTAAAAGTTTAACTTCTGAATCAGAATGTTGTTGTGGGTAACGGATTATGGTGATTACTGTTTTTTAAGATAAGAGTTAACTACTGTTGTTTAAGACTGGAGCTAATATAGTTATTTATAAAACCGTGGGCTTGGCACCTGTGGCTCAAGCAGCTAAGGGCCTGTCAAGCCTGTCAAGCCTGTCAAGCCTGGGCCTGTCAAACAACAATGACAGCTGCAACCAAAAAATAGCCAGGCATTGTGGCAGGCGCCTATAGTCCCAGCTACTTCGGAGGCTGAGGCAGGAGACTCACTTAAGCCCAGGAGTTGGAGGTTGCTGTGATCTGTGATGCCACAGCACTCTACCCAGGGTGACAGCTTGAGGCTCTGTCTCAAAAAATAAAATAAAATAAAATAAAACTGTGGCTTTGGAAATGGAAGGGCAGGACAATCTTGGAGAGGCAACTTCACCGTTCTCCAGAATTGCTGGCCTTCTGACAAATGAAGGTTGGTGGACCTAATCCCCATCTCTGAATACTGGCTGACAGTGACAAGCCACTGGACCATCTTTGTCCGGTAACAGGGACACCTACCTATAGTCACAGCCTCTGGGGAAGCACAGAGAGGAGGATTGCTTCAGCCCAGGCGTTCAAGGTTGCAGTGAGCCACGATGATACCACTGCACTCTATCCGGGCAACAAAGTGAGAATCTATCTCAAAATACACATACACACAAGAATGAAGAAAATTGGAAATGGTAATCAAATAATGAGGTTTTTTCTTAAGCCTCTTTAAAACAATTGAGCATTTAAACAAATAAAAATATACTGCAGGGTTTATGACATGTAGAAAAAATACCCATGACAGCAATAGCACAAGGATTGGGACGGGAAAATGGGAGCACACCATTGTAAAGTCCTTAGACTCACAGAACGGATAGATTACTTGATAATGGGCTGCAATAAGAAAATGATTTAAGTCAGGCGTACACCTGCAGTCCCAGCTACTCGGAAGGCTGAGGTGGGAGGACCATGAGCCCAGGAGTCCCAGATTAACCTGGGGGACAGAGAAAGACCCAATCTCAAAAATAAAATAAAATAAAACAAAACAAAGATTTATACTATAAACCCCAAAAGCAACCATGAGATAACAAACAAACAAACAAACAAAAAAAGTAAGTCAACATGAGATCAAATGAAATCATAAAATTCTTCTATTAATCTAAAAGGAGGCAGCGGGAAGACAGGAGGGGAGAGAATAAAGAGCAGATGTAACGAGCAGTGAGGAGACAGACGGAAACCAAACCATCACCTACGCCTCACGGTAAGTGTGGCAGAACTCTGAGCTCGCCAGAAGAAATGCACCTTAAACAAACAACCCAATCCAAAAAGCGGGCAAAAGACCTAAAAAGACACTTCTCCAGGTAAGACGTGCAGATGGCCAATAAGCACGTGAGCACACGTTCCACACCCACAAGCATTTGAGGAGCGGTATGGTGGGCCACTTCATTCCTATCAGGACAGCAATAGTAATAAATGAGCCACTCGTGGTGGCGCACACCTCTAAACCTAGCACTTTGAGAGGCCACGGCAGGTGGATTGCTTGAGCTGAGGAATTTGAGACCAGCCTGAGCAAGAGGGAAACCCCAACTCCACCAAAAATAGAAAAACTAGCCGGGCATTGTGGTGGGTGTCTGTAGTCCCAGCTACCAGGGAGGCTGAGGAAGAGGATTACTTGGGCCTAAGAGTTTGACATTGCTGTGAGCTATGATACCGGGGCACTCCACCGAGGGTGACAGAGTGAGGCTTTGCCTTTAAAAAAAAAAAAAAGGAAAGTCACACGGACTGGTGAGGATAGAGAGAAACTGAGAGCCTCAGGCATTGTGGTGAGAATGCAAAATGGTGTGGCTCCCGCAGAAAACAGGGGTGGGGGGGGTCCCAAAAGGTTAAATAAAGAACAACGTATTACCCAGCAATTCCAATCCCAAGAATTGAGGGCAGGGACTCAGGGGTATTTAAAAGCCCAAAGGGAGAAACAACCAGCCCATCTGTCTACCAACAGATGAACGGATCAACACAACGTGGTCCACCCATACAAAGGAATGCCATTCATTCATAAAAGGAAGGAAATTCAGACGCACGCTGCCATCACGAACAGACCTTGAAAATACACGAGTGAGAGAGACACAGGAGGAGAAATCTGGTAGGATTCCATTCATATGAAGTATACATAACAGCCAAATTCATGGAGACAGAAAGTAGAACAGTGGTTACGGGGGCTGGGGAGTGCGGGAGGGGAGGTTTCCCTTAATGGGGACAGAGATTTTGCTGGGGATGACAAAAAATAGTTTTAAGTCTAGATTGTGTTGACAGAAAAGAAGCCATACTCAGTAAAATAATTTTAGGAGGTTCATTCTCAAATTTGAGGGCCATGACCTGGAGCCACACTCAAGAAGCTCGTGGACTGGCTGGTAGTGGAGCTACAGTTCGGTTTTATACCTTTTTAGGGAAACAGAGATTGCAGGTGAGCTCATAAATCAATATATGGAAAGCATACGTTGGTTTGGCCCCCAAAAGTGGGACATCTGGCGGTGGTGGTGGTTATAGGTGATAGATGAGTTAAAAGATTCTTTAGCTGAGTTTGGCTGTGTCTGAAAGACCAGGAGTCAGTGAAAAGGAGGGTGCTGAAGATGAAGGCTCCATTAGAGACAAAGCACCAGACAGGCCCAAGGGGGTTGTTACGAGGAGTGGGGACCTGCCTGCAGGGAGGCCTCGCAGAGCTTTAGGCCTATTAGTGAGTCACAAAAGACATCTCTAAGACGGGAAGAGAGGTCTGATCCCCTTTCTCGAGGCCAGCAACGCAGTTTAGGAGTCCTCTTGGCCAAGAGGTGGTCCTGTCAGTCAGCTAGCTGCCTAGGGGGAGGCTTAAGATTTTATTTTAGGTCACAATGGTGGTGATGGTTCCACGACATTGGGAATGTTTGACAGCGCTGAACTGTATACTCCTGAATGGCTTAAATGATAAATATGACGTGACACATCTGTCACCACAGCAAGTAAGTTTTTAAAAAGAAATACATTTTAAAAATAAAGACAGAAACCTGCCTCCTTAGAGCAGCAGGCAGTGCCTGGTCTCATAAAACTAACGACAAGTCCATAAAAAGGAAGTGGGCAGGAAAAGGCACAGCGGTCAATAGTAATCAAAAGAAAGCTGGAGCGGTTATGTTAATTTTCTTCCAGAAAATTGAAAAGGAGGAAACCTCCCAATTCATTCTATGAGGCCAACATTGCCCTAATACTAAGAAGAAAATAGAAATCAATATCCTTCATGAACACGGATGCCTAAAGTCAAAATGAAACTTTAACAAACTGAATCCAACTATACATAAGGATACTATTTCTTGACCAAGTGTGATTTTTATCAGGAACAGAAGCTTGATTTAAATTTTGAAAAATCAATGTAATTCACCATATTAACAAATGAAAACCAGACCATCATCTCAATAGCTGTAGAAAAAGCACTTGATAAAATCTGAGACAGTCATTTGTGGATAACATGACTGTTCATGTAGCTAATTCATTGAATCTTTGAAAAAGCTATGAAAACTAATAAATTGATTTTAGCAAGATTGGAGGATACAAGATAAATACGAAACAATCAATTGTATTTCTGTATAACTGCCATGAATAATTGGAAGTTGAAAATTAAAAATAACACTATTTACAAATACCAACCAAAAATACAATATGCTTAGGGGAAAACATGTCAAAATATGGAAAACCCGTACAGACACTGAAACTGACAAAATATCGCAGAGAGGAATTACAGATGACTTCAGTAACTGAGAGGCCACTCCTGGCTGAGAGCCCCTAAGTCCAAGTTCACGCAAACCTCTGCTGGTCAGCAGGAACCCAGTGGACACAGGACTTCCCTGGCACTGGGAGCCAGCATCCACACTGTACCCTGCCTGCCACGTGGGAGTGACAGAGGGGACTCCCCTGGGAACAAAGGTCACTATCTGCATTTTGCAATTGCAGAAAAAAAGTTACTCAGAAGCAAGCAGCTCTGGATGTCCTTATTCCAGCGGTACCCACGACTACGCCTTGGACCCAAGACGTCCCTACCAACACCTTGTTATTTATGAGAACAAGCCACGGGGCACAGAATCTGCACTGTTCTTTATCTAGATAAATACGACCGACCTGCTGGGGGTCTTTATCAATAGGTAAGGATGGAGGGAACAGAAGAAACGGTTTCCACAGAGAAAATGTGCAGGAGGTGACTAACCTTGTTAATTTACGGTCTGGTCAGTTAAAATAGGGTTTTGGGTTTTTTTTTTTAAAACCACAGCAGGAGCAGAGAAAAAGCAATGCACAAGGCTCCTGACCTCCTCTAGCAAGACCCTGACCTCTGTACAAGAGTCCACAGCGGAAAGCCCAGTTGCAAAAAACATTTAATTCTTAATTAAAATAGATACAGACTTCTAGAAAACACCTCCAGATGGCACATTAGGAAAAAAAAAACCTGTCACCGCACTAGCCCACACACCCATGTGGATCAAATTAATTTCAACCCAGAAATGAAACTTCCAGCAAGTTCAAGAGCCACAACTCAGTGAGGTCCGTTGCCACCAACCACTATCTCCATCAGACCAGGGAGCAAAATCTCACCAGGGTGGGGACAGAACATCCTACAGCCTCCACCCCTCTACTAGCACGCCCAGGCACAGGCCCATCCTGTGCCCATTTGGGGCTATAAAGCCACCTTCCACTTGCTGGTGGCAATTGTCCTCCTCCCTGCTTCCTCTCAAAACTGCACGTGCACGCACACAAAGCCACAAAGGGACTTTATTTTTGACACATACAAACACAAAGCAAACAGAGACAGTGGAAAAGTCATGTGTGCAACTGTCTTAGCCATCCTAAAAACGCTCAATCCGAAGGCTGCCCAGAGGAGGCCTGGAGAGGCCAGCCAGTTTACAGCACAGAATTCCAGAAAGGCTCAGAAAATGAATTCCGGGTTCCTCCCAACAGGATGAAGGCAGGAAGACAGGGGTCAAATCTGCCAAGGCAGCAGCTGGATCCCCGAATCCAGTCCTCTAACACAGCAGGCAGGTGACTGCCTCTGCCCTGACCAGGTGAGAGAGGGGAAGTGACTTTCCGCAGTTGAAACCCTGAAGCTGGGGCCATCCAGATACCAGGGAGGCGGGGTGAAGGTCCAGGCACAAAACAGGGAGATTTCTGCTCTCTTCCTCTGGATCCCAGAACTCCAGACCTCTGCCTCTGTAGAGAACTTGACCCAAGAGAAGATACACAGGAAGACCAGCAATCTGAGGCCCCAATCAAACGGCACAAATCTCCCCTGACCCCTGCTAAGAGACGCCTGCCAGTCTGCAAGGGTTAACCATGCCCATCTTCAGGTCCTGCTTCTAACAGCCTGTCTTAAGTACAAACAGCTAAGGACCATCCAACACCCAGCACATTAAAAACATCATTGCAGAAGGCCAGAAAGATAAAATCAAGGGCATATCCCATGAATCAGAACAAAAAAGGCAGAGATGGAACGCAGGAGAGAAGAGATAGTAATACAACAGGTTCAGCCCCAGAACTCGAAGGCACAGCCAGGGAAACTCCACAAAGATCAAGAAAGGGAGGATGAGTCTACCAACAGGCATTTTTATACGCAACTGAAAAAAGCATATTAAAAGATGAAGCTTTTAGCCTGAAAGGTAGCAAAAATTCGAAACAGATGTTTAAGCATGGTATTGTTCTTTTTCTAAATGTGTCCACAAAGCACTCATATCAGGACGCACCGGTCAGGGTGCCTGGGTGGAGGAGAGAGGGAAGAGGCTGCTTCTTAAACCTGAAGACTCCAAGGCTACACCCCAAAATCTCAACTCCGTGGGTGCTGTGCTAAAGTTTGAGAAGCGCAGACTTGCCCGCTGAGCAGGGAGGCCTAGACGTGAGCAATCTCCACCAGCCCGTCCTAGACACAGCAGTGGGGGCGGCATCCTGGCTGTTCTTTCAAAAAAGGGGGGGCCTCTACCCCTCTGCCAGTGGGGAAATGGCTTGTGTTTGCCTCAGATGTGTTTTCATCTTAGAAAGTGAGTTTCTGGAGGGCAGGGCCTCCCCTCCCAATCCAGCAACCCCATACCCCTCACTGCATCATGCTCGTGGGAAAGGAGCCACTGTGTGTGCGACCTTCAGGAATGGCAGCGACCACAAGGATCTCAGAAGAAAGAAGCTGAGGTCAGGGTCACATCTTGACAAGAGGATCCCAGGACAGAAGAAAACAATCCAAGTGGCCACAGGCAAGAGGAAAATGTCAGATGCTGCTGGCAGGAAATCAGCAGAGAAGATCTCCAAGCAAGAAACTGCCCTGGGGAAGCTCCAGGGTCCCCTCTGTCTGAAGCATCTTCTGACACCTTATCTATAAGGACACCAGTGCCAACAGGAGCCAGAGGTGTGGGCTGTGCACCAGTAACCCTCGTCAGACCCACCTGCCCACTTTAGGATGCCCGATCCCAAGCCAGATCCAAATCTCAGGTAAGGCAAAGGTGAAGAGGAATTTATATTTCAGAAAGAAATCTGTGGTCCTGATGTGCCACCTGGATAAAGCATCAGGGTGTGGCCAAACCTCAGGGAGGCACGTGCCCTGCAGTGACCCAGGGGACCCTCCCTGCCATGATCCTCCTCCTCCCACTACCACCCCCAAGATGACTGTGAGGGCAACAAGCATCTCCAATGCTGTGAAGCAACAGAACTCTGCATCCCTGCAAGTTCCAGACGCTGCTTCTGCAGTCCTGCTGGAGGGCTGATGCCTTCTGCTGCCCTACGACAGCAACAGTGAGGAAAAGAAAGCATTCCCTGAGTCTGAGCCTCTTCGGGCTCCCTCCGTGTCCACAGGAGCAGCCCCATCCATCTACTAAGAGACATTTCTCCTTGGGCCTCCCCAGATTCTCGTATCTGGGAAAGACACACAGCAACAGTCTGCTCCAATCTATCTTTCCAAACATGTTTGTATAGTAAACAGCCCAAAAGATGTGATAGTTTCCTGGGGCCCCAGAACAAAGTCCCACACACAGGAGTTAGAGCAAAAACAGCAGAAATTCACTATCTAGAGGCCAGAAGTCTGAGGTCAAGGCCCTTCTGAATCACCCTGTGGGAAATGGGGCTCAGGAAACCAGCACGAAAATGCTGGCACCCTCTCTGCCTACTGCCACTGCTGTGAGTAATAAACTATCTTCCATCTCTGACCCAAGAGACTTGTGTCTTCACAAACTAGTGGCAGGCTAATGGGGTAGCCGGCCAGGAGGGGGAACCTGGGACCTTCTGCCGAGCTTGAGAAGTTTGATGACAAGGATGGGCTACTCCTAGAGATGTGGCTTTCTGGAAGAGGAAGAATAAAGGCTCCGTGGGCTGGGCTCAGGGATGCGTGAAGACCTCTAAGAACAGGCAGCAACTGCTCTCGTCCAGGTGGTGAGCAGGGTCGTCCAGGTGGTGAGCAGGGGCGGGTAGAGAGCAGTTATGAGCAGGGAAGGGGAAGGAGCAGGGGTTCCCCACATCCTATCAGTGAAGGTTTAGGGACTGAGTGACGAGACACAGGACCAGTTCGGCCCGCCCACGTGGTGCTGTGGGTGCTGCCCACTCTCCCCAAGTGAGCAAAGATGGGTTCCTACCAGGACAACAGGGTGGCAAGACCCCACTGGCCCAGCTGCAAAGCTGTGGGGCTGCTGCAGCGAGCCAGGAAGCTGAAACATGTGTCAGCAAAGCGGGGCCCGCCATTCAGCACAGGGCTCTGCAAGAACAGAACAGTGTGCTCACCTGTCTGAGCCCTCAGCTGCTGCTGCACTGCCCGAAACTAAACATGCATACGTGTGGCACATGGACACAGAAGCGCCCCGCTGCCTCTGCTCCTGCAAACCCCTCACTCCCCTCCCCAGACCGCGTCTGCTTTAGGGAGAGGGACAACTGGGGCAGGTGTCTCTGTCCCCCAAGGAACCCCAAAGATCACCCAGGATGTGGGAAAGCTTGGCGACAGGGTGGGGTAGGGAAGAGAACTCCAGTTTGGGGGGCTCTGGTGGATACAGGTGCCCAAGTCACAATCCCCCACAACATCACAGTGGGAGGGGGTCCCCACATCCAGCTGACACAGCAGGGAAGGGAAGCCAAGTGGGCTCCCGGGAGGGGCTCTTTGCACCATTCCTGTATACCGTCTCTGTGGTCGAGACCCCCGGAAGTAAAGCAGGGGCTGAGGGGCCACATGCCGGTGCTTCCACATGTGAGAGCAGCCACAAAGGATGCTTCTACTGGGAAGAGCTAACTGGTCCCTGGGCCTCACTCCCCTTCAATAGCTCACTGAGTGGGCCCTGGACTTACCCGCTCCCTGCCACCGTCCCGAGGTACCCACCTGTCACTACGCTCTTTCTGAGCCCAAATGCCTGATATGTCTTATGACTTTCAGGCTTGATATTTACATTTTGAGGTGAGCCAGCTCTGATTCAATGGCCAAAAGACAGGAAGGACCCCCTCATCTCATCTGTCTGATGGTGACTGTCTATTCTCATCTGGGCCATTCTGGCTGCAGGGGCATCTCAGCTTTCCACAAGAAGCAACAGCTCTCACATCATCAAACTCATGGGGCCTCTAATTCAGAGTCTCCCTCTTGATACCGGCTGGGCTCACTGATGGCTCAGTTGCACTGAAGCCCACAGGGTCTGCCAGGTTGCTGAGGCTGCCCACCCTAAGGGCAGCTCAGCAGAACTAGACATGGACACACTCACGCAGCTCAGCGGGCAGGACTCGGGAGCACTCCCATACCTGAGGCCCATTCTCCTCTCCATGAACTTTGCTTGATTTTTACTGACTCAGGGGCTCAGTAAAGCTACCCAGCAGTTCACCGCCAGGTATGCCACTTGGAACTTGAAGGATGGGCAGATAAGGACATTGTTCTCTGGGGCCACCCATGGTGGGAAGTCACAGTGGCGACTAAACCATCTGGGTCAGGAGGCAGACAGCCTGCCTGTTCTCTGGGAGGCTGGAATCAGTTGTTGACTGGGCCTGCACCGCTCAGTGGTCTCCGCCACTGCCTGGACTCATGGTCATCCCAGACATAGCACCACATCCATCGTAGTCAAGGCACAAGCAGAGCCCTCCACGTTCCTGATGCAGAGGCACACCACGTTGGCTGTCCCCCAGTGAAGGCAGGCCCACCACCCTGGCCACACTGGGCAGACCAATGGCATTGCAACTATTCCAATACCATTAGCCAACTCCGGCCGCACCGTCATGATTCCTGAAACTAATGGGTGATGTGTCATCAGCTTAACCACCACCTGCACCACTCAACAGTGGATTGACAACAAAGATATTTGATAGACCTTCCGTGCTACTACCCTCCACGGGTACCAGTGACCCCTGGAACAGCCTCTATCAAAACTCGCTGGCAATATTTCTAACTCTCCTTCCCTCACCTCCTCCAGGTCCTTAGTAGCAAAGTCTGATCACTATTTGTGGTTTGTCCTCAGGAAGAGCCCATCTCCTCCTGGCCACATCCTGAGTAAATAGCCAGGAAGAGACAGGTGGGGATGAGATGGACCAAGTGGGGAAGCTCAAGGTTCCACAAGCCTGGACAGGAAGCTTCTTTCTCCCCCTACCAGCTCCACCAGGCCAGGCTGGCTGGTCACCTTCCAGGGGACAGCCCTGCCACACGTTCACGGGGATCCAAACAATCCAAGTCCCTCCACCGGGATCCTCTTGCTAACAGACATGGCCCTGGGCCCCAGGATGAAACACACTGAGAGGGAGAGGACATCGCTCCCCAAGTCTTCCCACAGCGACCCACATGGGGCAAAGTGGGGGACACCACAGGTTTTCACACTTTATGAAAATGCCCCATCCCTCCTGCTCCTGACCCTTCAGAATGGAAAGTCTGGGAGCAGACAGGGAGAGACTGAGGACAGGTGGAGTCGCAGGTGTTGGAATAAGACACCAGCTTTGTGGCTGTGGAGCAGCAACCCCGACACCTGGGGAGGGAGAGGGACGGTGACAATCCCTCGTCTTCCAGAGTCACCCCTGCAGCACTCCACAGGAAGGAAAACACACCAGACAGAGTGCTGTAAGCACCGTAAGTTTCACTGACCACCGGGTCTGCCATTCCCTGCCAGCTGTCTCTGACTACAGCACGATGGCCAGTCACCTTACTCTTAAGGACAAGTCCATTAGAACCTGCAAGGAGTGACTTCACCCCCCGCACCTCCCATGCACATCACAGTCAACACTGCTGAATCTCCTTTCCCCACTCCAGTGGCTGCTGGCCAGTCGCTTGGTGGAGACGATGCCAGTGGCCTGGACACACAAGACAGGCTGCGCTGAATTAAACTAACTGAAGCAGGAAGCTTAAGGTCCATGTGCCACCTGTAGGCACTGACAGCCCCTATTCGCCAACTGATATTAGCTCCACTTTGGGGGAGTTGGGGGGGCTCTGCCAATGTAATAGCTCTTACTCTCCAGGGGTGCCTGTGCCCTGAGGTTACACTTCTGGTGTGGAAGCCAGGCGTTAACTTTCTTCTCTCCTGAGATCAAGATGCAGGCACCTTGAGGTGGTCGCAAGAGACCTTCAAGCATAGAAGCAACCACCCCAGTACACTGACTGCCAAGTTCTCTCCAAAACGAAGCTGCCCTTGTTACTCGGGGAACTTCTGGGAGGGTTAGCCAGCTCGTTATTCCTGCCAATGCTGCAGGCCAGGCACATCTAACCAGAAAAGGTGACCCTGTGATCCATGTCACCACCTCAGCCCAGAAGGTGCTCAGAACAGCCCCAGCTCACGATCCAGGGGGGCCATGGATGACAACATTGCCCTTGTGGGTCCAGGCAAAGTCTGAGCAGATGCCAGCTCGTCCTGCTGTCCTGGATTATTAGCAGCTCCAGTCTCATGGAAAGGCCAATGCAAACTCAGGGGGAGTCGCTTGGCTTCCGAGGGAAGCTGGAAGGTTTATGGGATGTGCTCGACTGGTGGATCCGAAACCTCGGGCAGCCCTGTGGACAGCAGCCTTAACAACAATGCTACAAGTTATAGGGGGTGGTCTCAACCTTAGATTGTCAGATTATCTGTCACACCCAACGGAACAGCATACTCCAGAAAAACTGAAGGACGGCACAGACGCCAGGGGTGGAGGGCGACCAAGGCGGTTCTTTGTGAGTCTGTCATTTCACTCAGGACAGTTCTTTGTGGATTGGGTGGTACAGACCTGAGAGGCAATAGCTCTGGAGACGGTTCTCCCTGGGCCTCTCAGGAGCACTCCCTGGGGTTTAGGCGGGGAGGGATGTGTCAAAGGTGAGGGGGGCCCTAACTCCCTTTGTCCTGGACCGAGTTCCCAAGGATGTTTGCACAGCAGACAGACTTAGAAGTCAGAGATGGTGCCTCCCTCTGAAGCAAAGGGCCAGGCGGGCTTCCCGCTCACTGTGAAAGGCTCAGTTTCCCTAAACTCAACGTCACCTCGCTGTGGGCGCAGTACCATGGGCCTTCCTCGCACCAGCCTGGAAATGGGGGCTAATTCTCTGCCTGCTGGGGTTGCTACAGAGAAACACTCTTCACCTCTGCCCCAGGGGTTTCGTGTCCCCGCTGGCATGACGCCGTGGTAGATAACCCGCAGGCCAAACCTCAGGCCCACAGAGTTCTTGACGCTACCCCTTTCCCCCATTAGAAACTGAGGCCTCACCTTTGACACATCCCTCCCCGCCTAAACCCCATTATCCTGGTCACTTCTGACACCTGCCGATTTTACCCCCTCAGTCACTCTCAAGTGCCGCCAACTCCCTCTCGTTTCTGCCCAGTCCACCCCCAGCAGACATCCGACAACATCAACCTCAAGCCCCCCAGAGGGCTCAGCTCCAGGCCTAGCCCAGTGTGTGCCTGATCCCCTCAGGAAAGCATCGCCAACTCGGCACACATCAGTCTCCCTTGCTGCACATCCAATCCGCCTCCCCATCCAAATAGCTGCCACCTCCCATTGCTAACACTAATTGAGGGCCATTTCATTCCTCCCCATTATTTTGTTTAACCCAGCCAACAACAGAAGCAGATGTCACTGTCCCATCTCACAGAAATGGTACGAGATAAGAGGCACCACAAGATTAAATTTCCTCCTGACGTCCAGTGCCTACAGGCTGGAAGTGGCAGGATCAAGCTCAGTGCCGACTTCAGAGCCCGTGAAGAAACCCTGACTCTGCACCTGCCTCCCACGCACCTACTAGGCCGACATCAAGTCGTGTATACGTGGTGGGTTCAAGGTGGCTGACACTCTGCAAGCTCCTTCCACCAGGAGGTAAAGCCTTATTTCCCACCTCCGAGAATCTGGGCTGGTCCTGTCCTGTCGGCCCTTGTTCAATATTCCTGGGACCAACATGGCAGAAGTGAAACCGGGGCATCCCCAGGCTGAGCCCTCGGATGCCTGCAGCTTCCAGCTGTGCATCCGCCTCCAGGAAGCCAGCGTCCCGGTCAGAAGTCTACCTGCCCTGAGACCATGTCCTGAGGACGCCCAAGGGGACTGCCACCTAGGCTGGTGGTCTGCACTGAGTGCCAACAGCAGCTTGCCCCTGCCTAAGCCCCAACCCACAAAATCAGGGGTGAAATGGTCATTTTACGTCCTTCCGCTTTGGGCTAGTTTTCTTTGCAAGGACAGGTGACCAGGGCCCACGTGGGCACACCTTCCCTACCAGTCTTGTGTTTGCTCCAAGAGGGAAGCAACCAGCCATCTCTGTAATTGCCAGGCAGTGCTGGACCTTCAACAGATATGTTGTCAGAGGACAAGATAAAGGTCTGATGTCCTCCAAGTAGCTGCCACCCACCGGGACCTCCAGCCCCCAGGCCTAAAACCTCCTCGGTGCATTTCAGAGGCAGGAGGCAGCTGGTTCCCCTAATGCCCAAGCCCCACACCCCTCCCCTGGTCCTGATGTGGAAGGCAGGCCCAGAAGGGCCTCGCTGCTTCCCCACCTCCAGCCCACCCACCATCCCTCAGTGAGCTCAGGCTCAACCAAGGCCTGCACAGGTCCTCCCAGCAACAGGACCCTCCCTCTGGGCAGGGGGACTTTAGCTCAGGGTAATGGGAAAGCACAGCTAATATTTTATTTTATTTTATTTTTACATATACATGTGTTAATTAGGTTTCCACTTTTTGCCTTCACAAAATTAAAAAGGCTTAAAATTTAACAACAATAACAATGTTTAAGATAAGGACTAGAAACAAAAACCTCATAAAGAATGAATGAAGATAAATACATTCAGAAAAGAAATCAGACAATTGCTGCAATGAAGTATTAAGCAATAATAATAATAATGCAAAGAAAGTAACATCGGCATTGTCAGATAAGAGTGTCTATTATAGAATGCTTTGACTCTGAGGTTCAGTATGGAGTCATCAGTTAACTTCTTATTATTTTTTTCCAAAGTCTCAAAAAATAGACAACTAATATTTATTAATAAAAATAAAAGATAATTTCAAAAAACAGATCATGTCAAATCTTATGGACAAAAGAAAAAGAAGAAATACTTCAGAATCATTCCGCTTAACTTGGATACACTTGATATTAAAATTGGAAAAAATATATTACTATAAGGGCACAGCTAATATTCATAGCTGATGTACGAAAAGGCACAGGCGTGTGAATAATTGAAAGACAGAAATAAACGAGGCCACATGAATCACCGTGGCAACCAGGTACAGCAGCGAAGATGAGAAAATTAACCAAACCTGGAATCCAAGGTGGAGATGAAACTGCAGGGTGGGGCCCAAACACAAGGTCCTGGCGCCCAGGTGCCCGTCCGCTCATCCACACCCATTCTCACCTGCTGAGGGCCCATCACATCCCGAAACTCCAAGTATACCCGGGCCTATGGGGCCTCTGTGGGACGAGGCCTCCTTTCCAGCAGGAGGGGGTCCCCCTGTCTCAGGCCAGTGACGGGTCAAGGAGACCAGGAGCAAACCCCGGGTTCCTGGAACACAGCAGGAGTGGGCACCTCCTGCTCCTGCCTGAATGGAGTCTGAGCCCCAGGGAGCCAGCTGGGACCTGGTGACCACAGGGGGACAGGGAAGATGGGCCCTCGGGACCCACTAATGAGGCACCATAGGTGTGAGAAGGAGGCGCCCGAAACACTGACCACCATTTTCTCTCACTCCCTTTGCTCTAGGTCCTTGCTCCCCTTGGTCACACCAGGCTTCCCACTGCCCACAGAGGCACACGATCACCGAGGGCTCCCACACACCAGTCTGCCTCCTCTGCTGAGCGCTGATATCCAGGGTGCTGCCCTAGACCCTGGTGGCCAGAGGCAAGTGGCTCGTGTGCAATTCAGACTCCATGTAACTTGAGAACACCACCGTGACCTCACACAGGCACCTGCTGACCCTCAGAGAGGGTCCAAGGCCACACAGCTCTCAGTCCTGGAGACAAATGAACTCTGAATCCGCATGGACCCTCCTGAAGCTTGCCCTTCTCAACCCACTGCTTCTTGGGGAGGGGTGTGAAGGGCCCCAGAGGGCTTGGGGCCAAGGCCTGGGGCTCCTCCCCTGCTACCCCAGTTTCAGAGCCCCAGAGTTTAGAGGAGGGCCCATCATCTAACTGCAGGGATGAGAGAGGACTGGGGCAGAAACAGAAGAAGGGGGTCCAGCTCAGCCTCCCGCAGGACAGGAAGGAGGGGAGCAGGCTTGCCCCCACCCACCAGCCCAGCCCCTGTCTGCACAGATACTCCCAGTCATCCATAAATCAGTATATAGACATCCCAGGCATCAAGGTGTGGCCCCCCTGGAGGACCATGAACCCACGACAAAACCAACATACCAGAGCTATCATTATTGCTACCCAGCTGCCTGTGGCTGTGGCTGCCCTTCCACTCCACGCTCCCATCCAAGTTAACCTTGCTCCTTCCCAGCAAGGAGAGAGACTTTGTTAATGCCAGAAGGGAGCACTGCTGACCACAGCCTCAGAAGGACATCGCTGCTCTTGTGTCCTTCTGTGTAATCAACGACTAGGCCCTAGAGACAATGGTGCTAAGTACCCAGTGGTGCTAAGTACCTGGTGGGACTAAGTACTCGGTGGTACTAAGTACCCAGCCAGCGAGAGGACAGGGAACACATGTAGCTCCACCTGAACCCCAAGCATCTCAGCATCCCACTGCCACCTCCCGAAACTAACCCTGGGGCACCAGTGCAGAGAAAGTGACCTCTGTGCCACTTCTCAGAGGAAGAGACATCACACTGCTGCCACCTGGAAAATAAAGCCTTGGGACCAAAGATTCCTGAAGGCTCCGGGACAAAGTGTGTCACATAGCACACTGCAGTTGAGGCTGCTGCAGGAACCGGCTTCCGACAACAGAAACACAGAAGGGCAGGACGTTCCAGCAGAGTGACAGTACGTGGAGGCCAGGGACAGCAGGCACTGGGAAGCTGCGTCTGCCTGCCCAGTGCAGGCCTCCACCCTGAGCTGCTTTCCTCATCTGCAAGCTGGGTGTTCCCCCTTGCGGAGTAGATAAGGCAGCCGTGAAACTGAACAAGAAACAGGTGAGTATACAGTAAGCGCCTTGGCACCACGGGATCCTCAAAACTGAGGTGACAACGAACTGTCAGGGTGACAGGACACCCTGTGCTCCGCTCAGGTGCAAATTGCCACAGACTCGGGGGCTCAAGCAGCACACTTCATAGCCCCATCGTCCTGAGGGTTGAAACTCCAAGATGACAGTGTCACAGGCTGGTTCCTCCCCAGGCAACTCCCCTCAGCTTGCCATGTCCCTGTGTCCTCACAGAGTCGCCCTCCATGTCTATCTGTGCCCTAGTCTCTTCTTACGAGGACACCGGTCATACTGGATGAGGGACCTTCCTACGGGCCTCGCTTTGCTCTAATTACCTCTTTAGAAGCCCCATTTCCAAATCAAGTCACATTCCAAGGTATTGGGGGATGAGAGGTTCAACTTAGGAATCTGGGGGCTCAGGAAGGGGACACAATTCAGACCCAAACAAGCCTCTACTCCACTTTCACACACCTATGATGACAGTGCTCCCTATTTACTAACACATCAAACAAAACTGCTATTGTTTTTTATTTATTTTAGAGACAAGAGTCTCACTCTGTCTTCCAGGACGGCATGCAGTGGCGTCATCACAGCTCACTGCAACCTTGAACTCCTGGGCTCACAAGATCCTCCTACTTCAGCCTCCTGAGTAGCTGGGGCTACAAGCACATGCCACCAAGCCCGGCTATTTTTTTCTCTTTCTTTTTGTACAGATAGGGTTTTACCATGTTACCCAGATGTGTCTCAAACTCCTGGCCTCAAGTGACCCTCCTAAAGCACTGGGATTACAGGTGTGAGCCGCTACACCTGGCCCAAAGCTGCTATTTTTATGCCATGATTCGCATATGAGGCCTGCACCCCAACCACTGGCTGGAATCCAGTCTCCTAAATGGAGCAGGGTGATACTGTGCTATCTCGAGCTGTCCCTGCCGTAAACTTGAGCCTTCAGGAAGAGACTTAACTGAAAAGAAAAGCAAGGTACAGGTTACTGGAACATGCACCACCCTGGGTGTAAAAGTCTTGCCTTTATCAGGAAAATGACTTAATCAATCCAATTTTATACTTTCTGTCTTCAGTCATGACTCGAATATTCACTTACAAATGCAAACTGCAAGGATATCTATATTCATAAAAGCTTTCTTTTCCTAGAGATTCTATCAAGCTATCAAGAGGCCATCAGCTCATAAAAGTGACAGGGAAAAGCAAGAACCAGGGAATGCAATCACCCAGGCTTAATTAAATCATATGCAGGGTGCCTGTGGGAATAATGAAATGCCTGTGTAAAGTGCTATATTATGGCTTTAATGGGGGAGCGCTTCCTGTCAAAGGTAAACAGCCAATTCAAACAAAGCCAGCACAGCCTGCTCCTCAGACTTTTAAAAAAAGCCTAGAAAACCAAACCTGGTGATCTAGAAAGTACTAGAAAAAGATAAAAATAAAATTCCTTACCTCGCCATTGCCTGCTGGGGCACAGACAGCCAGGGGAGGTCTTCCAGGCACAGCCGAGACAAACCTGGGTTGCAGCTGTGCAGGCAGCCACCAAATTATAGTCACCCTGAGCCAAGGCCAGGTAGGGCCCCACAGAGGACGCTCTGGGACGCTCTCCAGGAAGAGGCTCGGACCTCAGCCCGTGACTCTGGGGCTGCTTCAACATAGCATCTCAGCAATCCCATGTCAACGGGGATATTTTAATTTCTTTTGCTGGAGATATTAATTTTCTAGCTTCACCTGAGGTCAGCAGAGCTATTCCATATCCCGCACCCGACCTCACCCAGGCAGGGTGTTTAAGTCACCATCATGACATGCAAAAATTGAGTCTCTTTTTTTTATTTGAGACACAGTCTCACTCCGTTGCCCTGGGTAGAGTGCCATAGCATCGGCCCAACTCACAGCAACCTCAAACGAGGTTCGAGTTCAAGCAATCCTCCTGCCTCATTTTCCTAAGGAGCTGAGACTACCAGTACCCACCACTGTGCCCAGTGAATTCTTCTGTTTTTAGTAGAGATGGGGTCTTGCTCTTGCTCAGGCTGGTCTCAAACTCCTGGCCTTAAGCAATCCACCCACCTCGGCCTCCCAGAGTGCTCAGATTACAGGTGAAAGCCATGGCATCTGGCAGAGAAAACTGAGTCTCCATCCTGCCTGCCCCTGGCCACTGCTAGCTGCCTACCTGGAGGTCTCCAGAATGTCCTTGGTCCCTCGGCACCAATACGAGTCTGCTAGGGTGCTGTGACAAAGTACCACAGACAAGGTAGCCTAAGCAACAGAAACATATAGTCTCTCATTCCTGGAGGCCGAAGCATGAGGTCCAGGAGTTTGGCAGGGCAGGTTCTCTCTGGGGAGACAGATTATTCCAACCCTCTTTTCTTGGCTTGTACACAGCCGTCTTCTTGTGCCTTTTATGCCTGTCTTCTTATAAGGACACCAGTCACACTAGATTAAGGCCCACCTTAATGAGCTCGTTTTAACTTGATTACTTCTTTAAAGACCCTGTCTCCAAATAAGAGCACATTCTGAGAACTGGGGGTTAGGGCTCTCACATATGAATCTGCAGGGGACACAATTCTGTCCCTAACAGCACTGTTAGGTCTGGAATGGCTGAGCTAAGAGCAAGATCATTCCTGATCTACAGAGAAATCAAGGCACAGAGAGAGCCCTGCAACCTAACTGCACCAAGGACACCACACCAACTCCAGGTGAAGTGCAGGCATTCATTCATTCAGGTAACACAAGAAAAACGTTTGTGTCCAAGGCAGCCTTTGAGGCCACATCTGGGGATGCCTGTCTGCAGGTGGCTAGTCTGATGGGACCACAATTACTCTCAGGTACAACTAAGTAGTGGGCACCTTCATCAGCTGCCTTGGCATCAGCCCAGTGGGTGAGGGCTGAGAAGCAGGGACCCTGGGGGGTGTACAAGAAAGCGGGCACACTGCCTCTGCCTCAGCCCCGTCCTCTCAGTGTGATCTTGAGCCCCATGCCCCTCACTAGTTCTTTAAATCACCTCACTTCATATTAACTCAAATTCCATTCAAAAAGAAACACCAGCATCAAACTATTAAGCATAAGGTACCTGCTGGATCCACAGGGCAGGAAAGACAAACCCGGCCAGCTGCAGAGAGCACAGCATTCCAGAGACCTGGGAACTGAAGAACTGACAAAGCTACACACCAGGTGTGAAGGAGCTGACGACACAGCCATAAAGTGTCTTCAGAGATGACATAGAAGTAATTCAAACATCTAAAGAGAGTCAAAGAAAGCCAAGCCATTACGGAAGTTAGTGACAAACTTCCTAACAAAGCAGCTTACAGACCGGACCCCACAGAATCATCCTGGAGGACAAACTTCCTAACAAAGCAGCTTACAGACCGG
>NW_003852535.1:84792-114370 GCF_000181295.1 Otolemur garnettii
CACAGAATCATCCTGGAGGACAAACTTCCTAACAAAGCAGCTTACAGACCGGACCCCACAGAATCATCCTGGAATACTTGGGAAAGCACAGAGAGCTGCTCAGAGGGGAGAGGACCCTGAAAAGAAGCAGCAAAATCCTAGGTCCCAGCGGCTCTCCCTCCCTGGCTGACAGTTCACCCCCGCCACTGAGAGGGAAGGTCCAGTGGCTCAGCCCAGTCTGTTTCTTTTGTAGGTTGACACTCGATAATACTGCAAAGGTTTAAACCTAAGGGGAAATACAAAGAAAGGAACCAAAGCCACCTGGCTTGCCCTGTGCACTCCGTCTAGAAAGAGGGTTCACTGTTACACACTGCACCTGTCTCTATTTGGTATTCAAGAATGCCCAACCACGTGACCTTGTCATCCCAGGCTAAACATCAACCAAATAACAGATTCAGACCCGGGTTTCACACTGAAAGTCTAACTTAAGAAAATTTAAAACCTTTCTTGGAGGTTTCAGAGAAATTAAGATTCCCCCTATTTTTAGTATAATGAGATGAATGAGAATTACCAGCACTCCCTAAACTGAAATTTTCTTAGAATTCAAGGAAATTCGAGTTTGTAAATGAGATCACACTTGTATCAAAGGCTGACTCGTCAAGGACCATGGAATCACTGAGAATTATAAACAAAATAACAGCTATAAAAGCAAACTCACAAATTCAAGAAAAATATGACCTTTTAAGCTATCTCTCCAATAAATTAACATTTTAACGCTAAAATCCCAAGTAACTGGAAATACTCTTTTCTGACAGGGAACCTTCCCTCGAGGAACAGGAAAGTCACATTGGTATGCTGCCTGCCACAGAGGAAAGCCAGCCATAAAAATAAATGTGATGGCTCGGCGCCTATAGCTCAACCGGCTGGGGCGCCGGCCACGTACACCTGGGGTGGCGGGTTCGAATCCCCAGCCCAGACCCGCCAAACAACAATGACGGCTGCAACCAAAAAACAGCAGGGCGTTGTGGCGGGCGCCTGTGGTCCCAGCTACTTGGGAGGCGGAAGCAGGAGACTCGCTTGAGCCCAGGAGTTGGAGGTTGCTGTGAGCTGTGGTGCCACAGCACTCTACCCAGGGGGACAGCTCGAGGCTCTGTCTCAAAAAATAAAAAAAAAAAAAAATAAAAAAAAATAAATGTGATGGTTATTAAATTCCAGCCCAGTACTTTCATCTGCCCCAGGCTCTCAGCCTGCCTCTAGCTCTTTCTGCCAAAAGGAGAGGCTGCCGGCACCCCAGGAATCCTAACGACTCCCAGAGCCAGCCAGGGCTCTGCCAGGATAACCCAGAAAAGCCACCCCTTCGCTCTTTCTGCAGGAGGCAGCCACACGGTCAGGGAGAGAGCAGGGGAGACATGACAACATGGCCACTGTCCCTGAGACCGGCCCCCAGCAAACGTCCCCGAAGCGCTCAGGCCACCAGGACCACGAAAGGAAAGACGTTTGTGTGGATACCACCCCTTTCCAGAGGCTCCTGATGCCTGCACTGGACAAGACAGCACTGACCTTGGCCAGGATGCATGGGCTCTGCATCTGTGGGTTGCGTGTGTCCTGCCTGCTGGGGACAGAGCTGGGTATCAGATTCAAGAAGACAGGGAAGAGCTGGGCGGGAAAGCCCTCTGCCAGACAGAGCACACTTGCTTTCAAAACAGATTAACCTTCCTAGAGACAGACATGGTTTTGCCTTTAGGGGGTTATTTTCTTAATGATTTTTTTAGATTGAGATAAAATTCACGTAACATTTACCATCTTAAAGCGCACAATTCAGGGGTTTTAGCTGTGTGCTCACTGCTACCTAAGCCCTGGGACACTCTCATCAGGCTCCGTGCAGACCCCGCACCCCTCAAGTCACCCCTCGGGCAGTTTGACACAAACGGAATCAGATAACTTGTTAATATGTGGCCTTTCCTTCTGGCTTCTTTCATTTCACAGCGTCTCAGGTTTATCCAGGAGGCAGCCTGAGTCCATGACCCAGCCCTCGTCCAGAAGGCCAGTGAACCCTCGAGGGACACATCTCTCTGTCTCTTTATGCCTCGGCTGAGGGGCGTTAGGCTGATTCCATATTCTGGTGATATGAACAACACTGCCAGGAGCGTTCGTGTGTGACTTCTCACGTGTACCTGTGTGCATGTCCCCAGGTGTGTACCTAGGAGTGGGACTGAGGAGGCAGGATCGTGCAGCAACTCTACGTTTTACTTTTTCAGGAATTGCCAGACTATTTTCCCCGGGGGCATCCAATACCACGGGTGTGGCTCAGACAGTGGCCACACTCTGCAGCTGTCACCCTGTCGTCAAGCCTTCCTCTGCGCAGTCAGGAACGTCACATTGCGGGCAGGTGGACTCGTCGTCTGGGAGCAGACTGCACAGAAGTACCATGTCTCAGTTACTACACATACACATGTCCCGAGGGTGCCTAAGAGATGCTATCTACGTGTTACCTTCTGGAGTTGAATTCAAGGTTCTGTTACTGGTCAAGTGTACCCAGACATGCTAGACACATTCACTTTACCTTACTTTGAGAGAATGATTACTTCCAACAAAATTCTCTTAAAATACGTATACCTTTTCTTGACGGCTGTATTTTTGAGATCTCTGTTTCAGGGGATGCCATGCTGAGGGGAAGCCCTGTTTCTAAATGAAGTTGTGAGCTCAGAGCTTTGCTCCCCTACGATGTGGCAGAGCTTGTCCTGGGCACTGAGGCAGCATCGGGAACAAAATGCAGAGCCCTCCCCAGAGCCATCGCGAGAGAAACGATGGGGACAATCTGAGAAAAATCGACAGCACTCAAAAGTTTCTTCCACTTTAGAAGTTAATCACTGAATCAGGCCGTGGGGAGAGTCTGCAGACCGAGCCCCCGCGCATCCCCAGAACCTGCCTTTCCCCACAGCAACCCCTGCCCTGCACCTAACAGCCCACAGTTTCCACACATCCTTGCCTGGAGCTGTCCGTACGACTCCCCTTGGGGAGGAGGATGGAAGCCAGTGCCTCATCTCCCGGACTCTGCCTTTGCAGATTTCACACTTGTCAAAGAACAACTTTGCTGAGTCCTGTGGGTCCTTCCAGTGAATCATTAACGGAGGGTGGCCCTGGGAGCCCTGCAGGCAACTGTCCTGCGAGTGGCTACAGTTCTAAAGAGGAGAATTATACGTGCCCAGGGTGGGGAACAGATGTCCGGATTGATTTACGAGAACACAAGTTGTGTTTCTGAAAGTAAAAAAATTGAAATCCAAGAAATAACCATAAACTGCCCCAAAGAGATGAGGAGGCAAGCCGGACACCAGCGCCCTTAGGTGCAGACACAGGGACTTTTCCCGACCAAAAAAGTGCTGGTCCTGCAGGAGAGTAACAGGACCCAAGGCCCCTGCCATCTGTACCACCTTTGTAAGTCGAGCTGTACCAGGAAGGGCCTCCCATCGGGAGCCCAGACACTGTGGGGCCTCCTCCTCCTGGCCTCTGTGGGGGGCACAGCTGCCATGGCAGGCACACTTCTCCCTGACACCAGCTCCCTGCCAGCCGCCCCCAGTACTTTTAGGGGAAACAGGATTCCTAGGGACAGGGCCCCCAAAGGTCTCAGCTGAGCCACTGCCTCCTCCTGACACCCTCCAGTCTACACCTCAGCAGAGACCCAGAAATTGAGACCAAGTATGCACTTCTCACGGTAACAAACTAGATTTTCCTCCCAAGACTGTTAAGATGACAATGGCCACCACACCCTGGGAGAGCAAGATACAAGTACTCTGAAAACACTACCTCCCCACTGGCCCGTCCATAGGGCAGGACAAGAGCCAGGCAGAGGAATGGACACCTAGTCCCAGGCAGTGGGTACATAGGCCAGCATTCCCCTAAGGACACAGCTCGGAGAGGTAGGGGACAGCCAGCCCTGGATGACACAGACCTGACGTCTGCACCCCACCCTCCTCCTCTTTCTCATGAAGGCAGCCCCCATGAGGTGCCCCAGGAAACACCAGAGTCTGGGAGACCCAAATCCTTAGGAAGCCTTGTGCCCAAGGCCCTTGGCAGTCCCAGCCCCAGGGCCCACATGCACCCTTCCCGCCTGAGCTGCTTGGAACCAGTCCCTGTGGCACAGCCAGAGACCCGACTGCAGAAGAACCTCTCGGCTCAGGACCCTCCTGCTGACTCGCCACCTTTGCAGGCTCTCCATCCCACATCACAGTCCTCATTCCCACTAGCGTTGCATCTCCTGGAAACCTGACAATCACACCTCTCTCTGGTCAGAGGGCGCTGGCCAGGACCACCTGCCAGGCTAGTATCCCCAACCCTCCATAAGTGACAAAGCCAGCCAAGTTCTGCAGCTCCCAGCTCCTGTTCACTCCCTCTGGCTGCGAGCCAGCAAAGTGGCACAGCCCTCGGTGGCCAGCATCTCCGGAGGGACAGCCCCGCTGCAGGGACGACAGCCTGGCCCAGACCCCCCGACAAGGGAATGGCCCCTGGTCCTCTCACCCTGTCTGTCAGGATTTAATTTAAGGAAATCAGCTGTCTGAAGGTTTCCGAGATGGATGTGGGCAGCACCATATCTCCCAATTTCACCAGGAGGAAAGTTTCAGAAGGAAAAGGAATGCCACGTTCCCTCCCAAGCCACCCTAACACACACCCAGGCACATCCACACAGGATTTCCTCAGCGCACCGCCCCTCTCCAGACAGCTGTGCTCTTAGGGCAGCACTGGGACAACCTGGAACAGTATCTCACACCTATGACCACACTCACATGGCCAGAGTCCCCTCCGAGCATTTAATTAAGTACTATTAACATTTGAGTAGTTGTTTCATGATGGCAAAGCGGCTCTTACTAGCTGAACGGCTCAGGGAGAGTTAACACTGGGAGGTGGACATGCAGGTGCCACTGGGCTGGAAGGAACCACAAAAGCATAAATATTAGGAACAAATGGGGAGCCAGCACCCCTCCCCACCTCCCCGCCTGCGCGTTTGACAGACAAGTAAATCACATTATTTTCATATCCACAGCTACGGAACCATAGCAAAATTACACAGCCGCTGTCCTTGGGCCTCCAAAAGACCAGCTTGCCACCTAGGCAAATGGTTGATAATTTGTAATATAACAAAAATGTCAACAGTAGAAGGGGGAAGGAAGAAAGGGAAGGAGGGAGGGAAAGAAGAAAGGAAGGAATGGAGAGAAAGGAAGGTGGGGGAGGAGGGGAGGAAGAAGAGAGAGAAAACCGTGACAATGTGGATCCCACCAACACCTTTGATTTTACTTCCAACGGTCTGGGATAGGCAAAGCCTCCCACGTTAGAAGGTCGATCTGTTTGTTTAGTGAATCACTTTCTCTCTCATTTCTCTCCGGTTCTTTCCAAGGAAAGGTGAAATCAGTGAGTTTCCAATTTACTTTCAGGGCTTTGCTGAGATGTCAGTAAAGTTTTATTCACAAAGCAAAACTGAATCCACATAAATAGACAGCAACTGATACCAGAGCCAACTGTCCCCCGGTGACCTGACGCCCCTCCCACCACCAGGTCTCCAGGCCCCTGGTTCCAAAGTCTGCACAGCGTGAACCAGGCCCCAGCACCATGCGTGCCCAGAGACGGGCCCTGCACCAGGCCCTTCTGGAAAGGGACATACCCAGGAGTCACTCTTGTGACTTTGTGCTCAGAGCTGAAGGACAAGTAAAAAATTCCTCTGCATTCCTGTCTGCTTTTGAGGTTGGCTTGCTTGAATTTCAATGAATTCCACTGGGAGAAAAGGAAGATTGGAGGGCCTAGGGATGCTGAAGCCAACTGAGGGCTCCCAAATACAACTTTTAAGAAAACCTAAAACTGGGCGGGGCCTGTGGCTCAGAGGAGTAGGACACCAGCTTCGTATGTCGGTGGTGGCAAGTTCAAACCCAGCCCCAGCCAAAAACTGCAAAAAAAATCCCCAAAAAACCTAAAACCCAAATGTGGAGAAAGCTGCCTTGAACACCCAACCTGCCCCAGCATCACTGCATCTAAACCTGAACGCGACAGAGACAGCCAACCAGCACCTTGCACCCACGGCACCTGCCATTTGGTGTAAGACGGGGCTGTGCACCAAGCATTTCTCTCCACCTTTCCTTCCTGAGTCCAGGGCAGGAGCTGTGGCCATCACAGACAGGTATAAAGCTGCCCTGCCCAGCAGGAACTCTCGGGATAGAAAAGTCAATGTAGCAAAGAGAACCAAGGACAATCTTTGGGATAAGAAACACCAGCTTGGAATCAAGATTCTGCTTCTCCTTAAGTGGGACCTTTGGTGAGTTACTGAATCTCACACCTCAGTTTCCTTATCCGTCAAGTGGGCTTAAAGCCACTCACCCAGAAAGGCAGGCTGGAGGCTTACTGACGTAGTCTAGAAAGACACTCAGCACATACCTGAAACATAAACATTCCACAAACTGCATCTATGACAATAAATATAATCGGACAATCAGAACCCATGTGCACACACAGGTGCACACACACCTTCTGTGCTTCACACAGGAGATGATTAAACCTCAGGACACTGCAGGATGAAATTAAGAAAAAGCAATCTTATGATCCAGATGGGACACCCAACTTTTTGTCTGTCCAGGATTAGGCATTTTAAGAAGTAAGATGTAGCTGGGCAAAGCAGCTCACGCCTGTAATCCTAACACTGTGGGAGGCCGCGGCAAGTGGATGGCCTGAGCTCACTGGTATAAGACCAAACTGAGCAAGAGTAAGACCCCCATCTGTAAAAATAGCCAGGTGTTGTGGCAGATGCCTGTAATCCCAGATACTTGGAAGGCTGAGGCAAGAAAATCACTTGAGCCCAAGAGTTTGAGGTTGGTGTGAGCTATGACACCAGGACACTCTACTGAGGGTGACAAAGTGAGACTCTGTCTCAAAAAAAAAAAAAAAGATGTACAATAGTCAACCAGCCATACCCAGAGGATGCTCGGCCCCAACATGGGGGTGAGGATGAGGAGGGGCAGGCCTTCAGATCGGACCCTCTGCACTGCAGGGAAAACTCACCTCCAGCCCGGTTCTGCTCATTCCACCAGTCTGGGGAAGCGGGTCAGGAACTGTCCCAGCATGAGGCTGAGCCTGGGGCCAGATGGCTGTGCCAAGCCAGTCCCCAGGGCATGACAAAGGTCTCAAGTGCCGACAAGGACTTGATGATAAAGCAGGGCTGGCAGAGACTGTAATTGTAATGCCCGTCCTAATCGAGAAATCACCTTCCTAACACACAGTGAGCAACGCCGACCTGGGGAAGTCAGAACACACCCACCCACCTCCTGCCTCAGGAAAACCTGCATTCGTGTGGCCCCCCTGGGTGCTGTTTGGTGCTGAAATGACCCTGGAAAGGGGACTTTGATATGCAGGAACCCCACTAGCACAGTTAGGAGAGGCCCAGGCTTCATGCCTGAGGGCACCACCAGCCACTTACCTGTCTTTGGGTGCTGCCTCTCCCCTCAGAGTCAGGTAACAACCATAGAGCCCCCTCCCCAAGGATGCATGACCCCACGCACACACAGACCAACATATATGTGCTTCCTCTGGGTTCCTAAGTCTGGCATCTCATTCCCAGAATCCATAGACTCCTGGGAGAGCTATGAAGCCACGCGGCAGCCGTCCCTCACAGCAGCCATCCTTGGAGCAGAACAAGCAGCAGGCTCCAGCTCTGCGCCAGCCTGGCCTCTGAGGGGTCTTGCTGAGCCCCCCTCAGCTAGGGACCAACCACACACTTGCTCTTGCAGTTCCAGGAGAGCGTGCAAACCTCACACGGCTCAGGGGGTGCTACCCCTCCAGGATGCATCCTGGGGCCCTGCCTGGCCCATGTCAGGGCTCTGTGGGAGGGACTGGCTGCAAACTGCTAGAAAGTCTGTGCAGGACCTGGTGCCCACCGAGACGCCCTTTCTGCATAAAGGACCCTCATCAGCTTCGCACATGAGCCTGTGATCCCACAACGTGAAGAACGTGCAGCTGGTTCACATCATTGCCAAGGGGCCTTCCGCCAGCAGCCCTCAGCCCTGGGGGTCACACCTAGTCTTCCCATCCCAGAAAAGTCCTGGTTTTGCTAATTGGTTATTTTCTTTTGAAACAGACACGTCTGGAAAGAAGAATGTGACCATGAACAAAATTATATCAGTATAAGTGTGTCTGTACTTATACTGATATAATTTTGTTGACGATCATATTCTTCTTTCCTTCTCACTGGCAGACTGAGACCAGATCATGGGAACTCACTCGGCCCAGCTACACCCCTGCACGTGGCCCGGGGCTCTGGGGATGATAGAGAGGTCAGCCCCTGCTGAAACCACTGATGGCACGGCCAGCTCTGTCCTGGGAAGCCACATCCATACCTGCTCCTGGAATTAGCTCACTGGCTCGGAGAACCAGTAGACAATCATTGGGCTAAGATTAAGGCAAAAATATCTCAAGGAACAGCAAAGAAGAGAATGTGTGATTCGGAACCTTGACTCCCCTTGCCCCCAGGGATCTGAGGAACCCTGGCAGCATCCAACACAGACCCAGGCCCCACAGAGGGGGGACCAGTGGCTCCATGACAGGGCTGACATTCGACTCCACCGGGTCCTGTTTCAAGGTGCTCTCCAGGGCTGCAGGGGCCCTAGGAGTGTCCCTTCCCTCACCTTTAATGACAGCTCCTGAGCCACCCCCGGCCATGAGGTCCATTCTACATCCCTGGCACACAATCTGAGACTCGGTCTAGCACACACCTGCTATCTTGGTCAACATCCTCTCTCTTTTTTAAAACATTGGACGTTTTTTGAGACAGTCTCATTCTGTTGCCCTGGGTAAAGTGTTGTGGTGTCACCATAGCTCACAGCACCCTCAAACTTCTGAGTTCAAGAGATCTTCTTTCCTCAGCCTCCCCAGTAGCTGGGACTACAGGTGCCCACCACCACACCCAGCTAGTATTTCTGTTTTTAGTAGAGATGAGGTCTCACTCTTGCTTAGGCTGGTCTCCAACTCCTAAACTGAAAGGATCTTCCTGCCTCAGCCTCCCAGAGTATTAGAATTACAGTCCTGAGCTGCCACACCCGGCCAAAAAATTGGTTTTACTGAAATAGAACTCACATACTGTGGAATTTGCCCATGTAAACTGAACCAACTCAATGGATTTTAGCAAAATCACAATTAATTTTTGAGCACTCACATTAGCTCAGAAAGAAACCCCACCCCATCAGCCATCACTCGCCCACCTGTCCATCTCCCGCCCTCTCCTGGCAAAGGCTCCTCCGTCTACTTTCTCTCTACAGACTGGCCAGTTTGGGATGTTTCTTATAAATGGAATCACACAATACGGGACGAGCTGATCCTCTCTCTTTTTTTTTTTTTTTTAACTGCTCTTTGGAGAAAAACTTCGTCTCTGTCCAGGTTTGAATCACTTCAAAGTAGGCCAAGCACATACTCGACTGGCCCTAGGCCGGTGTCCCCCTCAAAGCCTTTCTTGCCATGTCCTCAGCTTTCACTGAGGTCCAGGGTACTTGAAAACCATTTTGATCTTGTGCAAAACTCCACCGGAAATACTGTGTACATGAAAAACATGCCTGGATAACACCACAAAGAAAAATCTGCTCTTCAGCTGAACTGAGGTCAGACAAGAGAATTCTGTCTTCCCACCTTTCCCTTTTTGCCCTCCTAGGAAGCTCAGAAATAAATAAATACCTTGCGGAACTGTAAAAATGTTCCCTGTGCTCCCACCTAAAGGGCACACCTCCTGGGTGCGGGACACAACTACGACAGGGACTTTACATTACAAATGCAAACACTGTAATCGAATCATCTGTACCCTCATATTAATTTGGAAGAAAAAAAAATCTGGTTTTGTCAGAGAAAAAAAATGGGCGGCGCCTGTGGCTCAGTGGGTAGGGTGTCAGCCCCATATACTGAGGGTGGCAGGTTAGAACCTGGCCCTGGCCAAACTGCAACAAAAAATAGCCGAGCGTTTAGTACCAGCTATTCAGGAGGCTGAGGCAAGAGAATCACCCAAGCCCGAGAGCTGGAGGCTGCTGTGAGCTGTGACGCCACAGCACTCTACCAAGGGCGATAAAGTGAGACTCTGTCTCTAAAAAAAAAAAGTTCTCATCCTGCGGGTTGGTCTTGGAGATTCCTCATGGATAAAGGGAGTTTTACCAGCATGGCCTGCCAAAGAACCATTTGGGAAGCCAGCCAAAAAGACAGAATCAGATTTCCTATAGGTGACATCTTGGACTCTGCAGTTTAAACAAGAGCCCCCCCCACCCCCCAAACTGTTCTCAGGTCTGGCTTTAAGGCCAAAGCAAAACCTCACAGCCCCTAGGACTTCCTAGGACTCAGAAGACTTTTTCGGAGAGAGAAGTCTAGTCGCTGCTCTTCCGTCCCATCTTCGTCCTCGCCCACGAGCATCCGTGAGCACCTTGAGGGTGCCACAGTGAGCACGCCTGGCGCGCCGAGTCCACACCTGCTGTGACACGGTGAAGCCATCCCTGGCTCAGACAGGAGGATTTGCATAGCGAGCAGACAGAACACAGTCCCTCCCCCTAGACTTGAGAAACTCAATCTAAGTCCTCCAGGGGTTCCAGCAGCGTCCATGAATAATCTAGTCTGCCACAGATCTGTGCCACCTCAACTTCAAACTCAGGGTCCCGGCTCTGCAAAGTCTTAGGACATACGGCCATCAGGAAGCCCTACTCCAGTGGGAGAGGTCTGTTTCCTTCTCCCTCACTGGGCAATAGGGTCTAAACTAGCAGGGAGAGGCGGCAGGGGAGAGGAGCGGGAAGGAGCAGCCTTCTACAGCATGGCCATGTCCAGGCTGGCCCTGCTTCCAAGGTCAGGTCCCAGGGGCCCATGGCTGTGACTCTTCACAGAGAATATAAAGGCTGGAAATGAAGGCCTCACAGAAGGGCAGGAACGCTGAGCTCCAGAGCGGATCCAAAAGATCTGGTGTGGCCACTAATGACAAGGGATGTGCCGAGGACAGTTGTGGAGCCCCTGTGCTGACACTCTGAGTGGGTGGCCTTGCAAGTCCCCTGGTGACTCCAACCTCAGTTTCCCCTTCTTTAGAATGAGAACAACCCTTTCGGTGTTACACCAGGGATGTGACCCACACGTCAAGCTTCTCACGTGCTGATCCCAGCACAGCCGAAGAGACTTTATGGAGATGGACGGCAGGGGGTTCCTGTGCTCCCTCCCCTGATGAGGATGCTGACCAGCTTCACCACACTCTTCCTTCCAGACGAGCTTCCAGGGAGATCTCTGAATCAAAGAGGTGACCATTTTCCAGTGAAAGCAGGTGCCAACACCACACAGGCGAGCCAGAGGTGCCGACTCTGGGCCCTGGAGTTGGCACCTCTGGCCTCAACCCAGGTGTCCACCCCCTTTCCCTCTTTAGTCACCCACGAACCATGTGGGACTTTAGACCTAAGTGGCCTTTCTGAACCCGAAGAGTCTCTGTTCGCCAATCCGACTCCACGTGAGCAAGAGCCCAGCAGGCACACCTGGGCAGCCACCTGTGTGTCCCTCTATAAACGCCCGACCTGCCCTCATGGGGCTCTTGTGAGCCTGTGAGCTCTCATCCCAACAAGAGAGCAGCTCTTTCGTAAACAAACTATACCCATCACATTTTTATTTTCTGTTTGTTATGATGTGACTTTTTCAGGGAACCTCACAGAGCTGGGGCAAGACCATCCCTCCCAGGACTGGCTGACTGCTAAGGACAGCAAACAGCTGACCTGGGAGCACATCTTTCACACGCCAGCGAACCACACACCCTCAACATCCCTGCCTTAAAGCAACAGGGCTGGGACCAGGCAACGGGAGGCCTCCGCTGCAATCCAGGCCCACCAGAGTGACTCGCTGGTCCTAAACTGCCCCCCTGCCCAGCCCTGTCTTTCTAGCAGAAGCACCCCATAAAGGCTCCGGCTCAGACTCCACCCAGCCCTAACCACACCTGGTGACTCTCTCTGAGCCTCGGTGTCAGCCCCAGGGGAACCCCAGTTCCCCTTGCAGCTCTGGTTTGTGCTCTCAGGAGTACACGGCCTCTGTCACAAGGAATCAACTCTCTCACAGACAATATAGAAAAGATGAATATATCTGTGTGCCAATAAAGCTTTATTTACAAGAGGCAACCCAGATTGGCAGAAAATACCTGCAAATCACACATCTGACTAGGGATTAATATACAGAATATATAAAGAACTCATCCAACCCAATGACAAAATAACAACCCAATTCAAAAATCGGAAAGAAGTTGAATAGATATTTCTACAAAGAGGATATGCAAATGGCTGATAAGCACATGAACAAAAGCTCCACACCACTAGTCATAAGAAAAACGCAAAGCAAAACCACATGAGATACTATCTCACACCTCCTAGGGTGGCTACCACAAAAAACAAGGAAAAAAGCAGAAGGCACCGCACTGCCCTTGTGCACACGGCGGAGTATAAAACGGGGCCGCCCCGGTGACAAACAGCATGGCAGATCCTCAAAACATAAAACAGAGTTACCACACAACCTGGCAATTCCACTTCTGGAAGAAGAAGAAGAAGAAACAGAAGCAGAGACTTGAGGATGTCTGCAGGCCGGTGGTGCTCTGAGCAGTTGCAGTCACTGAAGCCAAAAGGGGCCACAACCCATCCAAAAGGCGTCCATCCCCAAGGGAAGGAGACGGGGCCCAGCCACGCCGCAGAATGTTACTTAGCCTTCACAAGAAATGAAGTTCTCGGGCGGCACCTGTGGTTCAGTGAGTAGGGTGCCGGCCCCATATACCGAGGGTGGCGGGTTCAAACCCAGCCCCAGCCAAACTGTAACAAAAAAAAAAAAAGTAGCTGGGCTCAGCCCCTGCGGCTAAAGCAGCTAAGGCGCCAGCCACATACACCTGAGCTGGCGGGTTTGAATCCAGACCAGGTCCACCAAACAACAATGATGGCTGCAACGCCAGGTGTTGTGGCAGGGGCCTATAGTCCCAGCTACTTAGGAGGTAGAGGCAGGAGAATCGCTTGAGCCCAGGACTGTGAGCTGTACCCAGGGCGACAGCTTGAGGCTCTGTCTCAACGAAAAAAAAAGAAAGAAATGAAGTTCTCACACAGGGTGCGACACGGGGACCCCTGAAGGCACGATGCTGAGTGCTGTTCAGTGACGAAAGTCAGGCGTGAACAGTAAATACTGTACATTCCAGCCGTGAGAGGAGCAGCCAAATCCACACACACGGCAAGTGGAGCGGTGGGAGCCGGGGACAGGGAGTTAGTGTGCGCTGGGGACAGAGTTTCACCCTGGGAAGGGGAAAAGGTTCCGGAGGTGGGCGGTGGTGACAACCGCACTACAACGCGAATGTGCTTAAGACAACGGAGCTGTGCGCTTAAAAACGGTTAAAAGGGTAAATTTTCTGTTCCATGTATTTTACCACAGTAAAAAGAAGCCCTAAATTTTACTTATGGAAGGAGGAGTGGGCAGGATTTGACCCCCCAGCCACACTCTGCCAACCTCTGACTGAGAACAAGACACTCGGTACCCAGTTTTAGAGAATGAGGCGTGTCATCGCAGAGGGCAGTGCTCTCGCCCCCTACTCTGGCCTGCACGGCTCGCTCGCTGTACCACCCAGGAGCCCACCTGGAGCCTGGGAAACCCTCTCATGCCCTCTGCTTAACCATTCAAGGAATATCTGATTACACCCACAAAACAATGAGACAGAAGCAAAGAACACTTCAGGAGCAGCCAGATCCTCAATTCACCGATTCCGATATCTGGAATTGCCAGTGAAAATTTACAAGACTGTCAATCAATTCCATTACTCCAAAGAGGTACAAACCCTTCTGATGCCAATTATGCAACTTCCCGGCTACTGACTAAATTACCCCTCAAGGGTAATTTTCAATTATTTTTTCTTCTAAATGGCAGTGGGAAGTGATCAGTACACAAGGTTTGAAACCCAGAATCCATCTTTCCACTGTAAAATGACACTGCAGCCATGGTCCAGGGGATGGATGCGGTGGACAGGGCCTTAGGACATTGGAAGGGCCCCTCAGGAGCAGGTCCTCTCGTGGCTTCTGTCAGGACAGAAGCAGGACACCTGTGGATCCAGGAGAAGCTACTGAACGGATGAAAAGAGCCCAGATAAACCTCATCCCAATCAGTAATTCTGTCCCATCCTTCACTGCTGGGGGCTCCCAGAGCATCAAAACCCCACAGATGACAACCTCCCACCCATCCACAAGAGCCACCCTCCTCCAGCCGGGAAGGCCTGGGCAGCTCTTGGGGAAACGTATCTTCCTAATGGACAGCACCATCCCCCTTTCCTGAGACCACCAATTGTGTGGCCCAAAGGAGCCCCAGTCAGAAAACCAGAACGAAAATAAACTCCCTCCCAGGCTTCCCAAGCTGCCCAGACAGACTGGCTTTTCCTTTCCTCCTTCCCCTCTCATAGCAATGGCCACTGTCCCACCCTGTGAGCCAACGGCAATTCCCAAGGAACAGGCTTGAGGCTGCACCCTGATAACAGCTGTGAGGAGCAACAGAGTGGCACGCAAGTGTTGTTGTCAGGGACCCCCATTATGGTGAGAAGGGAAGTTCAGACCAACCAGCCAGGGTCCATACTCAAGAAGCCCCCGTGGAGCAGGCATGAAGGGCTGGGTCCTGACCGCAGGGCCCAGGTGGCTGGACGAAGATGCTGTTCCACATATGGGGGCTCTGAGCTCTCTGCTCCACCGGAGGCTGGGAAGGAACAACAAGGTCAAACCCAGACTCAGAGGAGGTCAAAGGCAATCGACTGCTGACAGCGTCCTGTGGTTGTGAAGCCTGCACAGAACTCACTCCTTCCCCCTAGACATGGGCAAATCTCCTCCCACCTCTAGAATACAGGTGCAGGCCACCTACTCCATGGGAGTCACTCATTCCCATTCCCATCCATGTGGCACCTCTCATCCAGTGCCGTGATACGCAGGAATGGTGCGAGAGCCAAGAGGTTCCTAACAAGGAACCAGTATTGAGCATCAGCCAGAGATGAGCAAGCAGGTGAGGCCAACAGGCTCTGCCCCCTCAGGCTGCTGGGGGCAGCGGGAGCCCTGTCACCATCCCTCCAGGAGAACACCATTCCCCTGGGGAAACAACGGAGGCCAGAGAGGTAGCTCAGAGATTTGGAGGGCCGTGGGGTGAAGAGACGGGCTTGAAATAGAGGAAGGAGAGGACTGGAACTGGACTTCAGATGGGGATAGTGGCTAAGGGGCAGCAGGTGCCCCCAACATCCACGGTCACCAACACAAGGTGGCCCTGAGGCAGCAGCTCTGACATTCTACCCCTGCCGTTGTGTTTATAACCCCAGGGCATGTGGTCTCATGGAGGGTGAAGCCCAGACGTATAGTCAGTACACAAACAGAGATGTGCATACAATCACTTCCACAGTAGGAAGATTTCATGGTGGGGGACAACTAGGAACAACTGTCTGAAAGAGATTCTCAGGCAAGTGATAATGAAAACGTGGTTGAGAAACTGCCCAAGGGGGTCTGGGCCACAGTATCTGCTATTCTGTGGGCCATGCTGAGAGGCAGTGTTCTGCACCAGGAAGACCCAGGAGCCTGTTTCCTCACCTGAAAATGGTGACAGTGTCACCTTCAGTGCAGAGTGAGTGGCAACAAAGGTCGACACTGATGTGATATTTGGCAAACATCAAGTTTAGGTGCACTTTGCAGGTACAATGATAGCCGCGAGGCACAGAGTGGGTATGCAATAAAAGGGATGGGGCGCCCCCCAGCAAGCTGGACCCTGCAGAGCACGGGCCCTGGGCTGCTCTGTGGCCTTCCCTCCACCTGGGCGCCAACATGAAAATGGTGGGGAAGAGCTTGAAGCGGCCACTCACCTGTCTGCGGCCACCCTGACCAAGGCTGGTATGGGCACAGCAGCTCAGGCATCAGAGTGGAACCCAGAGCCAGAGCTGAGGCCTCGAGCCACCATCCCATTAAATTCCCTCAAGGTCACATTAGCTGTACCACCAGGCAGCTTTGTTTCCCCAATGCTAAGAACAACTCCATCCACCCTCTTCTCACCCCAACATGAGCACACAGGTCCTGGCCAGAAGGAACTCACTGTCCTCTGACCATGGCACGAAAGGGGTAAGTTGGACCAGACCTGGGCAATAGCCATTTGCTTGCAGGTAACAAGGACAAGGAAAAACATTCCAACTCACCACAGGTGCCCCACAGAAAGGCTTCTCAGAGCACGAATTGCCTGTGTTCTAGTTGGCCAGGACGGGAAAACTGGACAGACTTCTAGACCTGAGGAGAGGCAAGACCAGGGCATGGTTAGACAGGCAGTAGAGAGGCACATGTTAAAACATCACAGGGATCCTGATTTTTTCTGAGCAAAACCCACAGACCACGCTTCTGGTTCCTGGCAAATGGAGTAGACCCACTTTCCCTGTTCCTCACACACAGCACAACTAGGACACCCAGGATGTTGTACAGAGAACAGAAAGACTCTGCAAGGTGGAGAGAAGGCGGCAGACCAGCCAGGGACAGGGAGCAAGTTCTCACACATCCCAGATGTCACACTGAATAAGCCAGCAACCCAAACACCAGCAGAACCACAACAGAAGCGTGTTCGTTTTAGTCAAAGGACCAGGAAAGTGGCCACAGCAGCAAAGGCTGAGGGGAGGGACCAAGGTGTCCACTTTGTGTGGCTGTAACAATGCGCGCAGTCCCTGCCAGGGAAATGTCAAATAACCCAGAGGAGGAACTGGAACATTTGTCCCCACCAGGAGGTAGCTCCTCCCTTTATCCCATGGTATTAGTGCAGACAACGTGGAAAGGCAGCATTTCCCTAGCCTCCCCCTAGCAGTAAGGAGCCTCCTCCTGACTCCACTGGACTAGTCAGGAGGCCTGGTGCAGTCAGGACTTTGACCACTGCCCGAAGTTAACACCCTCCACCACAATGTCAATAGAGACCCTGCAGGGAGTCAGAACTCCCAGCCAGCAAACAATAGCAAGCAACACACGTGTGCACATGCACCCACACGCACACACGCTATAAGCTGAGGAACCTGCACTGCTGTTCCACCTGGCAGTAATGAGGCACCACTGCATCATACCTTCCCTATGGAAGGGGTATTAGAAAAAGTCAGCTAAAAACAGGATTAAATAAGATCCAGAGTCCACATTTCAATAGAAAATCACTCATCAAGCCAAGAATCAGAAAGATCTCAAACTGAAAGGATAACAATCAAAAGACACCAACACGGGGTGACAAAGATGTTACAATGGTCTGACAAAGAGCAGAAAGCAGTCATCACAAAAATGCTGCCATGAAGATGTGGGAAAGGAATGAAAAAAAATAGGAAGCCTCACAAAACAACAACAACAACAAAGAAGAAGATCTCAGCAAAGAAATCAAAGATGTAAAGAAAAATCAAATGGAAATGATAAAAGTAAAAAACACAATAATTGAAATAAATGACACAATGGATGGACTCAACAGCAGAATGGAAGAAAGAGAGAAAAAAACAGTGAACCATAAGATAGATCAATAGAAATTAGAGATGACCCAAACTATACAACAGAATGGAACAGACTGAAATTAAATTAATAATCAGAACTTCAGGGAGTTGTGGGACTATCATCATAAATCTAACATTCAACTCATTGGAACTCCAGAATGAGAGATGAGAGATGGGAGAGCCTGAAAAAGCATTCAAAGCTTCCCCAACAGAGCAAGAGACACAAACCTATAGATTTAAGAAGCTGAATAATCCCAAATAGAATAAGCCCAAGAAAACTCACACCAAGACACATCATAAAAACTCTGAAAACTGGCCATGCCCACAGCTCAGTGAGTAGGGCGCCAGCCACATATACCAAGGCTGGCAGGTTCAAACCCAGCTGGGACCTGCTAAACAACAATGACAACTGCAACCAAAAAATAGCTGGGTGTTGTGGTGGGTGCCTGTGGTCCCAGCTACTCAGGAGGCTGAGGCAAGAGAATTTCTTGAGCCCGAAGAGTTTGAGGTTGCTGTGAGCTGAGATGCCATGGCACTCTACCAAGGGTAACATAGTGAGACTCTGTCTCAAAAACAAAACAAACAAGCAAAATAAAAAAAAAAACTCCGAAAACTAATGGCAAAGAAAAAAATCCTAAAAACAGGCAGAGAAAAGCAGTAACATTTATAGAGGAAAGATCACTGGAATATCATCCTATTTCTCATTACAAACCAAAAGGCCAAAAGAAAATGGCACAGTATTTTTCAAGTGCTGAAAGAACTTTTTTGTCAATCTAACAAAAAATATTCTGTGAGAATAAAGGGGAAAAATCAAGATAATCTCAGATGAAAGAAAACTAAAAGAATTTGTCATTGGGAGGCTTATTCTAAAAGAATGGTTAAGGAGGACAGTGCCTGTGGCTCAAAAGGGTAGGGCTCCGTTCCCATATGCAGGAGATGGCGGGTTCAAATCCAGCCCCTGCGGGGGGGAAAAAAAAAAGAATGGTTAAGGAAATCTGTCTAAACAGCAATGAAATAATAAAAGGAATTTTGGAACATTAGGAAGGATAAAAGAACATGGTAAGCAAAAATATGAATGGGTAAATATGCTAGGCTTTCCTTTACAAGTTTTCTAAATTATATTTGAGGATTGAAACAAAAATTACAATATTCTGATATGGTTCTAAATGTATATAGAGGAAGTATTTCACAATTATAAATGGGGGAGGGTAAAGAGACATAAAATGAGGTAAGGTTGCATATTTTACTCATATTGGTATCACAACAGATGGTGATAAAGGTATGTGAACATAACACCTGCAGCAACCACTTAGCTATATTAAGAGGCACACTCAAAAACACTACAGAAGAATCAAAATAGAATCCTAAAAATAATAATAACCCATAAGAAGGCAGGAAAAAGAAAACAGAGAAATGAAAAACTTACAGAAAAACATAGGCCCTAACATACTGATAAATGCATTAAATATAAATGGTCAAAATAGAGCAATTAAAGACAGAGACTGGCAGAGCAGATTTGAAAGCACATAATTATATAAGGGCTACAAAAATTCACTTCAAATATAATAAAATAAGCAAGATATATTATGTAAACATAAAATAATAGAGGCATAGCTATGTTAATATTAGATAAAGTAGACTTTGAGGCAAAGAAACTACCAGAAAGAATGTTTATATGATGATAATAGAGTAATCTATTAAGAAGACACAGCAGGCTTGGTGCCTGTAGCTCAAGTGGCTAGGGTGCCAGCCACATACACTGGAGCTGGTGGGTTCAAATCCAGCCCTGGCCCACCAAACAACAATGACAACTACAATCAAAAAATAGCTGGGCATTGTGGCAGTCACCTGTGGTCTCAGCTACTTGAGAGGCTGAGGCAAGAGAATCGCTTGAGCCCAAGAATTTGAGGTTGCTGTGATCTGTGACACCACAGCACTCTACCCAGGGTGACTACTTGAGACTCTGTCTCAAAAAAAAAAAAAGACACAGCAATCCGAAACAACAGAGAAGCAAAACATGTCAAGCAAAAACTGACAGAAGTGAAGAAAGAAGAGACAAATCCACACTTATAACCAGATACTTCAAAAAAACCCTTTCTCAAAAATTGACAGAACAAGCAGACAGAAACATCAGCAAAAATAAGACTCAACACCACCATCACCCAATAGGACCTAAGTGATGTTTGTAGAACATTCTACCCAACTACAGAACACACACCTTTCTCAAGTGCTCATGAAATTTACAGCACTAATAAGTTCCTACCTCAAAAAGCTAGAAAAAGGGGGAGCAAAACAAAACCCAAAGCAAACAGAAGAAAGGAAATAAATATGTGAGTGGGGGAAGAATGGAACTGCAAACAGAAAAACAATAGAGAGAAATCAACAAAATGATGAACTGGTTCTTTATAAAACAGAAAAATAGACAAAACTCTAGTAAAACTGGCGAAAAAGAAGACACAAATTACCAGTAGCAGGATAAAACAGACAATATCATTACAGACCCAGCAGATATCAAAAAGATATTAAGGGAATACCAGATCAGCTCTACACACATGAACTTGACGATGTAGATGAAATAACCCAATTCTTCAAGAAATATAAACTACCACATTTTAAAATAGGCAATTTGAATAATTGACCATAACTATTAAGGAAACTGAATTCATGATTCAAAAACTCTCAGCTTTGTGAGAAAAAGAAATCCTCAGACCTAAATGCATTCACGGGAGAATTCTAGGAAATGCTTAAAGAAGAATTAATATCAATGCACAATCTCTTCCAGAAAATAGAATAGGAGAGAATATTTTCCAATTCATTTTATGAAGCATTACCCTGATACCAAACTAGAAAAAGTGAGTGCAAAAAAGAAAATGACAGATCGATGTCCTTTATGAAAATAAATGTAGAAACCCCTTACAAAATACTAAAAAAAGAGAAATCAGCAAGATACAGAAACAATTACATACCACACCCAAGTGTGGTTTATTCCAGGGATGTCAGGCTGATTTAATGCATCTTAAGTCAGTCAATGTGATCTACTATACATAGGCCACTAGGAAAGTTTTAATGCAGACTGTGTTAGGGTCCATTATCTCATTTCTAAGAAACACAGCGGGACACCGCCCATTCTGATGCACTCGTGCAAGTTTCAGCTTGCTCAGCTTATCAAGCCCTCCTTGCTGGGAGGGCTTCATTTGTTTCTGTCCATGCAGATTTTACATTTGTTTTTTGTGTATCTCAAAACTTTCATAATGACCCACATATCAAGAACCTAAAGAAGAAAAATCGCATGATCATATCAATCAATGCAGAAAAAGCATCTAACAGAATCCAGCAGCTACTTATGGCAAACATCTCCCCAAAATAAGAAGATAGGAATTTCCCTAATTTGATAACGAACATCTGCTAAAACCCATCAAGTAACATCATACCAAATAGTGAAAGACTAAAAGCTTTCCCCCTGTAATCAGGAAAAGGCAAAGATGTTTGTTCTGCTCTTATTTTCAACAACTGCTAGATGTTCTAGCAAGCTCAATAAGGCCAAAAAGAAAAAAAAAAAGGAAATCAAAAGCATACAGACAGAAAAGAAAAAATAAAACTGCATTTGCATGTAGCACGGCACAATTATAACCAAAAAAAAAAAAAAAAAACCTCCTAGAAATAATAAAAGAGCCAGCAAGGTCACGAGACCACAGATGTTAAAGTCAAATGTATTCCCGCAGACTAGCAATGAACCTGTGGGCGCTCTATCATTTATGCTTGCTCAAAACAATGAGCAAGTGTTAGGTGTCAATCTAACAAAACATGCAGAAACTAGATGCTGAAATCTGTGCAGCACTAATAAAATAAATCAAGCAAAGTCTAAACAAATGAGGGACACCGTCGTTCACGCACTAGAAGACTCAACATGAGCTGTCAATTCTTTCCAAAATAACGTACAAGTTGAGCACAATCCAGCCGAAATCGAAAATGAATTTTTTGTAGATATAAACAAAATTGTTCTAAAATATATATGAAAAGGAACTAGAATAACTAGAACAACTTTTAAAAGAAGAATAAAGTGGGAGTAATCAGGGTACTCAACTTCAAGATTTATTATAGAGCTACAGTAATCAAGCCCCGGTAGTTCTGGTGAAGGAACAGGGACATGGTAATAGAACTCAACAGAGGGCCCAGAACACACCCCCCACTTTTACCTCCCACACACACAGGCCCACTGACTTTTGACAAGGTTCAAAACTGATTCAAAGGAGCCAAGATTGTCTCTTCAACTAGTGGTATTGGAGCAATTGGATATCGGTTGGCAAAATAATGAACAGCAACTTAAGTTTCACGCCTTATACAAACGTTAATTCAAAGTGAATCATGGACTTAAATGTAAAATATAAAACTTTCAAAAAAGAAATTAAAAATATCTTCAGGATCTAGTGAAAGGCAACAAGTTCTTAGTCTCAATGCCAAAAGCAAGAAGTGCAAACAGAAAACCTGATGAACAGAATCTCACATCAAAATTTAAAACTTTTGCTCCATGAAAGGCCCTGTTAAAAGGATAAAAGCACAAAGCACAGACAGAAAATATTTGCCAAGCACACACTTAACAAAGGATCGGTGTCTAGCACATACATGCATTAAACAGTCTCAAAAAATAACAGTAAAAATCAAATAACAAGCCAATGAAAACATGGGCAAGTGACAGAAAGACGTTTTACAAAAAAAGAACATACAGATGTCCAATAAGCACGTGAAAAGACGTTCAACATATTAGCTATGTTAGTTATGCTTAAAGAAATGCAAACTAGACTCGGCGCCCACAGCTCAGTGGTTACGGTGCCAGCCACGTACCCAAGGCTGGAGGTTTCCAATCCGGCCGGCCCAGCTAAGCAATAAGGACAACTGTAACAGAAAAATAGCCGGACGTTGTGGCGGATACTTGTAGTCCCAGCTATTCGGGAGGCTTAAGCAAGACAATCGCCTAAGCCTGGGGGTTGGAGGTTGCCATGAGCTGTGACGTCACAGCACTCTACCGAGGGTGACACAGTAAAATTCTGTCTCAAAAAAAAAAAAAAGAAAGAAATGCAAACTAAAACAAAAAGATATGACTACACAACTATCAAAACAGATAAAATGAAAAATAGCACCACCAATTGCCAGTGAGAAAACAGAATCTAGATTGCTCAGACATTGCTAGTGGAAATGGTACAGCCACTCTGGAAACCAGTGTAGCAGTTTCTTAAAAATCTAAACATGTAACTCCCATATGACTCAAATGCACTCCTGGGCATTCATCCCGGAGAAATGAAGACTTATGCTCACACAAACCCGATACACTAATGTTTATAGCAGCTTTATTTGTAATAACCAAAACCTGCAAACCACCCACACAGCCTTAGAAGGGGGAAGGGTTAAACAAACTGAGCCGCACACACCACAGGACAGAATACTACTCAGCAGTAAAAAAGAAGGAAATGTAGATACCCAACCCATGTTACTTACTGTATGGCTCCATTTCTATATTATTATTGAAAGGACAAAAATATAAGACTGACAAAGTTACAGAAATGGAGGACAGATTAGTAGGTGCCAGGGGTTAATAGGGGGCTAGCGGTGGTGGAAGCAAGTGTGTGCGTCTGTAATTGGTAACGTAATCGGTCATTGTGCTCCTGTTGGTAGCAACAACTGCGTTTTGACTGTATCATCATCAATACCCTGGTAGTGAGGTCTTCTAAGATACTACCATTGGGCAAACTAGGTCAAGGGCACAGGAAATTATTCCTAACAACTGCAATGATCTTAAAAATACAGTTGACCTTGAATAACATGGGTTTGAATGTCGAAGATCAACTTACACATGGCTTTCTTCTGTCTCTGCCACCCCTGACACAGCAAGATGGACCCTCTTCTTCCTCCTCCTCAGCCTGCCCAACACGGGGACAGTGAGGATGGAGACCCTTACGACCCACTTCCACTTACCCAGGAGTGATTATAGTTCCTCTTCCTTCAGATTTCCTTAATAACATTTTCTTTCCTCTAGCTTACTTTGTTGTGAGAATATAGTATATAACACAGACACAAAATATGAGTTAACTGTCTATCAGCAAGGCTTCCAATCAACAGTAAGCTATTGGTAGTTAAGTTTGGGGGGGAGTCAAAAGTTACCCATGGATTTTTGGCTGGGGGGGGGGAGGTTGGCGACCTTACCTACCACAATGTTCAAGTGTAAAGGTTATTTTTAAAGTAAAATATTACAGAGAATAAAAGAACAACATTTCAGAGAGTTCTGATATGACCCAGCAATTCCACTGCTACATATAATAATATTGTTATAAATAGTAAAATACAAAAGCAGACATCTACACAAAGATGTGCACACGAGTGCTCGCTGCAGTGGTGCTTGTAACAGCCAAAAGGTGGGGGTAACCCAGATGTCCATCAGTTGATGAATGGATACCCACTGTAGTCTAGCTATACGATGGAATATTATTCAGCCATAAAAAGACCAAAGCACTGGGCTGGCGCCGTGGCTCACGCCTATAATCCTAGCACTCCAGGAGGCCAAGGCAGGAGGACTGCTTGAGCTCAGGAGTTCAAGACCAGCCTGAGCAAGAGCAAGATGCTATCTCTAAAAAAACAGCCAGGGTTGTCAAGCACCTGTAGTCCCAGCTAATTGGGAGCCTAAGGCAAGAGAATCGTTTGAGCCCAAGAGTTTGAGATTGCTGTGAGCTCTGTCACCAGGGTGACAAAAGACTCTGTCTCAAATAATAAGACCAAAGCACTGACACACACTACAACATGGATGAACCCTGAAAACACTAGGCTAAAGTGAAAGAAGCCGGTCACAAACAGACTCCTATCCATTTCGCTTACATGAAATGCCCAGAATAGGCAAATCCATAGAGACGGAGTGGTTGCCAGGGTTGGGAAGAGCAGGGGAGACCAGGACTAGAAAGCACTAGTCAGGGGATTTGTGCTAGAGGAGGATGAAGTGGTTCCAAAATCAATTTTGATAGTTGCACGAGCCTGTGAATATACTAACAGACACTGCATTCCATACTTTAAAAGGGTACATCACAATTGAATTGTATCTCATTTAATTGTCAAGACTTCAGTAACCAGGTTCTAGGAAATGTTAACAGCATCTACTAAAGAATAATGCTCCTCCCGCAATAGAGAATAACTAAATTATTGAACTGTTTTTAAAGGTTAGCCTTCAGGGGTCTGTCTCTATTTTCATGAGGGCTCATCACTCTAGCAGAGACTGAAATCATAATCGTGAAGTGTTCCGAAACAGCTCTGCAACCTTAAGAAAATGTCCTAAGGCCGGGCACAGTGGCTCACGCCTGTAATCTTAGCACTCTGGGAGGCCAAGCCAGGAGAATCACTTAAGGCCAGAAATTCAATACCAGCCTGAGCAAGAGTAAGACCTCATCTCTACAAAATATAAAAACTAGCTAGGCATGATGACATGTGAGTGCAGTCCCAGCTACGCGGGAGGCTGAGGCAGGAGGATCGTTTGAGCCCAGAAGTTTGAGGTTGCTGTGAGGCCTGGGCAACAGAGACTCCATCTCAAAAATAAATAAATAAATAATATAAAAACTAGCCAGGTCTGGTGACAGATCTGTAGTCCCAACTAATGAGGTAGGAGGATCCATTGAGCCCAGGAGCTGGAGGTTGCAATAAGCCACGCCCAGGCCACAGCAATCTAGCCCAGACAACGGAGCACGATCCTGTTCCTCCTCCCCTCCCCCAAAAAAGAAAATGTCCTAGGCACAGTGGTCCTCAGTGTCCTGGGCTCTGAGTGAGGAGGTCTGTCCACATGTGCTGGGCCTGCTCCAGCCTCAGGCCCCTTTCTGGAAGTCAGGACAGGCAAGAGCATGGGCTTCTGCAACCGGCCTGCCTCATTCCAGCCCGGCTTTGCCCCTTACCCCCTGTCTGCAGATTCTAATGAATTCTGTGTCCTCTTCCCTCAAGGATGAATGACCTGGCTACCCATGGAGGCCTGGGGGCTAAACAAGCACACGTGGTGGGTACCCCCCAACAGGGGAAGTGTCAACACCCTCCCTCCAGAAAGGCAGCTGCAGGGCCCCAGCTGCAGCCCCCAACCCCAACCCCCCAACCCCTCACTAGAACCTGATTCTGTCAAAAGGAAAAACCAATGTACTGGAAAAGGCGGGAATAACTAAAGGTCCATGTGCAGAGGAGGCTAAACAATGCTCTATCCCTCAACACAGCACAGCCCAGCCACAGAAAGGAAGAAAGGGCAGGTCCACACTACGATCCCAGACAATGGGTTTTGGTACAGCAAGAAGCATACCGGACTTTGCCCCTGGCACAGGGAGCTGAAAACCCTCAGAATTTTATGAGTGGTAGGAACAAGCCCCTTTAGATCCCACCTGAGTTTATACTACCAAGGTGACTTAGGGTGAGGCTGACAGTTTGGGGATGGGACTGATCACCAGGAAGGCCATGCCACTGGGCTCTGGGCAAGATAGGGGTGTGAGGGGAGTGCTGGAGATCAAGGTTAATAATAAAAAACTCACACAGAAGAGGTAACGAGCCTCCCACCTGCTAGAAGCCCCACACACAGGAGGGTGGCACACCCCACCCTCCCGGGGACAGACACTGCTGCACTCAGGACCCCTCCAGACCTCGTCCTATGCCCCACTTCATGGGGCTGTCCATCTGTACACTCTACAGTATCCTTCTTAATGGGCCAGTAAACCTAGGGAGCGTGCTCCTGAGTTCTGAGAACCATGCCAGCAAGTTACGACATCGAAGGAGGGGGTGGTGGGAGACCCTGATCTACAGCTATTAGGTCAGAAGCTCAGAAGGGCCCAGGGGACAGGGAACCTGGGACTCGTGACTAGCAGGGGCAGTCTTGTAGGACTTAACCTGTGGGAAGTGATGCTATGTCCAGGTAGACCGGGTCAGAATTGAATTGAATTAAGGGACAGACAGCCTGCTGGCATCAGAAGTGTTCCATGTGACCGTGAAGGAAAACCACGTGTGTTTCTCTCCTCCTTGAAAACATCTGCGGCAGGAAGCCAGACACACACGTTCACACAGGACGTCCAGGGCAGCGAATCCACAGGCACAGGACGCAGACGGTATTACCAGGGGTGGGGAACAGGGTGGTGGCTAACGGGCTTGGAATGAATTACCCTGAGGCGGCGGCTGCAGAATGATAAGAGTGTACTAAATGCCACTGAACTGTGTACTTTAAAATAGTTAATTCCATGTTCTGTGAATTTTACCTCCATTAAAAAAAAACTTCTCATTCTGAAAGGCTCACAGAGGGTTCAGAATCCACTTCACAGAACAAGGGGGAAAAAAACGGAAAACAGGGCAAAAGGACAACATTACAGTCACACAGTGGGAAGGAAAAAGCCTCTGATCTTCAGCTTCTGTGAAAGCCACGTCTGCAGGCCCATGTGACACAGCCAGCTGGAAGCAGCTCAGTATGGACTGTGTGAGCATCATGTCCCATCACGCTGTCCACACCATCCCCAAAGTCTGTGCTTGAAGAACTATGTAGTGTCAGATCTGCCCATTCTCCTGATGAGGAAACTGAGGCCAGACCGGCAGGTGCTGGAGACACAGCCAGGACCAGGGGAGGCCCAACTTTCACTTCTGTTCTTCCTGCCCAGCCTCCCCTGCTCCTCAGGGACTTGGCTTATTAGAAAGGCAGGATGGAGGGGGCTGGTCACTGGACCTGGGGCTCCCAGCAGGCTCCTCATCACCTCCCCCCGCCAACCCCACCCTCATTCAATGACCAGAATGGACAACAGTGCAGGATGAAATCAGCTCAGTAACAGTCACTGTGCAAAACTGATCAGGAACAAACTACCAGGGCATCAAAACCCAAGGTAGAGTCTGCACTGTCCAGTGTGATCCATCTGAACCCAGTGGTGAGGGGCCTCCGGGGAGGACTTGGCAGGTCATCTGGCATCAGCTCCAGCCAGTGGCCCCTCCCTGGCTCCACCATCTCGGGACGTCTTCTCCCACAGTGGACCTGGTAATTCTGTTCTCTCTGGACACAGTGACAGGAGCAAAGGGACAACAGTGAGAGGGCTGCAAGCAGAGATGGAGAGCTGGGCCACACTGCAGGCTGCCCTCTTGCTGTTCTTGGGAGTCAGGTGTCCACCAAGTGACCAAAGCTGGGTCAGCGAATTGAGCCCAATTCCAATGCCAACTTGCAGAATTGTGGGCTACTGAAATCAGGGTTGGCAAATTATTGCCCTGGGCCAAACCTGGCCAAAGCCTGATTTAATAAAGTTTTACTGGAGCACAGCCATGCAGGCTCATTCACATGCTGCCTTTGACAATTTTCCAGCTACACGGCCTGGGTGCAGGGAGGGCACAAGGCCAGTCAGGCACAAATACTTCCTGTCTGCCCAGAAATAAACAGTTGTGGTTTTACTCTTTGTTTCGGGGTGGTGTGTTATGCAGCAAAAGTTAACAAATACAACACTCAATGTAATAGCTACTTACAAGGTGGGGGTCCTTATTGCCATCCTAGAGATGAGAAGTTGGGGGTCAGACCACTCTGGGGCCAGGTGATTTGCCAGAGGTCATACAGTGGGGCACAGAGGCAGCATCTAACACCACAGGCCGCAGCCGCCACCCCACCCTCCAAGGCAGCTTTACAGGGGGCCCTACCTGAGCCGGAATCTCTACTTCCAGTGAACCTTCCAGCCCCACCTCCCAGACCCCTCCTCGTCAATAAAAGATGGCAAGATAAAATTTCAAATGAACAAAAGCACATCCATGCCTGGAAAAGGCACCGAAGCCAGGGAGACAACACGGGCTGACACACTCCACTGCCCAGGCTCAGGTGGCCAGAGAAGCAGCCCAGCCACCTGGAGTCCCAGGGGACAGTCCCTGTGCCACATACTTGCCTCCTCCCCGGGGCCAGCCTCCACCAAGGTCGCTGATGCCCCCTGCAAAGGCCATCAATGCAGAGGCCACCACTGGGTACCCCATCATCCTGGGCCCATGAACCAAGCACCCCCAGGTATACCTGTAGAGAACTGGCACAGGCCAGGACTCACAACTGGTCCCCGGCATCCTCAGGCCACGGGAAAGACAGACGTGACAGGACAGGAACCTTACAGACATAATAAACCCCTAAGTGGCAAAGGTTTATCTACATGGGTAACACACGTGTCACCAGTAACGACAATAAGAGCAGTCAGCACCACACAGATGCTTATCACAGTGTCAACTGTATAGAAATTATTTAATGTTCAGTCACCTGGGATATGTTAGTACCCCCATTTTAAGGATGAGGAAACCAATGCCCAGAGAGGTCGACTGGCTTGCCCAAGGTCACACAGCAGTTATGAGCAGAGCTACCGGCCACTGCAATGCACCCTCTACGTACAGGACACACAGTATGCAGTTAATGAACCCAAATACTCCGTGAAGATTCCAGGATGATATTCACCAGGTAACTCATCCACCTGTCACCACAACCTAGAGAACTCAGGCTGGAACACAGTGACATGCATCTTTACGAGGACCAAGGCACGGTTCAGTTTCTGGGATCACTGGAGTCTATCGGTGGGAAGAATTGGAAAACTGGACCTCTGTGTCCCTCCCCCTGCTCTTCCCAAGCTGCTCAACTTACCCGGAGGATGCCAGGAGAGGGGCCGGTCCAACACAGAGTCATGGGACAGATTCAGTAAAGAGGAGGGGCAACTAAGCTTCACACCACCGTCCTGTTTGCAGAGGCCCAGAGGCCTTCAGGAAAGGCTGCCAGATGATCAACAGGGGTCCCTGGGCACACCAGAACAGGGCACTTGCTGGACGGAATAGGGACCAAACGCTCGTTCCTTCCAGTTCTCCTGGTCAAAACACATAACACACCCACAGGCTCAAAGCCCAGTTAATGCACCTTCTGGAGCTCAGTTTCCCTGTCTGTAAAATGGACCTAAAGCACTTCCTTCCAGAGAGAAACTGGGAAGATTCCACAAGACCAAATGTGATTGTAAATTTCCTAGTAACCATCTTTAAAAAATGAACTACAGGCTCGGCGCCTATAGCTCAACCGGCTAAGGCGCCAGCCACGTACACCTAAGGTGGCGGGTTCGAATCCCCAGCCCGGAC
>NW_003852535.1:114566-156726 GCF_000181295.1 Otolemur garnettii
AAAAAAAAAAAAAAAAATGAACTACAAAGACACCCTAATTGAAATTAATTTCCCTAGTATGTTTTATGTAACTCCAAATACACAAAATACTGTCACTTCAATATGAGTTCCTAGCCTCTGTATCCACACGTGCCTAGCAGTCACCACAATAATCCACTTGCCTGGGCCTGGGTCCCCTCATCTAGGGTCAGGGGCTGGCTGGGAACCCTGTGCTAAGCTGGTTCCTGTCTTAGGCACAAAGTGGAGTAATCTGCAACATATCTGTCTGCAGGTTAGAGGTGATTCCACGGCCAGGCATCAAAGCTTGTTCTAAAGGAACTATAAACAAGCAGTGTAGACTCAGAGCTAGGATCAGCAGACCGACAGGAGAGAAGAGACCGCCGAAAACCAATGCCCAGATTTAAAGCCGGATCCATGATGAACAGCAGTTGGGCTGGCTGGGCAAGTCACTATTAATGCCTGTAATCCTAGCACTCTAGGAAGCTGAGGCGAGTGGACTGATTGAGCTCAGAAGTTCAAGACCAGCCTTAGCAAGAGAGAGAGTCTGTCTCTAAAAAACAACCTGGCAATGTGGTAGGTGCCTGTAATCCCAGCTACTTGGGAGGCTGAGGTAAAAGGATCACTTGAGCTCAAGAGTTTTGAGGTTGCTGTGAGAGATGAACTCATGGTACTCTATCCAGGGCGACAAAATGAGAGTCCGTCTCAAAAAAAAGACCAAAAACAAAACAAACGTAGCCAGGCAATGGGCCGGAGCCTGTAGTCCCAACTACTCAGGAGGCTTGGTCAGGGGGATCACTTGAGCCCAGGAGTCGTGAGACTGCTAGGAGCTACGAAGACACCACGGCACTGTACCCTCAACCCCAGGGCCACAAAGTCAGGTTCTATCTCAAAAACAAAAACAAAAAGACAAAAGCAAAACATTAAAATTACTAGAAGAGACTACAGAAGAGTAACTTACAGCAGTGGGTAGGAATGATTTTCAAAAACTAAATCACACATTTAAAAAAACTAATTTGACTACACCCAAATGTAAGCACAGGTAAAAAGTCCAGCCAAACCAGGCCAAAGTAGTACCAGGAATATACAAGGAGCATCTACACACAGTGAGCAGCAGACAGGCTCATTGTGAAGACTGGAATATACAGAAAGCAGGACGCTCAGTGGTGGAGGAACCGGAAGATGCTCTCTATGAACAGAGAAAACACGCGTTAATGCGAGACACCTCCCCACCCACCACACTGGCGAGTGTCGGGTGACACGGAATCTAGCCACGGGCCAGGGGCGCACACCATGCGGGTGGGATTACAACTTGGTACAACCCCCTGGAGAAAGAACGGTCTGAAAAAGCAACACCAAGAAAACAGCCCACATGTCCACAGGAGGAGAAAGGAGAAATGGAGTTAACCATTCCGTGAAATTCGATCAGCGTAAGTGGTCAACTCTATGTGGAGCCTTTTAAGCAGCTATTAGTCAAGGTGACAAAAGAGCAAAGCTTGGGGGCAACAGGAAACGCCCCATACCTCCCTCCTCCCCCCCACCCCCCGCCCCCACACCCTGCACTGCCTACCCCAGGCCCCACTGGACCACAGACAAGTGACAGTGACCCGTGAGACCTGTTAACAACATGTTGCACAACCAGCCAGTCTAAGATCAGAGGGCAATCAAGAAGCCCGGGGAGTCGGAGAGCTGCGCTCTGCAGGAGACGCTCTGTCCCAGCTGCTTTCTCCACTCAGTGCGTCCTTGGTGCAGCCCTCAGCATCAAATGAGCCCACAAAGGTCAGACATCCCCACCAGGTTCCCAGGGAGCAGCAGCTCGCCCCCCTGGAGGATACTGAATATGGGGAAGGGTCTCGTCCCATTATTTCTTCCTTGTTTGGGGTCACCCTGTTTGTCCTGAGACCCAAGAAGAAAGGCAGGGCCTTTCCCTTCCATGGGAAAGCAGCTTGAGATGGGGCAAGTGGGCAGGAGATCTCAGCTCTGGAATCCCAGGACCAGATGGGGCTGGGACTAGGACCAGGAGCAGGAACAAGACATACTTCAGCAACTTCATCCAGAAGAGCCAAAAGCTGGGAATACCCCAAGTGTCCACTGACCAAAAAGGGAGCAAAAGGTGGTCTATCGTCATAACAGAACATCATTCAGCCTTAAAAAAAAAAAAGGCCAGGCAAGGTATTTCACACCTATAATCCAGCACTCTGGGAGGCTGAGGCAGGTGAATTGCTGAAACTCCAGAGTTCCTGACCAGCCTGAGCAAGAGCTAGACCCTGTCTCTACTAAAAATAGAAAAACTAGCTGGGCGTGTGGCAGATGCTGTCATCCCAGCTACTCAGGAGGATGAGGAAAGAGAATCACTTTAGCCCAAAGCTTTGAGGCTACTGTGAGCTATGACACCACAGCACTCTACCAGGGTGACAGAGACTGTCTCAAAAAAAAAAAAAAAAAACTCTGACACATGCTACATCACAGATGAAGCTTAAGGACACGATGCTGAGAAAATTAAACCAAAAAAAAAACAAAAAACCTGCATGATTCCACTAGGTCCCTAGAGTCATGAAAATTATAGACAGAAAGTAGAACGGTGGTTGCCAGGGGCTGGGGGAAGAGGGTGGAGAGATGGTGTTTAATGGGGACAGAGTTTCTGTTTTGCAAGATGAAAAGAGTGTGTAGGTGGACGGCATGGACAGTATGATGAATGTACTCAGAGCGGCTGAACTGGACACCTAACAGAGGCTAAAAGGGTAACCTCTTAGGTCATAGATATTCTACCACAATTAAAAAAAACGTTAAGTGAAAAAGAAAAGTGCATTCCCATCAATTTAATGCTTCCACTAAATTCTCCATTTATCATTTATTGATTCCCTTACTTCCTTCAAGTCTTTGTTCAAGTACCACTTTCTCAGTGAGCTCACCCTGACCTCCCGGGGTAACACTGCAGCCACCCTGTGCCCACACAGTGCCCCACTGCCAGGTCCTCTTTTGCCCCTGTGCCGTGTAACTGCTTCAGCACGGTCTCTCTGTCCTGTCTCCCTGGGTAGATTGCTACGAGGGCAGGAATATTGGTCTGTGCAGATCACTGTCATATCCCAAGAGCCCAGAGCAATCTATTAGGTCATTAAATATGAAATGTCTGATTTTTGAATCAAGAGTTCAGTTTATCATATCTCAAACAAGAAGGGTACAATTAAAGTATGTGCCTAAACTACTGCCATGGTTTTGCCATCGTAACAGCAGCTTGCATCTGCCAGCAGCGAAGAAGCCTGAAGAGTGAGTGGCAATGAAATCGTGAAAGGCATTTTCTGCAGCTTGTTGAGAATTTAATATTTTTCCTTGCAAGAAGTGGTCTAAAGTTGGCTGGGCATGGTGCCTCGTGCCTATAATCCTAGCACTCTGGGAGGCCAAGGTGGATGGATTACTTGAGCCCAGGAGTTTGAGATCAGCCTGAACAAAAGCAATACCCCATCTCCACTAGAAATAGAAAAACCAGCCAGGCATGGTGTTGGGCACCTGGAGTCCCAGCTACTTGGGAGGTTGAGGCAAGAGGATTGCTCAGCCCACGAGTTTGAGGTTGCTGTGAGCTGTGATGCCATAGTACTGTACCCACAGCAACAGAGTGAGACTCTGTCTCAAAAATAAAAAAAAAAGTAGTCCCAAGCCTGGAAGTGGTAGTCAGTTGGTATAAGGTCTGGTGAATACGGTGGGCGGCAGAAAGTTTCCAAGTCCAGCGTCTATAGTTTGAGCAGCATTGTTTGTGCGACATGTGGTTAAGCCTTGTCTTAGAAGAGAACTGGCCTGTGTCTATTGACGAGTATCTGCTCCTTATCTGCAAGCATCCTGATCATTATGTCCGACTGGTAGCAGCAGACATCTGCTGTAATCACTGTCCAGGTTGCACGAAGCCATAGTGAGTGACCCAGCGCTGGACCACCACAGGACACCGTCAGCTTTTTTTGATAATCACTCCGTTTTGGACCATGTTTCAGTGCTTCATCTTCATCCAGCTGTTATGCTGAACCCTCGCAACTGTCAAAAACAATCCACTTTGGGCCCACGTAACAATACAGTGTAGAAATGATTCACCTTATGTTGTGACAGCAGAGAAAGGCAAGACAATTTCTTGCTTCAAGACAATTTCTCTTCTGACACTCGTCCAATTCAGGTGGAACCCATCTATCCAGCTTCTTTACCTCTCATCCGCTTCAAATGGGCCAATACTGCCGGAGAAGTATCGGCAAACCTTGTTGCTAATTCACACGCAGGCGGAGATGGATTCACCTCCACCACAGCTTTCAACTCATCATTATCCACTGTGCTCTCAGGTCACCTGTGTGGCTTTTTTTTTTTTTTTTTTTGAGACGGAGCCTCAAGCTATCCCCCTGGGTAGAGTGCTGTGGCATTACAGCTCACAGCAACCTCCAACTCCTGGGCTCAAGTGAGTCTCCTGCCTCCGCCTCCCAAGTAGCTGGGACCACAGGCGCCCGCCACAACGCCCGGTTATTTTTTGGTTGCAGCCGTCATTGTTGTTTGGCGGGTCCGGGCTGGATTCAAACCCGCCACCTTAGGTGTACCTGGCTGGCGCCTTAGCCAGTTGAGCTATAGGCGCCGAGCCTGTGTGGCTTATTTTTAAGGTTAAAATCACTTCTCAAACCATCAACGCACTACTGGGCATTCATTAGCCACCTCCTTCCCAAACACGTCCTTGATATTTTGAGCCGTCTGCTCTGCACTGATTCCATGATGGAATTCACATGCAAAAATAACAAGGATTTTTTTACTTATCCCTGGTTTCATGAAAATTGCTCTAATAAAATATTTGAAAGATAATCACAAGCCAAAATGTGCATTTGTAATAAGTGACAATGCACCTTCACAATTAAAAAATAAAATGCCAAAGTCCAATGTCAGAAATATCAACTGTTAAACTTAGCACTGAAGGAAATCAGACCTTTCTTACTTAATATCCTGGTACAGACATCTACAGGACACACCCCCCTCAGACAGCAGGATGCATATTCTCCAGGAGGGCCCAGGTCCCAGGCGGTAAAACAAGCCTTGATAAATGCAGAAAGGAGTAAGTCATGCAAAGAACATTCTCTAGCCATGAAGGGATAAAATCAGAAATCAATAACAGAAATTTCAGAAATCCACACATATGTGGAAATTAAACATGTCTAAATAGCCAATGGGTCAGAGAAAAAATAACAGGGAATTGGAAAACACTTAGAAATGAGTGAAAAAGAAGACAAAACCCATCAAAGCTTATGGAATCCAACTAAAGCAGTGCTTAAAAGGACATTTATATAAGTAATGAATATATTTAAAAAAAAGAAGAATCTCAAACCATTCACCAAAACCTACTTTATGAAAGCAGAAAAAGAACAGCAAGCTGACTCGGCGCCTGTGCTCAGTGGTTAAGGCACCAGCCCAGCCCTGGCCTGCTAAACAACAATGACAACTGCAACACAAAAAAATAGCTGAGGGTGGCACCTATGGCTCAAAAGGGTAGGGTGCTGGCCCCATATGCTGCAGGTGGAAGGTTCAAACACGGCCCCAGCCCAAAAAAAAAAAAAAAAGCTGGGCATTGTGGCAGGTGCCTGTAGTCCCAGCTACTTGGAGGCTGAGGCAAGAGAATCCCTTTAGCCCAAGAGTTTGAGGTTGCTGTGAGCGGGGATGCCACAGCACTCTACTGAGGGCGACATAGTGAGACTCTGTCTCAAAAAATAAATAAATAAATACATAAGAACAGCAAGCTAGAAGTAGAAGGAAGGGAATAATAAAGATTAGGGTTGAATTTAATGAAATCTACAATAGAAAAAACAACGAGGAAAATCAATGAAAGCAAAACTTCGTTATTTGAAAAGATCGATGAAATTGACAGACTTTATGTCGGAAGGTCACGGAGACTCTTCTAAAAGGAACACCTCACTGGCTGCCCAAGGAGAGAACCCAGGTCTAGATCAAATTTGGACTGGTTGGTGATGGGGCTACTGGGAAAACTACATTAGTCAAATGTCACTTGGCTAGCCAATGTGAGAAATGTGTCCCCAGTTTAAATGAGAAGGTCCATCCCCTTGGGTTCCACAGCAACAGAGGAACCACTAAGTTCACAGTATGGGATACAGCTGGCCGGGAGAAATTTGGTGGACTAAGAGACGGCTGTCTGTCTAAGCCCCACGTGCCGCTACAGCGTTGGTTGTAACATTGAAAGTTCCTTGCAAGAACCTGCCTAACTGGTGTGAGCATGTGAAAACGCCCCCACTGTCTTGTATGAAAACAAAGTGCATCATGGAAGAAGCCCAAGTGGCCATCGATCCATGAATGGATCAACAAACAGTGGTATATGTACACCATGGAATACTATGCAGCCATTAAGAAGGATGGAGACTTTACATCCTTCATGTTCACATGGATGGAGCTGGAGAATGTTCTGAGCAAAGTATCACAAGAATGGAGGAAAAAGTATTCAATGTACACACCCCTATTATGAAACTAATTTATACCTTTTATATGAAAGCTACAACCAAATAGCCTAAGAATATGGGGGGTGGGGAGAAGAGAGAGGGAAATGGGTGGAGGAAGGGGGATTGGAGGGATCACTTCTGAGGTTTCTCTTACAGGGGTACAAGTGAATCTTTCTAAGGGTAGAATGTGAACGTTTTAAAACAATAGCTGAGAAAATGACATGAAGGCTGTGTTGACCAGTTTGATGGAAGTATTTCGGATTGCATATGAAAACCCCACACTGTACCCCAGAAGTGCATTAATGTACATAGTTACCATTCAATAAAAATTAAAAAAAAAAAAAAAGAAAACAAAGTGCATATTAAAGACAGGGAAGTGGAGGCAAAACTGATTGTCTTCTCCCAAAAGAAGAATCTTTAGTACTAAGACATTTTTGCCAAAAGTCACTGCAACTTTGAAAAGCTCTTCCTCTGGCTTGCCAGGAGAACCCAACTCGGTTGGCTGTCACACCTGCTTTTGCCTCACCAGGGGTGGTCACCGACCAGGCTGTGACAGCGCAATGTGAGCAGGATGTAGAGATTGATGCTCAGACAATGCTGTCCCAGGCGAGGATGTCGGCCTGTGAGGGCAAAGCTGGAACCCAGAGTCAGAGGGCTGCTGTTACAGGCTGTCCTGCGAGGTCAGCGGTGCACGGTGCGTGCCACCGTATTATCTAGCTGAGTGGAGCATGTGCTTCCTCAGGGGGGTGCTGAAGGAGATGAACGGGCTTCAGAGTGAATGTGGGAGATGAAAAACATTCCCTCATTGTGTGGACCTGCATCGTTAGCTGTTTTGGAACACAGCTGCTTCCTTCTAGAGTTTCAAACATAAGACTGCTAGATCAGATCACAGCACGTCACAATAATCGGTGGTGGAATCTTGTGGATTATTATCATTCCCATTCCTTTTCGTTTAGAATCAGAAAAAAAGTGGTATTTCAAATGCCGTTTAAAAAAAAGAAGGAAAGGCTTGGCCCCTGTAGCTCAGAAACTAGGTGCCGACCACATACATCCGAGCAGGTGGGTTCAAATCTAGCCCAGGCCTGCCAAAAAACAATGACAACGGCAACAAAAAATAGCCAGGCGTTGTAGTGGGCATCTGTAGTCCCAGATAACGGGAGGCTGAGGCAAGAGAATCGCTTCACCCCAAGAGTTTGAGGTTGCTGTGAGCTGTAATGCCACAGCACTCTACCAAGGGCGGTAAAGTAAGACTCTGTCTCTAAAAAAAAAAAAGGTATCTCTGTTAACGCTGGCAACGAACAAGCTTAAAATGAAATTAAGAAAACAATTTCATTTATAACAGCATTAAAATTAAATTTTAAATCAGAAACTAGAAAACATTATTGAAGAAATAAAAAGACCTACTTAAATGGAAAAATGTCTCATGTTCACGGATCAGAGACTCAATGTTGTTAAGATGGCAATTTTCTCCAAAATGATCTACAGATTCAAAACAATCCCGACCAAAATCCCAGATAGCTTCTTTCTAGAAATTGACAAGCTGGTCCTGAAACTAACTTGGAAATAAATTCAAGGGATCCAGAGTAGTAGATCCAAAACATTTTTTAAAAGAACACACCCTTTCCAATTTCAAAATTTACAAAGCAACAAAAAATAATACAATGCGGCATGAGAATGGACATACAGATCAAAGGAACAGAACCGAAAGTCTGGAAATCAAAATGATCCCACATTTCTCTGTTTAACTGATTTTCTTTTCTTTTCTTTTTGAGACAGAGTCTCACTCTGTTGCCCCCTATCTAGAATGTCCTGTCATCATCATAGCTCACAACAACCTCAAACTCCTGAATTCAAGCCATCCTCTTGCCAGAGCCTCCCAAGTAGCTGGGACTACAGGCGCCTGCCACAGTGCCTGCCTATTTTTAGTAGAAACAGGGTGTCACTCTTGCTCAGGCTGGCTTCAAACTCCTGAGCTCAAATGATCCACCCTCTTCAGCCTCCTAGACTGGGAGGATTACAGGGGTGAGCCACTGTGCCCAGCCTGATTAACTGATTTTCAACAAGGGCACCAAGACAATTCAATGAGGAAGTGTAGTTTTTTCAACAAACGGTGCTTGGATAAATAGAAACCACATGCAAAATGATGACATTGAGCCCCTTCTTCAAACCATACACGAGACATAACTCAAAATGGATTATACATACAAATGTAAGATCGAATAACATAAAACGCTTACAAGAGAACACAGGTGTAAATGCCCTTCAGCTGGGCAAATCCTCCTTAGATCTGGCAACAAAAGAAAACATACGCAGACTTCATCAAATTCAAAACTCTCATACTTCAAAGTATACTGTGAACAAAGTGAAAAAGACAACAGACAGAATGCGAGGAAAAGAGTATCAAATTGTGATAGGGGCCTTTATCTAGACTATATAAAAAAAAAAACCCTGTATCTTAATAAAGAAAAATAACCCAATTAAAAAATGTGCAACAGACATTTCTTCAATGAGCACCTGAAAAAATGTTCAGTATCATTAACCATGGGTTAAATACCAATCCGAACATAGTTAAGATAACACTCCACACTCCTCTAGGATGGCTTTAATCAAAAGGACTGATAACATTTTTTTTTTTTTGAGACAGAGCCTCAAGCTGTCCCCCTGGGCAGAGTGCTGTGGCATTACAGCTCACAGCAACCTCCAACTCCTGGGCTCAAGCGAGTCTCCTGCCTCCGCCTCCCTAGTAGCTGGGACCACAGGCGCCCGCCACAACGCCCGGCTATTTTTTGGTTGCAGCCATCATTGTTGTTTGGCGGGGCCAGGCTGGGGATTCGAACCCGCCACCTTAGGTGTACGTGGCTGGCGCCTTAGCTGGTTGAGCTATAGGCGCCGAGCCAGGACTGATAATATTACGAGCAAGAATCGGCAAGAATGTGCAGAAACCAGCACCCTCACACACGGCTGGTGGGCCCACCCACGGTGGGAAACAGGTTGGCCTTCTTCAAAGGTTATTAATCACAGAGTTAGCATACGACCCAGCACTTCTAATCCTCAGCAAATACTCGAAAGAAATGAAAACATACGGGGTGGCGCCTGTGGCTCATAGGAGTAGGGCACTGGCCCCATATACCAGAGGTGGTGGGTTCATACCCAGCCCTGGCCAAAAACTGCAAAAAAAAAAAAAGAAAGAAATGAAAACAGATATCCAGGCTGGGCGCCCTACCACAGTAGTTATGGGGCCAGCCACATACATCGAGGCTGGTGGGTTTGAACTCAGCCCAGGCCTGCTAAAAACAACCATGACAACTGTAACAAAAAATACCTGGGTGTTGTGGCAGGTGCCTATAGTTCCAGCTACTTGGGAGGCTGAGGCAAGAGAATCACTTATGCCCGAGAGTTTGAGGTTGCTGTGAGCTGGGATGCCACAGCACTCTACTGAGGGTGACATAGTGAGACTCTGCCTCAAAAATAAATGAATAAAAATAAATAAAATTAAAAAATAAAATAGATGTCCACACACAAACTTGTTTGGGAACGTTCACAGCAGCAGAACAGCAGAGTGGTGGAGGCGGGGTGGAGGGGGGACCATTCATCAATTCACAGAGACAAATAAAACGCTGGAGAGCCATCCGATGGGCTATACACACGCTGCGACCCGGGCAAACCTTCAAAACATACCAGGCGAGAGAGGCCGGCCGCTAAAGCCCACATAGCGTATGATTCCATTCGCCTGAAATGTCCAGAACAGGCAAATCCACAGAGACAGAAGGTCATTAGTGGTTGCCACAGGCTGGGACCGGGGGAGGAACTGCTAACGGGTATGTGATTTCTTTTTGGGGTGCTGAAAATGTTCTAAAAGTGCAGTGGTGGTTGCCCAAGTCTGTGAAATACTAAAAACCACCCCACTGTGGTCTTTAAACAGCTGCTATGTAAGTATATAAACGATACTTCAGTAAAGCGGATGCGTGTATGTATTGCCAGAAGAGTCAAGGGCAGTGCCGGCATGTCCACATCTGTCAGTGCCTGCTTGGTGTGTGCCGGGCACGACTCCAGGCACTGGGGACGCCCTAATCAACAAGACAGCCTGGGCCTCCTTCAAGTGCAGGGAGAGGGAACAAGTGCCAATCAAACCAACAAGTTCAGGGGCAAGGGCACGAAGGGAACTAACTGGGCAGAGCAAAGTGAGAGTGCACCGAGGAAGGCGCCCCTCTGAGGGCTCTGTCCTCCACTGACTCCTACCAGCCCCAGGTCCAGCTCCCAAGAGGATGGCAGGGAGGCCTGCTGGGGGGTAACAAACACTTCCTCTCCCTCAAGGCACCTGTCTCCCTTCAGCTGAGACCTGAGGGGAATCCCACTATTCCACATGCATAACTAGGAAGTCAACCCCTGGCCCAGCAGAGGAACAGAGCTGGGCAGGGCAGACCCTTCCCCCATTGAGGAGCTTGTACATTCCCATCACTAAAGCAGCAGCAACTCCCACTCCCCTGGAATAACCAACTGCAATGGCTCCAGCCTCCACGGGGCTCCCCTCCATGGGGAAAGGAGGATGAGCAGAAACCACCCCACCAGCCAGAACTGAGTTCGGCTCCTCCCTGAATGCTCAGGATATTCCTTGAAGCCCTCAGGAGCTTAGCTGAAAAACATCTATCCCCTTATTTATAGTCAAAATGAGAAGTCAGTAAGGACTGGAGAGAAGTTATGAGGCCCCTGCAATCCTTGTTTGACCAAAGACAAAACTGAATCGAACAGCCTATCACAAAAACTAAAGATACCTTTAGCCACAATTGACTCTCGAATACCCCTGAAGCCTTTCTCCCCACTCTGCCCTAGCAAATTTTATAACCCAGGTAGGTCACAAAGTCTTGGAATCCTAATTCCAACAGAGTGGCTGGTGGCAAGTAAACGACAGAAGAAACCCACACGGAGCCTGGCACATAGCAAGTGCCCAGTTAGGTGTTTGTTGACAAACGTGAATTTCTGGTGCTCTGTTCACAGGGACTTATTCATTCCACAAACACTTATGCACGTGTGATGCCCCAGGCACGTAGCAGCACACACCCAGACTGTGCTCAGCTGTGCCTCGGTCTCTCTGGAAAAACAGCCTTTAGTAGAGAGAACACTGGAGTCTCTCCACCTGCCAATGTCAGTGACTGTGATTCCCAACAGAATTCTGTTCTTGGGGGTCATGCCAGGACTTCCAAGGACACTCTGACATCCAGGCTAGTTCTGCCCCTCACAAGGTTCCTGGCCAGTGCTGAATGCCCCTCCACACACACACACACACGTGGGTGGCATGAGTGATTCAGGGACTGTGATCAGCTTAGAGTTTTCTGGGTTCCAAACCCTTTCCCCACACTCCTCTCCTCTGGCTCCCTGGGGATAGCCTTTCTTTGCTTGACCCCCTAACACAACTGTGGGGGGCCTGCTCATCTCCTCACCCAGCAGTGTGCCCACGTAGGCTGAGAACCAAGTCATAAGGAGGTGACAAACTGCCACTGAGACCCCACCATCCAGTCCTCAGAGGAGGCCACCCAGAAAGCTGATCCTGCCTCATCTGCCGGCACAGATGTTGGGGATACTCACTCCCTTCTCTGAACCTCCAGACTTTCACCTTACAGGTATAGATAGTGACACCACCCACCCTGTCTAGATGACAACTCACAGAGCAAGAGCCACAAAAAGGTCCCCACACTGGGGGACAGTAGGGCCAAGGCCTAGAGGGGTCATCTGATCGTGGCTCCCCTTTCTACATCCTACAGCCCATCTCTACAGGAAATCTCGTTTCATTATTCATTCAAGAGCCACCAGAAATTTCTTCCAGGCGGTAACCTTTACTTCCCTGGGATTACCCTCTAACAATGCCATCTCTGTCTTTCTATTTTTTTTTTAATTGAGACAGAGTCTCACTTTGTCACCCTTGGTAGAGTGTCATGGCGTCATAGCTCACAGCAACGTCAAACTCTTGGGCTCAAGCGATTCTTTTGCCTCAGCCTCCCTAGTAAGTGGGACTACAGGCGCCCACCAAAACGCCCAGCTATTTTTTGTTTGTTTGTTTGTTCAGCAGGCCTGGGCCGGGTTCAAACCCACCAGCCGCAGAGCATGTGGCCAGTGCCCTAACCACTGGGATATGGGCGCTCCCTCTGTCCCTCTATATAAGAACCTTCGACATACGATCTTCACAGGTACCTGGAAACAGCTTTCTTGTCTTTCTAATCTTGTCAAAGCAACTGCTTAATTCACAGCTATCACTGCCATTCCATTTAGCTTTTGGTAACATCAGAATACATCACGCAACTTGATTATTATGTGTGTTGGCATGGATTTCTTTGGGTTCATCATCTTTGAGTATTGTGGGGCTCCTTGAGTCTGTATGCCCATCTCCTTCTCCAGATTTGGGAAGTTTTCGGCCATTATTTCTTTGAATAAGCTTTCTGGTCAAAGTCAAAGTCGAACAAAATTTCGAACACAGAAAGTGAAAAGTGACTCCTTACATACAAGGGAAACTTCATAAGACTATGAGATTTCTCAGCAGAAACCTTGCTGGCCAGGAGAATGGGATGAAATATCCAAAGCACTGAAAGAAAAAAATAACTGCCAAGCACAAAACCTTCACCCATCAAACTATCCTTCACAAATGACTGAGATAAAGACTTCCCTGAACAAAAGCTTAGGAAGCTCATCACCACGATGTCTGCAGAAATATTAAAGGGGCGCTACAGAAACTGGCTACCGTAAAGAAAAGAAAAAGGTAGTTAAGGCATCTTTAGTTTTTGTGACAGGCTGTTCAATTCAATCTTCAAATTGAAAAGGACACTAAACAGCAATAAAAAACTGTGAAACTCACTGTAAAGATAAATAAATAGATTACTACAGAATACTGTATTACTACAATGGTGGTGGATAAACTACTTTTAATTCTCTTATAAAAGTTACAAGACAGGCTCAGCACCCGTAGCTCAGTGAGCAGGGCACCAGCCACACACCCTGAAGCTGGTGAGTTCGATCCCAGCCCCAGGCAGCTAAACAACAATGAAAACTGCAATCACAAATAGCCAGGTGTTGTGGCAGGTGCCTGTAGTCCCAGCTACTTGGGAGGCTGAGGCAAGAGAATCACTTAAGCCCAAGAGTTTGAGGTTGCTGTGAGCTGTGACACCACCGCACTCTACCAAGGGTGACATAATGAGACTCTGTCTCAAAAAAAATAATAAGTTAAAAGACAGAATTATTAAAAATAACTAAACCTTGGCTGGGCAAGGTGGCTCATGCTTGTCATCCTAGCACTCTGGGAGGCTGAAGTCATTGGATTGCCTGAGCTCAGGAGTTCAAGACCAGCCTGAGCAAGAGCAAGAGCCCGTCCAACTAAAAACAGAAAAACTAGCCAGGCATAGTGGTGGGCGCCTGCACTCCCAGATACGTGGAAGGGTGAGGCAAGAGGATTGCTCAAACCCAAGAGTCTGAGGTTGCTGTGAGCTATGATGATGCCACGGTAACTTACCCAGGGTGAAAGTGAGACTGTCTCAATAAAATAAAATGAAATAAATAACTGAATCTAAAAAGCATGCTGAACAACACCTAAGACGCATGGTTGAAAACTGTGAAAATAATCACAAAGAGTGTCAGGAAGAGAAGTTGAAGTATTAGGGGTTTATATGCAATTCAACTAACCAGATTGAAATTTCTAACCAGAATTTTATTTCTGGTTTTTTTGTTGATTTTTTTATTGAGACAGAGTCTCATTTTGTCCCCCTCGGTAGAGTGCGTGGTGTCATAGCTCACAGCAATCTCAAACTCTTGGGTTCAAGCGATTCTCTAGCCTCCACCTCTCTAGTAGCTGGGACTACAGGCGCCCGACCGCGCCTGGCCGAGAATGTTTGAACTGTAAGATGTGTTATGTAAGCCCCCAGGGTGACCACTAAAAGCAAACACCTAGAGAATATACAATATGATCACACCTTTCAGAATAAATTCCCCTTGCCCCACCAAACCCCAACTAGAGCCCTCAAGTAAACTTTAAAGATACATCCTGAATGACAAAAGGCCCATGCATTATTCAAAACCTCTGCCAACTACACAACAAAGCTGGCTTTCAAAACAGTCCTAACTCTGGTTCTGAAACCCTGGGGTTTCCCTGGAGCCCCCTCAGCAGATCTAGGAAGTCCAGCCATTTTCATAACAACTCTAAGGTGTTCGCTGCTTTTCAATCTCCTTCTCTCCCAGGGGTACAGCCACTGCAGACTGCACAAGTAGGTAGGAGAACCCAGCTGTCTTCCACGCCGCCAGACAGCACCGAGACCTTACAAACGACAGCGCCACTCTCCTCACCCACCCTCTTTCTTGTTTCAGAAGATAGTTGTTTTTTTCATAAAAAATGGTATTTATGTGAACATGTAACGAGTCTGTTATTTTTTAAATGCTTTAGTAATGAAATATTTTTAAATCATCCTTTTAATTTCTCACGGGATAAGTATCAATCCGCTGATGCACATAAATGAAAAGCTCTCTGAGCCCTTAAAACTCCCCTAAGATGGTAAAAGGGGCATCAGGACTAAAGTTTGAAAACCACGGTGCTACCCCACCTACTTTCCATGAAAGCAAACAGAAAAATAAAGCGGCATTCCCCTCCAGAGGTGACTAGGAGGCGGGGAAGAGACTGCTGCGTTGCTCTGCACGGTGGGGCAGGATGTGGATCCAGTTCAGCCATGTGGCCCTCAGTAGGTTCAGCAGCATCCTCTGCCCTGCTTTACTCATCTGGGAAATGGGGTAATGATACTGTGCCCCCTTCTCAGGTCTGTGGTGAGGGCGGCACAAGTCTGCGCTTGGCAAAGCAGTAGGGACAATGTGGCCCAGATACTCACCATCATGCTATAAAGTCACTGAGATTCCACGGACAAAGAGGGATGGAGGGAGACAACTTTGGGAGCCCCATTGGCCCTCAGTGACTCTGTCTCCCTGGAGGAGGAACTCCCCATGACCTCCTGGCCCCAGTCACCCCTGACATGGTGGCCACATTCCCTAAGAGGTTCTCCTGAGGATGAGAAATGGTATCTTCAAGAAGGTGGTCCCCACACCACTGCCAGCTGAACCAGGAGCTAGGAACTTTGAAATTGCTGAGTGTGTAACTGGCCTTGGGGTCCAGAGCTGCACCCCACCCGCCATGCTCCCCAAATGCACATCCCCACCAACCCCTTAACTTAGTCTGAAGTGGGTATCCATCTCCAGCAACTCAGAGAATCTTGTCACAAACAGGCAGACTCAAAAGAGACAGAACAGTCCCAAGGGGGGACTGCACCAGACTCAGCACAGAAACCCCCACCCGCCACCAAGCTTGAGTTGCCTGAACCTAGCCCAGACATTCCCCACAGAGACCCCAAAGAATCAAAACAGACGCTGCCCCACAGCCTTCCTATTCCTTCAGCAGACTAATTCCACATCCTTGGTGACTATGTGGTTGCCCTCGGGAAGCGAATGAGCCTTGGAGCTCTCTGGACCCCAGAAGGTGGCACTGATGTGTCCTTGTGTTTGGAGAATTACGAGTGGCACAGACCAGGCCTTGCTGTGACCATCTGCAAGAATTCCATTCCCAGTGTTGCTCGGACTCTGTGTCATGTTCACGAGAAAACTCACAGCTGAGCCACGGCCACTGACCCTACGCCTGTCCGCGCCTGACCATTGACCCTACGCCTGTCCGCGCCTGACCACTGCCCCTACGCCTGTCCGCGCCTGACCGCTGACCCTACACCTGTCCGCACCTAGCCTTGATGAAGATCCCAGGCATGCGATCCTGGTGGACACCGGCTGTCAGGAGCCCCGAGCCACCAGCCCAGGCATCTGTCACCCTGGCCCAAATGCAGCCACAGGGCTGGCCTAACATGTGAAACCCTCGGAGTGAAGCTGAGGGTGTGCACACCCCAGGTGATGGGACCTCCCAATCCCCCCCAAAAGGGGGTAATCCAACTACGGCTTTAATTAAACACCCAAAACACCCACTGCCTTCTCACTAAGAGATATGTCTCCACTAACATTTCCCTTTCTCCATTTCTAAAAGTTTGCAATATTAATAGTTTTTGATCAACTGTGCCCCAGCAGTAACCATACAGCTTTATTCAACCCAGGAGTGATTTTTTTTTAAAAACACTTAGCAACTTGATGTCGCAGGAAATTTTATAAAAGTCAATTTATGTATATTATTCTTGCAAAGACGTATGCTAAATTAATTAATAAAAGACCATGAGCATAAAAGTCTATTACATTAGGATAACGCTCTTTGGGCAAAGTGGCTCACTATGTCTTTGTCAGTGGAAAGTGAGCGGCACGGTGGGTGACGGCCCAGTGGAGGGGTCAAGAGTTAGGCAGCGGTTACTTTTTAAATATCGGTATTTGCCTCACAGAGGCGGTACTCCATCCTTTGCAAATATTTAAACCTCTGAAGAAAAATTTTACATGTTGACTTAAAAATGCGTGAGAAGGCTAGTCAATGATTAACGGCAGAGCCAGTGAGTGGGAAAAAAAGAAGTCCACTATGCAATTCTTTCAGCTTTGCTCGTTATTTAAATTTTTCATGAGAAAATGTTGCAGGGAATGTGTGAGAGAATAGAGTTTTTAAAAAATAACACTTTTAAAGAGAGAAAACATGTTTCTGGAAGAGACCTGCCCCACCCAGCAGGGCTCGGGAAGCCTCCCGGGAGCCTCCCAACTGAAGCCTTTTTAAATCAAGTAACCCAGGACTTTCTCCAACTGTTCTTCCTCTTGAACTTGAGTCTCTCTCGACGTGTGCTCCCAGGGCTCATCAGGCAGGACTTCTCTGGAGAACCCCAGTTCTCTATTTCCTGCCACATCAGATTGTCCAGGTTGAAGGTGAGCCCAGAGCCCCCGATCCCCTGCAGCCGCCACTCAGAATCTGCAGCCTCAGATTAGGAGTTTGTGGCCTAATTCAGCCAGCACAAGCCCCTGGCTGAGCTACCCCCAGAGTAGCTGCCACACCCAGCAAGGACCTCTGCACTGACATCTGGCAGCCAATCGGGGGAGCCAGCGGGGACTTCTGGCAAACTGCTGATGGCCCAGCGGGCTTTTAAGAGCTTAATCTCCCAGGAAGTGACCTGTGCTGCTGCCAACCTCTCCCCGGGTCACATACATCCAGAGTGACCCAGGCAGCTGTCTCCACGCCCAGGTTGTGGGTCTTGAGTGTGGGCACATCTCCCCCCACCCTGGGAAGACTAGAAACCCCTTGAATGGAAAGAAAGCATCATCTTCCCCAAAGAGGGCCGTCAGTCTTAGCACTAGAGCAATGGAATGGAACGCTTCCTGGATGGTGCTTTCAACAACAGCAAGAGCAAAATGCTGATCACAGGAGGAGCTCGCCAGAAAGGTGAGTTTTCACTCGCTGCAGGTCTGTCCCACACCACCAGCACAGGAAGGCTATTTTCTGACTGCCACCTGGCTGCTCTTTCCAGCTAGGGGATACGCCTTTAGCCATGGGAAGTGTGGGGATGGAGGTCTGCCCCCATGCTGCCTGGGGTACAATCCCAGCCCCTCTGGCTGGGTGTCCTACGGCAAGTCGCTCTGGTCCTCTAAGCCTCAGACTCCTGATCTGTGAAACGAGAACCAGACCTGATGAGGGCACATACGACAGGGGTGCCTCACCGCTAATGCCAACCACCAGAACGCTTGGAGTGCTGCTGTTACTGCGGGTCCCCTGTTACTATAACTTTTATTATTATAACTATGGAGTGGCTGTATCCTCACCCTTGGAATGAGAAATAGATGATTCTGCCAAGGGCCCATGTTCAGTCCCAGGGGTGTTTAGTCAGGCCACTCAGACCTGTTCCAGGTGTCTGACGCCTCCCGCTCCAACCCCCATCCACCTCCGGGTTGGGGGCCCACTGTGTACCCTATAGGTCTATCACAAACCCTGTGGCACCGTGCATACTGTCCAGTCTCTCCTCTTCCTCCCCACTAGCCTGGACACTCCCTGGGGCAGCCACCTGCAGCAGGTCCAGGCCTGGCAGGCAGCACCAGGCCAGCGGATGCCCATGGAACTCGTTTTTATGCAACATGCGCAGAAAACCAAATACACCCTAGATTACCTTGCACTGTCAGAGAATGGCAGGCCTCTCATTGTGGGTGGGCAGGTTAGGGGCATGGCCAGGTCACAAAGGTCATCTGGCCCAGAGGAGAGCTCTGGGCTTGAAGCCCTTCACTCAACCTGTACTCATCCTTTCAACAAGTAATTCATTCCCCCGGGGCCCAGGTGAAGGGCAGAGAGCTCTAAAGATGAAAAAGACAGGCCTGTATCTGGAACTCCCTCCACATCCCTCCCCAGTCTGTGGAGACAGAGAGGGTCAGAAAATTTGCTGGAGGTCATTTGGATGAAGGAAGATCCTAAATGCTCCCTCCCTGAGCCTTAAGTTGACAAAGTAGGAGGCTGGAATTCCTGACAAAGGAGAGATCAGGAGCTGGGATCCAAACAGCCACACCCCCAAGAGGCATCTCACACTTAAGACCCCACAACCACTCCCAAACTGAGCCCCACTTTGGAAAAATCACCACTACTCCCCCAGGGCCACTAGGGCCACCAGACCTCATTAGATAATTAGAAATAAAACATATGTTGCTAAACAACAGTTGTCCCATAAAAGTCCATTTTTAGGAGTGTTTTCCTGAGTATGGTCAAATCCTGGCATGTTTTTCTTACTTTCACGCTTTTTCTTGTCTTTTTCCTCACCCCTGATGACATATAAAACACGGTGCTGCCTGGGACTCCCCTATGCTCCCGGGGGCAGTATTCCTCACATCCAACCTGGGACCCCCAAAGGTCCCATCTCCTAGATAGCCTCCACCCCCAGGTCTGGACAAGTCACCTGCAAATGGGGCCCTCAGACTCTGGCAGGCGGCCTTACACACAACCCTCAACACCTGCTGAATACGAATGAATGAATGGAAACCTTCAGCAAATGTACCCCAACATGCACAGGGCTTCCTAAAGCAAAGCGCCCATACTTGGAGAAAGTAGGCAGAAAGACACCCCTCCCCCTACGGCGGATTTACTTGGCTAAAAGCAGCCAAGCACAGTCAACAGTGCCCGCTGGGATTGCCTTTACAGGCAAAATGACCTTAGTCATAGAATTCCTTTGATACTTGAATCCCAGCCTCCTTCCATAGGGGTCCAAAGAAGCCCCAAGCTTCCCACCCAATTCTTCCAACTTGGAAAACAAGAAATGCCTCAGCATAATAATGGAATATGCCGCCTTTAGAACAACGCTCCCCAGGAGTTCTCACATTCAAGCACCATTAGCACAACAAATTCCCACTAAGACAAAGGTCTCCCTCCTACCCCTTTTTAAGGACACTGTGACTTCCGGGGTAAAACCCCACACATACCATCCCGCCCTCTTACAGCGTCGACTTTCTCCCCTAAATTAACTCGGATCACCAAGCAGGAGCCTGGCGCCCTCTCGCCTCACTCCCCAGCAGGCAAAGGAGGACTCAACCCTTATCCGAGCTGCGTTAGGCACCCACAAGTGGTTGGGAAACTCGGGTCTCCAAAAGCAGTTGGACCCCACCAAGCCCCTGGGCGCCGGGCTCGGTGCCCAGCGCGCAGTAGGTCGTCACTAATCATTTCCGAACGCAGACAGCAGAGGACCTGGATCAAGGCAGAATCTGCCGCTGCATTTCCAGGGGCGCCGAACCCTGGTCCAAAGACCAACTCAAGAGGTCAGATTCCAGGTACAGAGCAAACCACTACCCCCCAACGGGGTACTTCCGAAATTACTTCTCTACTTTCAGAAGCTTAACTTAATTAGTTGATTGGCCTCATTAACTCGCACTTGAGTTTCAAACGAAAAAGAGGTCATGCAACTAACCAATTTGCTACCTTGACTCTCCACGCAGAACCCACTTTATTTTTGGATGGCCTCCGAGGACCCCTCCTCAGTACCGAGCCAACAGCTGCCAGCCCTCGAGGCCCTCCAGTACTTGGGCCTGAACCCCCACCTGCTGGGTCCAAGCGCCTTCTCAGATCCAGCCGCCCGGAGTCCCTTTAAAAGCGCCGCCGCGAAAACCCATGCATACCAGCACCAGCTTTTCCCCCTCTGGGCGCCCTCAGCCCCCCGGAAATGCTAACCTCGCCGCATGCCCGCAGGCCCAACCCCTCTCGCTCCCCCCGGGCCCGAGGGTCCTTGAGCAGACCCGCCTGGAGCCTGCGACGTCCACAGCCGCCCCCGCACCCTCCGAACCCGGGCGGCGAGGTACACCTCGGCCCCTGCACCCTCCAAACCCAGGCTGCGAGGTCCACCCAATCCCTCAAACCCTCCGAACCCCGGCACCGAGGGTCACCGAGTCCCTCAAACCCTCTGAACCCCGGCACTCCTAAATCCTGGCAGCGAAGCCTGCTGCGGTGGTCGCACCTGCTCGCTCGGTGGGGTGGCTCCAGCTCAGCTGGCGAACGCCCGCTCCACGTCCATCCGAGCGCTCCCTGCTCCTGGCGCCCAGCGCCCCAGCCGCCCGGGGGAGGCGCCTGGGCAGCGGGCTGAGCCGGCGGAGCTGCCCGGTCGCCGGGGAGGAGGGATGCCCGGGTGAAAGTTGCCAGGGAAACTTGAGCAACTCGAGCGCGCCGGTGCCAGCCTCCTGCATAATTCACTGGCCGTGGCGGCAGGGCTGCGCCCGCCGGGTCCCCCTACCCGAACTGATGACACGGCGGGCAGGGGTCGGGCACCCGGCCGGGGCTCCGCACAACCCCCGGAGATCCGGGCGCCCGACCCGCCACCTCCGGGCTCGCACCGGGTGCGTCGGCCCCGGCCTCCCAGACACAGCTGCCGCAGCCGCGCGCGCCTGGATGGGGGCGCTGGGTGCGGGGCCAGAGTGGCCGCAGCGGGGTCTCCGGGGACCTCACGACCGTCGCGGCGCGGGTCCCCGCCCCCGCGCGCCCCCTGGCGGCCCAGTGCTGGCTCTTCAGCCGGGCTCTCAGGCTGGAGTCCTGGGGCTGGAGGGCGGCGACTGAGCGCAAGCAGACCCCCGGCAGTGGAGGGGGTTGGTCCACTAGTACTGTCCAAGGGAAAAGGCAGAAGGGCTAAAGGTGACCAGGGTCTATGGGCACAGAGGACAGTGGGTGCTCCGCTCTCTGTGCTCACGCCGCTTCCAAATTTTTTTAAACCTGCCTCTGTCCAGGAAGAAAACCACTGGGGGAGGGGAGAGGTCGTCTACAGACACTCGTCGCCCACCCGGACCTGCAGATCCCTCTCCTCACCCCGCCCCGCCCCCATCGACTATGGATCCAGGACTGCGCTTACCTGGTAGTTGGCGCTCCTGGAATCCAATCGCACCCAAAATGCTGTCCAGGAGCAGGGTTGGGTGCCCAGGGGCCACCTACTGTCCTTCCCGACCCGCACCGGGTGTCCCAGCCGTCTCCGCCCCGCACCCGCAGCGCCTCGCGCCCCTGGCCGCCGCCTCACCTGGCTCTGGGGGCCGCTCGGCGAGTGGGGGGCGGGCCCGAGCCCCTGGGGAATGCCGCGTCCGCGTGCACCTGCCTGGGCCGCGGGAACACGAGCGGCGCGGTGTCCAGCCCTGCCAGGGCTCTCGAGCCGCCGCAGCAGCTCAGGTGTGGGGAGGGGGAGGGGCCGGCCCCGCCCCGCGCCGCTGTAGGGACTGGTGAGAGTGGGGGAGGGGTCCTCTCGCCGCGGAAGGGGCGCGCGCAGGCCACTCGCCAGCGATCTCTGTGCCCAGCCCTGGTGCGTAGCCCCCAGCCCACTCCGGCCTGCGGCTAGGACTCCCGCGCGGCATGTGGGGTCTGTTGTAGCAACCCCGAGAGACGGCCGGGCGCCCAGGGCCGCCTCCTCCCCGCCCCGCCTCACCCCGCCCCAGGCTGCGTGGCTCCCCCCACCACCCCCCCGCCCGGTGAAACCCCGCGGACTAGAAAGTCCTTTAATTTGGTAAAGCCCAGTTCATTCTGCACGATTATCTGGAACGCAGCTGGCTCCCACCCCAGAGTATTTTAATAGGATTCGGAAATGCAGTGACCAACTGCACATCAAAACGTTTGCAAAGCAAATGAAAACTTTGTACCTGGGGAACACACCGGCATCTGCTTCCCAGGCCTCCGGGGCGCCTTCCCCCTAGAGCAAAATTGTGTTGCGGCCAACTGCCCTCCAAGCCCAGATTGGGGGTAGTGTGGGGGGAATAAAAGCCAACTGCACAGATGAGCCCTAGAGGTGAACAGACACCCTCTGGAGACGCCCAGGAATCCTATTATTATCCAGGAATTGCTAGGTTTGGGGAAACCCAAAGGGGCTTGTCCCCAGCCTCTGGCCCGCAGCTGCCAGCTGTGGTTCCACATTGCCTCCTCCCCCATCTGATGTGTGAGCCCTGGGCTAGTCACTTTTCTCCAGACCCTGGAAACTCTCTGGTAATCCCAGCCTGCCTGAGCTGTGTGCCTCTGAGTAAACTACTGAAGCCTCCGTGTCCTGGGGTATTCCCATATTCTGGAAGGTGAGGCTGTTTCCTGCCAACAGGATCTGCAGGCCCAAAAGGCTGGGTGGAAGGAGGGGGCAGGGGCAAACACCACTGTCCAGGCCTTGATGTGGGACAACTGCTTCCAGACCCCTGGAGCCAGACATTAAGCAAACACCAACCTGTGCCCCACCATGAAGAATATATACACACACATACATAGGTATGTTTTTTAAGTCCATCTTATAGGACATGCCTGAGAGATCAGCATGGGCTGATGACTTCAACATACCAAAGGCAAAGTTAAATATTTGCTCTAGATACTTTTTTTTTTTCTGCTTGCATAATTGTCCCACATTTCAAAGAAATCTTTTAAAGCACTTAGGTTTAAAAAAAAAAAAAAAGTTGTGTTTGGGGCCTAAACATTTCAGGCCACACATGGAGTAAATATTGTAACTCCTTGAGAGCAGCTGCCATATGCAAACTTCTTTCTCTCCTCTGCTTCCTTGAGCATGAGACTTGGTAAAATATTTGCTGAAGGAATAAAGGAGATGATCAAATAATGATCCCTAAAACAAGAAGAGAGAAGCCCAGGCAGGACCTTGCAAGCAAAATTTCTTTGCCTTGGAAGCTGGGGGAGCAGGAAAGGAGAAGGCCGGCTGAACATTCCCGGTTTGCCACTGGCAGAGCCCAGATGTGAGTTGCAGAGAGTGGGGGAAGAGGCTCTACCTTCCGTTAACTTCCATCAGTACCCCTACCCCAGGATAGCCTGTCTCTAAGTTAATGTGGTATGTTGGCCCTGCAAACCCAGCTCAAAGACCCAGCCCCAAGATATTTTCCTTCTCTGGCCAGATTCCTGCCCCCAAATGCTCATTCCCAGATTTCTAGAACCATCACTGCAGATAGCAAAAGAGCCAGCTGGTTAGAATTCAGCTGTGAACACATTTCTGCTGTCCCCACGGGAGGTTGTGGTGCCAATTCCATTCTGCTATCTCCAAGAAATGGCTGTATTTCCCTCAGGACCCAGGCCTCCGCCAGCCTGTTCACCCAAGTGGACACCCCTTGGGCCACCCCCTCCAGTCCCTCTGATCTGTTTGTTGCCCAACAAGGGCGCTCTGTGAGAGCCCCAACATTTGGCATTTTAAGGACAGTGTCCTGCTTATGTCCCAGTTTCTTTGTGTCTGTTTGGAGCTATCCAGTTCAGCCTTGTACTCAGATTAAGCAGCACCCTGCAAGTTTTTAAAGACTTCTTATGATCCCAAGGAGAAGAAATTATGGAGGTTAGAGGTGATGGGCGTGTCATCCACTCTGATTTGATCATTACACATTGCATACATGTATCAGAATATACCCCACAAATACAGAGGGTGCCCAAAAGCTGTATACACATTTTTTGTTTGTTTGGAGACAGTGTTTCACTTGGTCACCTTCGGGAGAGTGCTGTAGCATCTTAGCTCACAGCAACCTCAAACTCTTGGGCTCAAGCAATCCCCCTGCCTCAGCCTCCTGAGTAGCTGGGACTACAGGCACCCACCACAACGCCCAGCTATTTTTTAAAGACTGAGTCTTGCTCTAGCTCAGTCTGGTCTCGAATTTGTAAGCTCAAGCAATCCACCTGCCTCAGCCTCCCAGAGTGCTGGGAGCCACCGCGCCACCACGCGCAGCCTATATGCACATTTTAAGAAAGAAAAAATCTGTATTAAATTGTAGTACTGAAATCACGTTTGATTTCTGCAATTACAAGAGATACAAGATATAATATACAGGATAACAAATGTGATTGATATATATGGAGTATTACAATTTAAACACAGTTTTTTCCTTTCTTAAAGTGTATATATAATTTTTGGTACCCTCTGTAAATATCGTTATTATACAGTAGAGCCTGCATGGTTGACTACCTCCCTACATTGACCACCTCCTTAAGTGGACCTAATTTTCATCAGTATGGTAGACCTAGTTCCTTAGGTTGACCACCTCCGTATGTTGAGCAGTTTGTTACAGTCTCTTGGGTGATCAACTTACAGAGGTTCTACTGAGTATCTTGGTTTATATTTAATAAATAAATATGACTTTATTAAATATACCTATTTAACATTTTTTTTTTATTAAAAATAAAAACCACAAGCACTCTTATGAAAATGTTCAGGATCAGAAAACTCTGCAGAGATAGCTTTATTCACACTTTAATGTCCCGAGAAGATATTTCAGGCTGAGGGTAGGCACCTTCTCCCTTGAGCCCCAAACCCTAAGTCACGCCTCCTTTGGGGCAGACTTGTTTCAGCTTTCTGCTTTGCTGAGTCCCTTGTTTCAGTTTCAGTTCAGAAAGAGGAGGCAGAATCTTTTGGCTTCTTGGATTCAGGACTCCCCTGCTTTTTGTTGCTGTAAGCTGCCTTCCTCACATTCTCCCTGGGTCCCCCAACATGTCTGATGACCAAAAGGAGAGAGCTAAGGAGCTTGCGGGAAGAGATGGCATTTCCATCTAACAGGCTTGTCATTTTTCTTGGAACCCCTGACACATGCATCCATCAGTCACCACATACACGGATGGCACCCTGCACCCTCCTGAACATGCTAGGAGTTTCCGGAAAGTGTGACTGACTGTCTGACAGAGAACTAGAAACTGGGACACTGTACCATTAGGGATGTGGGACATAACCACCTTTTCTGTCTTGGGGAAAGCATTATAAATATTTTGTAGCTTAGATTAACCCAGATGCTCATTTCACCGAGTGGCTGTCCCTATCTGTCTCCCACAGGAAAGCTCCTGAGTTTGGGGCTATGTGGTCAGAGGCCAGCACTTCTGCCCAAGTGGGAGCTGCCTAACCCAACCCCTTATCTTGCAAATGGGATGCTGAGGCCCAAGGAGGGGATGAGACTTTCTCAAAGACAGAAGGTGAGAGCCTCAGAAAGACAGGCATGCATGTACAGGTAGAGCCAGGTCTCCAAGGCCTGCAGAGGTGAATCCGGGTGGAGGCAGCATCCACAGGTGGAGCCAGGTGAAGGGGCATGCACAGGTGAAGCCGGGAAAGACAGGTGTGCACAGGTGAATCCAGGTAAAGTTAAGTGTGCACACGTAGAGGTAATTGCTCCAGCCAGCAAGTCTCCCCCTTCCCTCATCCCTGCCAGAGTCTCCCACATTTTTGCCATTTTTTCCAGCTTATTTTCCATTACAGTAGGAGGTCCACACCCCTCATGTTGCTTCATATATCAAACACTGGCAAATTCGCTCCTTTCTCCATGATTTCCATGGCAATTTCTAATGTAGCCACATAAACCTGATGACATAAATATACCCATCTCCTGCATAAACGTGCCTGCTGTGTTTCTCTCTGTATCTTAACATGGACTTTCACAACTCTCTGTTAATCTCCCATGACTTTATTTTCCATGGATTTGATAGGCCTCCTGAGACTTTGAGCATAAGTGTCAGGGCTACTAACCAGGAAAGCGGAAGGAGAGTTCACTTTTCTTGGGATCTTGGATGGTTAAGAGGGCCTGGTCTAAAGCTTTTCCTCCTGCAATGGACCAGAGGATGCGGGGAGTAGTGGGCAGCAGGGAGACAGCTGGGCCTAAGGCCTGCAAGTACTTCCCACGGTCTTCCTGCCCTCCCAGGCCTCCAGTGTAGAAAGGAGGCATGACTGTAATCCCAGCACTCTGGGAGGCAGAGGCAGGTGGATTGCCTGAGCTCACAAGTTCAAGATCAGCCTGAGCCAGAGCAAGACCCTGTCTCTAAAAAATAGCCAGGCACTGTGGAAGGCGCCTATAGGCTCATCTACTTGGGAGGCTGAGGCATCGCTTGAGCCTAAGAGTTTGAGGTTGCTGTGAGCTGTGACTCCACAGCACTCTACCCAGGGCGACACAGTGAGACTCTGCCTCAAAAACAAAAAAAGGAAGCATGAGTGACACCCAGCCTTGTGGAAGCAGAGCTGGGGGTGGGGAGGAAGGTGAAGGATCCTGCTAGGGCACATTTGTGGCTTCTGTGACATTCCTTTGGAGACTCCCTTGCTGACCTCAGTGACTTGGACAAAACACCTTTATTTGGAGATTTCTCCTCCTGCATCTCCTTTCTCTTGCTGTCTGATTCCTGCTTCCTGGGGCCAACTTTCAAATACTGGAGCCTGCAGGCAAGTCCTGGCTTTAAGAAAACTTTTGAAGAAACCCAAAATAATACAGTAGTCCCCCCTTATGTTCAGGGGGGACTTATCCACAGCAGATACATTCCAGGTCCCTGGGTGGATGCTCAGAACTGTGGATAGTACTGGATCCTGGATATAGTATGCTTTTTCTGACAACCCAGCTGGCTCCCAATAAGCAGTAGCATTTGCGGTATGGATCTGCTGGACAGAGGGGTGATTCATGTTCGAGGGGGACAGAACAGGAGGGCATGAGATTCCATCACGTTTCTCAGAAAAGCACACAGTTTGAATTTATTTCTGAAATGTTCCATTTAATATTTTCAGTGACCTCAGGTAACTGAAACCATGGAAAGTGAACCCATGGATGGGGGGCACTAGGTAAAAAATTGTCTTGTGCTCCAGTGTGGTGGCTCACACCTGTAATCTCAGTACTTTGGGAGGCCAAGTCAGGAAGGTCATTTGAGGCCAGCAGTTCAAGAACAGCCTGGGAAAAATTGTGAGACTCCTATCGCTACAAAAAAATTTAACTGGCTTGGTGCCTGTGGCTCAAGTGGCTAAGGCGCCAGCCACATACACTTAAGGTGGCGGGTTCAAATCCACCCGGACCCGCCAAACAACAATGACGGCTGTAACCAAAAAATAGCCAGGCATTGTGGCGGGCACCTGTGGTCCCAGCTACTTGGGAGGCTGAGGCAGGAGACTTGCTTGAGCCTAGGTGTTGGAGGTTGCTGTGAGCTGTGATGCCACAGCACTCTACCCAGGGGGATAGCTTGACGCTCTGTCTCAAAAAAAAAAAAAATGTAACCTAAGGTGATGATGCACATTGGTAGTCCCATCTACTCCAGAGGCTGAGGCATTATAACCAACTCATTCACCCTTGGGCTTTGTTTGAAAAGCAAACAGAAGAGCAAAACCTTCAAAATGATCAACAGACAGAATACAGCAGAGCTTTGCAAAAACAGCCTAAGTGAGGTTTGTTTTAATAATGTTAGAATATTCCAATATTAGCAAATCTATTAGGAAATATGTCTGATCAAAAAAAATTTCTTGGTAAAAGAAAGAACTGTTTAAGAATATTTTAATATTATTCAGTGGTATATAGCAAACCAACCCAGCGCTGTATTCAGTAGGAAACACTGGATCATTCTCATTTAATTCAAGAATAATAAATATGCCTCTGCTAACATTACCACGACTTAACGTTTCTCTAAAGTTCTAGTCAATGCATTGAATAAGAACATTAAATAAGAAATATAAACATCAAAAAAGGAAGGAGAGGAGATACTTACCATTTGGGGAGGCATTATGTTTTTCTCAAAAAATCTGAAACTGAAACTGTCATCCTACAGAACCGTTTGGTCAGGAGTCTGTTCGAAACCAGTAGCTTTCCTACATCTGAACAGCAACCAGTTGGGAATATTAATATGAAGAAAAACAAGGCCGTTCCTGGTATCAACAGAACAAGAGGAAAAACATGCCGAGATAGATATAATGAGAACTTTGCTAAAATTATAAGAAAAAATAAGTGATAAGCTCTACTGAGGAAAAGAAAAAAATGGGGAATGAACAGGGAATTGGTATCGGGGTGAGTGAGAACAGGGACTGTCAAGCCACACTGTCTGGTTTCAAATCCCAGCTCTGCCACACACCAACTGGTTGAACTTAGGCAAGTTTCCTATCCTTTCTTTTTCTCAATTTCCATGTCTAAAGTGGGAATAGAAGCAGCATAGTGTTGCTGAGAGAGTGAAAGAACAGACCTATGTAATCTGCTCAGAACCACACCTTGCGAAAAGTAGTACTTCTTACTTAGTTATTTACTTACATAAGCACTGCTGACCTTGCTGTTCTTGAATAGAAGATTCATTGCTGTAAGAACACAACTCTCCTCAAAGATCATTAAATTTAATGTAATCGTAAACAAAATCAGGGCAAGATTTTTTTTTTTTTTTGAAACAGTCTTACTATGTCACCCTTGGTAGAGTTCTGTGGCATCAAAGCTCACAGCAACCTCAAACTCTTGGGCTTAAGTGATTCTCCTGCCTCAGCCTCCCAAGCAGCTGGGACCATAGGCATCTGCCACAATGCCTGACTATTTTTTGTTATTGTTGTCATTGTTATTTAACAGGCCCTGGCCGTGTTCAAACCCACCAGCCCCAGTGCATGTGGCCGGCACCCTAAACACAGGTGCCAAGCCAGGGCAGGATTTTTTTTTAATTTAACATGCAGTTTATCTGAGGGAATAAATAGTCAAAATGTAGTATAGATATTTATGTGTAGAATATATAAAATAATAAGCAAAAAAGACAAACCAATGAAATGGGTGAAAGCCTTGACCAGGTACCTCACAAAAGTGACTATGGAAATGGCCTGCACAGGTATGCAGAGGTACTCAATTCCATTCGTCATCAAGGACATGCAAAATAAGTTGACAATGAGACAACCTTGAAGTCTAATGGCTAAAATAGAAAAGGCAGGTCCATATCAGGTGCTGGACATGACATGGGGCCATGGGTACACCTGTGCTTTGATGGGGGGAGTGTAAATGGATACAACCCCTTTGGAGAATTGTTTAGCAGTGTCTAGTATGACCCAGAAGCTACATTGTGAGGGGCACACTACAGAGGAATGAGTTACAGGTGCATTAAAAGATACATAGCATTTATTACGTGGCAAAATAGGAAACCACCTGTTACGAACTGAAGATTAATGTCGTCTCCAAATTCATATGTTGAAACCCTCCCCTCTAATATGATGATATAAGGAGATGGGGTCTTTGGAGGTAATTAAGACTAAATGAGGTCATGAGGGTGGAGACCCCACAAAAGGGATAAGTGCCCTTATAAGAGTGTAGAGCAGTGGTTCTCAACCTGTGGGTTGCAATCCACAGGAACTGTATTAAAGGGCCACAGCATTAGGCATTAGGAAGGTTGAGAACCACTGGTCTAGAGAAAGCTTGCCTCTGCTCTCTTTCATGGGAAGGGAACACAGTGGGAAGGTGCCATTTGTGAACCAGGAACTGAGCCCCCACCAGACACCAAATCTACCGCCACTTTGCTCTTGGATTTCACAACCTCCAAAATTGCAATAAATATCTGTTGTTTAAACCAGTCTATGGTATTTTGTTATAGCAGCCCAAACATACTAAAACACTACCCAAAGGTCCAATAACAGTTATAAGAATTAATATGTGTAAATGAATGGAATGCTGATAAGTAATGAAGATGCATGAACTACTGCTCCATGCAAAAGCAAGAATCAATCTCACAATTACCATGTTGAGTGAAAGAAGCGTAACATATTATACAGGAAAGTACTATATAATTCCATTTATGTAAAGTTGAGTAATAGGCTGACACAATGTATGGTGTTAGAAGCCAGGACTTGGAAGAAGCATGAGGAAAATGTCCAGATGCCGAAATGTTCTGTTTCTTGATCTGTGTCTGCTCACACGGGTGTGTTCACTTTGGGAAAATTCATCAAGCTGTGCACTTATGATTTATGCATTTTTTATAGACTAGATTTCAATAAAAATTGATTTTAAAATACCAAGAAAAACCGTCAAAAAGAAGACTAGTTAAAAAGAACTGCCCTGCTCAAAATTAAATATACCAAAAAGCTACAACAATTACCCAGGGCAACAGGCACAGAAATAGATCGATGGAGCAATCAACCAATACAGAAATAAAACCAACCTAACAATTCTCTGCCTACTACACACAATGATCTTTCAAGTTTTTAATACACCAGGCTCTCTCTTTCCTCCATATTTTCCCATTACCAGACCAATCTGGCTCAACTTTTATGTAACAAAGCTGTGAGTTGTTTTTTGGTTGCCATAGACCCCCCTAAGTTGAAGAGAGGGTAACCTGAGCATGCCCAGATGAACCAAGTGTGCAACCATGAGAGGAACCTAAGTCCTGGGACTGAGAGGTGGGGACTGAATTAAGACGTGGACCCCAGGAAGCGCCTGTGGCTCAGTGGGTAGGGCACTAGTCCCATATACCCAGGGTGGCAGGTTCGAACTCAGCCCTGGCCAAACTGCAACAAAATATAGCTAGGCATTGTGGTCGGCACCTATAGTCCCCGCTACTCAAGAGGCTGAGGCAAGAGAATCGCCTCAGCCCAGGAGGTGGAGGTTGCTGTGAGCTGTGACCCGGTGGCACTCTACCCTCTACGGAGGGTGACAAAGTGAGACTGTATCTCTAAACAAACAAACAAACAAGAGATGTGGACCTCATGTGTCAGGATCTGGGAGCCAATAAGATAGAGCCCTGACATCACCCCATGGCAGGATCCAGTCAGATCATGCCTGTCATCATGACTTTGTTACAAGATCCAATCAGATCATACCTCATTACCCCATGCTTATAAAACCAAAACCAGCCCAGCCCTAGAGTCCTGGGACACACTGCCTTGGGAACTATCTCTAATGTGCTGCCTACGTATACCAAGTAATAAACCTCCCCCCGCTATAACCAACTTGGCTGTGTCCATCAACTTAATATCTGCCAAGCAAATGAACCCCTCTGTTAGGAAGGTAATATCATCATGCTTCTTTGACAATGTATTCATTACTTTACACCAAAGCTAAGATATGATCTGTGTGCTAGTGCTGAGTGCTTTGGAGGGTCTTGCCCAGCACTAAACTTGAGCTTTCTCCTGCTCTCCTTGGCCTGTAGCACATACCCAGAGCCTGGTCCTTGGTATACGCTCAGTATGCTTTTAGCAAATGAAGGAAGAACAAGGAGGAAGGGCAGGAGGGAGAGAGGAATGGAGGGAAGGAGATCTGGGAGAGAACTTGGTCTATTATAAATGTGCTTTTAAAAATGTATAAAAAAGAGGACTATTCAATAAATAATGTAGTACAGGCCTAGCATTTTTTGAAAAATGCAGCTAAATTGCTAACCCACTTTTCATAGCAAAATGAATTTCAGATGAATTAAAGATTTAACCATTAAATGGAAAATAAATTATTAGAGAAAAGCCACAGATGATAATTTTCAATTCTTGGAGTGGAGAAGGCTGGAAGGCCTTTGTAAATATGTCACATATTCTCCAGGAAGAGACGAAGTCCATGTGGATTAGGATCTGAAATAAAACAACCACCAAAAAAAAGAAATCAAGCACATTAAGGGGGTAAGAGCATCTGTCGAACATATTTAAAGCTATAAACTCTTAAATGAAAACCCAGGAGAAAATCTTCTTTGTCATTGAGTTAGGCAAAGAGTCCTTAGTCATGACAACACAAGCATGATTCATAAAAGAAAGAAGTTGATAAATTAGGGTGCACCAAAGCCTCAAGCTTTCCCTCTTTGAAAGACATCATGTGAAGAATAAAAAGACTGGGAGAAAAGACTTTGCAAATCGCATATCCTGACAAAGGACTCGTATCTAGAATACCCCAAAGCTCTCCAAACTCACTAGGAAAACAAACAGCCAGCCAATTTTTAAAAAATGGGCAAAAGATTGGAACAGCCTCTTCACCAAAGACATAAGGATAGCAAATGATCCCAGGTAAAGTTGGTGCACACCGGCTGTTCTTAGGGAAATGTAAATGAAGACGGCACACCTGTTATTATGGCTGCCGGGGAAAGTCCTGGCAAAGATGTGGAGCAGCTAGAACCCTCACACGTGGCTGGTGGAAATGCAGCACGGCACAGCCACGCTGGAAAGCGGTTTAGCAGTTCCTCCTGAGAGAAGACACATACTTAATATAGTCAACCTAGGCAATCGGAAGGAACACGTCTTGCTGGAAGCAACAGCACCCTGAATTTCAAACACATGTGAAGAGGGGGAGGCCCCACGGAAGGCCACAGACCGCAGCATTCCTCTCCAGATATTCTGGAAAAGGCAAAGCCCTCCGAATGGAGGAGTGATCATTGGCCATCAGGGGTTGGAGTGGTCAGAGACTGCAAAGCAGCACCCACTGGAGGGAATTTGGGGGATGGAACTGCTTTTTATCTTGATCGCACGGTGATTCCATGACTATGCCTTTGCCCAAACTAATAAACTCGTGCAACAAAAAGAAGGACTTTAGCTGCGTGTAAACTGGAAAACAGATTAGAAAAGCGAGACTTACCAAACTAGCAAAAATATCAGTGAGTCTTTTGGAAACAAACAATTGACAAGTAAACGTATCAAAATATCTTTACTTGCTCATAATCACAGATGATGAAATCAAATCAAAACTATTTACTTTCTTTTTCCCCAGAGGAACACAAGGACATATACAACCCAGCGTCTTCTAGGATGTGAGAAATGGGGAATTCCCGCAGGACTGGGGACAGCCATGTGTGTCCAAGTGTAAAATAGAAGAACCCAGGAACCCAACTGCCAGCGACTTATTCTAAGGACAATCACTTCTCTACAGAGACACTTGTGCTCTACGATGATGGCTTTAACCTCGGTTTATAACTACCCCAAACTGATCACTAAGGTTAGATGTCACCTTGACTGAGTCAAGGGATACTTCACTGGTAAAGCTTCATTTCTGGATAGGTCTGCGAGGGTGTTTGAATGAGTGCCCTTAAGTCAGGGAGATCTGCCCTGACCCAGTGTGAGTGGGCACTTCCCACGCTGCTCTTAGATGGCCTGACACACTAAACATCCATTTAACCAACCAAGAGAAAGGTCCCAGGTGGGGGCTTCCATCGGCAGTGTCCGGTGAAATCTCTCAACCTGGTGCAAATGGAAAAGACTTCTTCTTTTCCTTGGAGGCTAAAGAATGTCATGCTATGCGGGCGCACCCTGATCCCTGTTCATAAAAACCAATGTAGATAGAGACACATCACCCTCTGCAGTAGGTGTCTCAACCTGTTGCCGCTGAGTTTTTGGAAATGACTTTAGAATTTCCAAGTTGTCCTTGAATTGTCTAACCATGGACATTAGACATGTCTCCCTTCTACGATGTAGAACACTTTGACTTAATTTTTTTCAGATATAGGGGGATACCTGCCTGTTTTTTCCAAGTCTTTATTTACTGCTGTTACTATTTGATTAGAACGTATTAAATTAAAAAAAAAAACCTGACTTTAACAAACAATAGTGTCTGGTATTGACGCCATGCATCCTCAAGCGTGCACGCACACCTCCATTGCAGTCACTGCCAATTTGCTTTGTGTTTCTGTCCTGTCTTATCTCCCCCTCTGTCCACCCTGAAGCCCTGGGGACACCCAGCTCTGTGCCTGGCCTCTCCCTTCTCTCACCCTAGTGCTCCCGGGTGGCCTTATCCATGCCCACATCTGCTCTGCTGAGTACCCTCCTTGGAAAAAGAACTCACAGCACCTGCCCTTCCTCTAGGGTCCCACTGGGGAAGGGGACATATCTGTCTACTAAGTGCTCTAGACTCAAAGTGCCCCCCAGGGGCATCCTGGGCCTTCTTCCTCCACCCAGTCCTCACATCTCCACGTCCTGCCTCAGGCCCAGCATTTCTGTCCATCCTACCCCTCATCATCAGCTGCTAATCTTGAGTCTCCTTCAGCCCCTACCCCCTGCCTCACCAAGGCTTGGTCAAGCCCCAGATCACACCTGCTTTAGCTCCTGGCTGGCTTCCATCCTCCCTGGGTCAGATCTAGACCCCTCCTCTGGGTAAACCCAGCCCTGGGAGGTTTCTGCCTTCTCAGGTCCGCCCCTCCTCATCCTCTTTCAAGGTGGGCATGCACTACCACCCCCTTCAGAGAAGCTTCCAGCCTGCTCTGTCCGTCCTCTAGCCCCACCCAGCCCCATGGATCCCATGCTCATTGGCACTCGCACCTCTTGGGCAGGGCTGTAAATCCCAGGATGGGATTTTCTGAGCCCAGCTCACACGCTCTTCATATTTGCGGACTGGAGTCAGTCAATGTCCATATCAATCCAGTATAAGAAACTCTAGTGCAGCTGCTTCTAGGGACCCCCCAGCACACCCAGCAGCGCGGAGGTCCCAGGACAAGCTATACACACATCCCAGCCAGGCGCTCAGAGCCAGACACAGAAATGAGGCGTGGATCTCGTGGGGCACCTGCTTCCCCTACAAAGAAGGCAGCACCGAACCTCTGTGCTGACAGCAGGAGGTGGTGCCAAAGCAGGACAGACTCCACTGACGATGAGCGCAGGGGTCAAGGTGGGTTACATGAAAAGCCCCTTCAGAAGCACAATGGAGGGATATTTTCAAATCTGTATATTCAGTTTTTGTTAGAAGTGTCGCCTCCTAGGCGCTGACTTCTCTGGAGGCAATATGAGATTTCTTTTTATGTAAATGATCGATAAAGCAATGAATCTGCTCTATGGCCACTGTCTGCCAGGCCTATGGAGCCACTTGGCAAGTTTCCCACTTTAAAAAAGACTTCCTTTGCCCTTCCTGGGTCAGAATTAATGAAATTAATTCTAGATGAAATAAGTAAATTAGAAGTCCAGAGAAAATTGCAAATGGCAAACTATCTGTCTTTTTCTGAGGAGAGACTGGAGGGGTCCCCGATTCACAGCCTCCTGGGCATGGGGGCTTCCTAAAGCCTCTAATTCCTTATAAGAATCCACCCTGAGGCCAAATGCAAAGCCTAACAATGGGGCGGTTCTCAGGCGGTTTAACCTTCCTTGCTTTAGAGAGCAGAAAGTATAGTACTTAAACACATGCTTTGGATCAGGATTTGCCACCTTTTAAGAGAGCAGGGTGCTATCCTACTGTATGCCGTCTCTCCCCTCTGGCTAGGGCTGGGTGTGGGGACCTAAGACCAGAGGCGATTTCTGGGGAGTCCCAGAACCCTAGGCGGCTTCATTTCTTTCTAGGCCTGGTCACAGCCCCACCTCTCCCTCAGAGTCTGTCTCCCCCAGAGGTAGTCACTACCCCCCTCAACTCTCAGGGTAGGCCCCTGCCCTGAGGCTGCTGTAACAGTAGAACAGGACCAGTGCTGTGTCCAGGATCAGGGGATCGGAGATGGGGACACCCCAGGCTCAGTGGCCAGCAGTCCTGACTCACCAGTGTCTTCCCTGCTTGAACTGTTTGCAAACCACTGTCAAGTCCTGTCCCCTGTGCCTGCGCCCATCTATCATCTGGTGGCCCATCTCACCTCTCTCTGCCCCTGTCTCTTCCTGTGTCACAGACTGGAAGGCAGCATGAGGGGCACCCCCAGTGCCTCCTTCCTTGTCCCACAACATTATCCCAGCATCGACCAGATGTTCCACGGGAAAGTGTGAATGTCAGAAATATTACAGGACTGCAGATGTGATGCTATATCAGGCCTTTTCATTTTAATTCTCATTTAATTATTCTCATGATTATACTATCATTTATTATAATGATAGTACACATGGTTACATGTATACATGTAACATGGTATGCATATATATAGTATATATAATCATATATGTAGTATATATGATAGATATTATGTAAGATTGACTAACAGTTAAATCATTGTTTAAAACAATGGCATAATAGGTTAACAAATTTTTGTGAAGACAGACTCTAGAAATAATCAAAAAGCACAAGCATGTCTCATGAGGAAACCACCTCTCCTTTGTCAGCCAGGGCCCCTGTAGCCAGAACTTCTCTTATTGGTCCTTGATCTCAGGAGAGGGGTGGGTTTTGAAGAACGTGGGAATAAGCAAAGGGACATAGTTTATTGTAAGATAAAGAGATAGATAAGGGAAAGAAGGGGAACAGAACCTCGGGCTATGGAGGGGGGAACCCAAGCAGGTGACCATTTGGGCCTTCTGTCCAGGGGGTTCTTTCTTTGTTTTATTTTTTTAAGTATGGGGTCTCACTATTGCTCAGGCTAGTCTGGAACTCCTGCGCTCAAGCAATCCACCAACCTCGCCTCCTGGAGTGCTGAGATTACAGGTGTGAGTACACTGCTTTTCTATCCTGCTGGCAGAGGGGGTTTGGGGAATATAAGTTCAGAATAGGACCATAATTGGGTGGCGCCTGTAGCTCAGTGAGTAGGGCACTGGCCACATACACCCAGGCTGGCAGGTTCAAACCCAGCCTGGGCCAGCTAAAACAATGACAATGACAACAAAAAAAATAGCCAGGCAGTGTGGCCGCCACCTGTAGTCCCAGCTACTTGGGAGGCTGAGGCAAGAGAATCACTTAAGCCTAAGAGTTTGAGGTTGCTGTGAGCTATGACTTCACGGCCCTCTACCAAGGGTGACATAGTAAGGCTCTGTCTCAAAAATAAAAAGAAGAATAGGTCATAATTAGCCAGCAGCCTGCAGGCAGAAATTAATCCTAAAGTTAGCAAAGGAGTGAGGCCCTCTCAATCCTTGCCCCAGGCGAAGCATTAGGGTGAGTGCTCCTCACTCCAGGAGGAAGCACCCAGATGAGATGCCAATCAGGCTGATTTTTTTTCCTTGCTGGAGACCAAAGAATGTGACCCGGAAAGGGCCTGTTTGTACCTATAGATGGAGTCTGTAATAAAACTGATTACTGAGCTCTCCTATACCTTGAAAATGGGGGACCCTCTCCAGCCCTAGATGGGAGATCCCTATCTCACCCCTAACCCCCACCTGGTTTGATTCCAGACACATTTCTATGGGGGTTGGGTATAACCCCCAGTTTGGGAGCAGAAAGGTGAAGGAGGAGGAGGGGGAGGGGCTGAGCCCAGCTTCCCTCATTCCAGAATTTCTCCAAATGAAATAAATCAGGTACAGTCCTCACTGATGGTAAATGTGCCACTGCAACTTTTGGGACCTTAAAACCACCCCAGCTGCACACCCTCAGCAAAACAAGCACAAGGTTATGCTGTCTTCCCATACATGGCAGGACAGGCCCGTGGAAGGATCTGTTTCAAATGTGGGACGCTGAGGGTGGCAACCACTGAGGGAGGCCGGCGGGCCTGGCACATGGGGCCCTGGTCCTCTCTGTGAAGCCTGCACTGCAGTTTGTGCCAGCTCTTTGATGCTGGGGGCTTAGCTGGGCATGTGGGACCCCAGATTCTCTGTTGGACAAATAGGGATGTCAAGAGTTTGTATTTCACGGGGTTTTGTGAAATGAGTGTAACTGAAATCTTTTACAAAACCTACCTTGAAATAAGTGCTCAGCAAATGATAGCTCTGGCTGTTGTCAAGATGGCTAGGAGGATCAAAGATATTTAATCTGGAAACAGAAGGCTGGAGGTGGCAGTGGGGCTGCCACTCAATCACTGTGGAAAGGGCCTACCCTTGGAGGTCGGAATGGACTTCACACCACTCTACTGGCAAAAGGAGCGTCTGGGGGCATTAAGGTGGTGATTTGGGCTCAAGACAGAGACTTTTCAAAAGCACAAGGTCAACGGCCCCACCTGCGTGGCATTCCAAGTATGCTCTAAAATTCAAGAATTTCCGGCGGCTTGTATGGAGGTGTAAGACTACCAAGACTGATTTTAAAGGAAGTTTCATAAATCTCAGAACAAGAGTAAAACCTCCCTCTGCTTTGTGCACATGTGAAGCTCCTACCTGCCCGCCCAGACGTCCTGGCGTACTGAGGAAGCTGCTGTGCTGTGCTCCAGTCAGCTCCATATCAATGGCCCGTTTCAACCAAAATTCTGCCTGAAAGACGGCACCTTCACCGTGGCCACTGCTGTAGCAGAAGGTCAATTTACTATTTGCTGGACCAAAGACCACAAGTCAGTGGTGGTGCCTCTGCTGAGAGATTTCCTGTGAGCCACCTGGGCACATCCCTCGGGACCCGGTGTCCAGCTCAGGCAGGAACACTCCAGGTTGCCTCACGTGGAGTGCACGTGGCGGCAGGAAGTGTCCTGGGAGCAGTGAAACGTGACCAGCGCGGATACGAGGTAGGTGCTGGAGAACAAAAGAGGGGTTCAGCTTAACCCTTGGAACACTCAGCTGCCAAACCCACCTTGACTAGCGGTGATGAAAGCTCTTCTTAAACAAGGCTTCTACAGGCGCTTTGCGTTAAAGATTAATTGGCCCAGTAATAACTTAATTATGGAAGGCACATTACAAAGAATTATGACCCAAGTCTTTCGTGTAACGACTGGTCCTCGGCTTCTCTCTGTGTATTTCCTAAGTGCCTTGAAACGTGAATGCAGCTGCTTAGTGTTTACATAAAGTGTGTTATCGGGCCGAGAGTGACCAGATTTTGCTGCTATAAAAGGCACGAAGGAAAGAAAAAGAAAATTAGGCCTCAATAAAGACGGGATAAAAATGCAAAGACAATTGTGGAATATAAAAGAAAGAATTTTAATAACAACTAAATATAGATTACCTCCATACTCAAAAAAAATTTTTTTGTTTTATTTTCACTTCTGTAAAAATGAGAGCTCAGATAGCTTCATACATGTCCGTGGGGATGAGTTTGGTTGCCACATGTGTTCTTAATAAATAGCAAATTAAACCGCAATTGCGGCTAAATAATGAAAGCAGCTGACGGGCTTTGTCTGCCTGAAGAAGCTTCTCGGCAAGCGTTAGGAGAATGAGAATGGATATTCCCTCTCTGGAGCAGGGTCCTGTTGGGTGGCAGGGGGGTGGGGTGGGAGTGCCATGCAGGCATCCAACAGTGGTGACATGAGGTCAGGACTGAAATGCAGTTCCATGAGGAGATCTGACTTGCTTCCAAAGACTTCATTTCAGCGTTCTGGTGGCCTTATTTTTAACGTGACCTCTCTGTGTGTCTTGGGATTAATAACTGCTAAGAGCTGTGAAACAATCTGCAAAGCAAATTGTGGGAAAGTGCTGGTGATAATTAGAGGAGGAAGGCTGGGAGCTAATTGGATTGCAGTAGCTTGACAGGCAGGCCCCACAGCGGCCCATTAAAGCTGGGGGCTGGGGTGGTGCCTGTGGCTCAAAGGGGTAGGGCTCCGGCCCCATATCCCAGACATGGCGGGTTCAAACCCAGCCCCAGCCAAGAACTGCAAAAAAAAAAAAAAAAAAAAAGCTGGGGGCTTTGTCACACAAGTTCCAATACGTGGGTAGAGAAGCAACATATTGACTGGACTGCACAAAGGGACCCTTCCACTCCCGTTGGGCCAGACTGCCCATGGGACAGCTATTTGTTGGTCCAGTCCTCAGGGTTCTGCTGTGCTTGCTACAGTACAGATTCCCATCCTACGCCCACGAAGGAGGACAACAGGGCTACCCACAGGCAACGAGGCTGGTTCTAGATCAGAGTGGAGAATGCTGCAGGCCGGCTGGAGCAGGGGTCCTCAAACTTTTTAAACAGGGGGCCAGTTCACTGTCCCTCAGACCGTTGGAGGGCTGGTCTGTGGGCCGCAGGACGAGTTGGCTGCTAAGCAGGACAGGCAGTGGTGGCAAAAACACCTAGCAGGTGGGATAAATGTCCTAGGCGGGCCGCATATGGCCCTCGGGCCATAGTTTGAGGACACCTGGGCTGGAGCATTGCCTTCCAAAGAGGAAACAGGAGAGGTGCAGGAGACAGCCAGAAGAGGCCTGTATCAGCCAGCGTGGGCTGAGTTATGCTGGGTAACAAACATCTCCTGATTCCAGGTGGCTTAACATAACAAGTGTTTATTTCTTCCTCACCACTTGGTGCCAGGGTGACTTTCTAGAATAGCCATCCTCCCTGTGCCTCCAAAATTGTCACAGCATAGCAAAGGAAGAGGCAACGAGAATCACACACCAGCCATTCTCTAATGCCTCCACCTGGAAGTGATCCACTCTACTTCTGCTCAGCCTCATCTGAAAAGTCATTTTTCTTCCCTGTTCAGGAAGGGGAAGCAGATGTAGGATTAACTGGCCTAATGATAATGAGGATAATGAGACCATTATCTTGTGTCAAAATGCAGGGACAACTTTTCTAGGGTCTGACAGAGATTCATGGCTCCCACCATTGGAGAGAGTTTACTGACATAGGTAATTCCCCCTCCTCAGGAGCACACAATCAGCTGTCCTCCTAGACCAATAAGAGGAAGAATATTGAAACCACATATACTCTTAAAATGCTAGCATTCATGCCCATGGTGTTGAAAAGCTTGAGTTTTAAGTCAACGAGACCTGAATTTTAGCCCTGCCCGTTACCCACTAGTGTGTGACATGGGACAAGTAATTGAATCTTTTTTTTTTTTTTTTTTTGAGACAGAGTCCCTGGGTAGAGTGCAGTGGCATCATCATAGCTCACAGCAACCTCAAACTCTTGGGCTCAAGTGATCCTCCTGCCTCAGCCTCCTGAGTAGCTGGTACTACGGGCACCCACCACAACATCTAGCTAATTTTTAGAGACTGGATCGCATGCTTGCTGAAGCTGGCCTCCAACTCCTGAGCTCAAGTGAGCCTCCTGCCTGGCCTCCCAGAGCGCTAGAGCCACCATGCCTGACCATAACTGAATCTTCTAGTTCTCTGTTTTCTTACTTCTGAAATGGGAATCATGGATCATAATGATTAATATGTCACCAGGTTGTGGCGAGAACTAAATCAGATAAACAGGCAACATGTTTACAGCTGCAGAGGCTCACTTCCCGTATCTGTGGCATGTGTTCCGATTTTCACATTATTTCAAACGTTTTCATCATTATTAAATCTGTTACGCTGACTCATGATCAGTGCTGTTTGATGTTACTGTTGTGATTGTTTTGCCAAGCACCGTGTCCAATATGACAGCAAACTTTATCAATACGTGTTGTGTGTTCTGACCACTCCACTGACCAGCTGTTTCCCCACCCTCTCTCCCTCTCCTTGGGCCTCACCATTCCCTGAGACACAACAATATTGAAATTAGGCCAATGAATAACTCTACAGTGGCCACTAAGTGTTCAAGTGAAAGGAGGCGTCACGTGAATGTAAAGGAAAAGTTCTTAGAGGAAATTAAAAGTGCTACTCCAGTGAACACATGCGTGAAAAGAGAACAAAACAGCTTTGTTGCTGATGTGGAGAAAGTTAGAGTGGTCTGGACCAAAGGTCAAATCAGCCACAACGTTCCCTTAAGCCAAAGCCTAATCCAGAGCAAGGCCCTAACTCTCTCCAATTCTGTGAAGTCTGGGAGAGGTAAGGACAGGAGGAAATCTGGACCCAGCGGAGGCTGATTCGTGAGATTTAAGGAATGAAGCCGCCTCCAGAACAGAGAAGAGCAAGGTGAAGCTGCAGGAGCTGACGTAGATAGAAGCTGCAGCAAGTTATCCAGATTTAGCTAAGATCATTGATGAAGGGGGCCGCTCTGTGAAACAATAGATTTTCTTTCTTTTTTTTTTTTTTTTTTTT
>NW_003852535.1:156968-178379 GCF_000181295.1 Otolemur garnettii
GTGGCTGGCGCCTTAGCCGGTTGAGCTATAGGCGCCGAGCCGAAACAATAGATTTTCAATGTGGATGAAAAACAGCCTTTCACTAGAAGATGATACCATCTAAACTTTCATAGCTGGGGATAAGTTAATACCTGGCTTCAAAAGATAGGCTAACGCTCTTGTTAGGGACTAATACAGCTGGTGATTTTAAGTTGAAGCCAATGCTCATTTATCATTCCCAAAATACTAGCACCCTTCAGAATTATGCTAAATCTACTCTGTGTTCTAGAAATGCAACAACCAAGCCTGGATGAATGCACATCTTTTTGCAGCATGGTTCATTGAAAATTTTAAGCCCACCGTTGAGACCTACTACACAGAAAAAAAGATTCTTTCCAAAACATTACTGCTCACTGACAATGTACCTGGTCACCCAAGAGCTCTGATGGAGACGTACAAGGAGATTAATGCTGTTTCCTTGCCTGATAACACAGCATCCGTTCTGCAGCTCATAGCCCATGGATCAAGGACTAATTTTGATTTTTAGGTCTTATTACAATATCTAAGAAATACATTTAAAGCTGCCACAGGTAGGGATTCCTCTGACGGATCTGGGGAAGTTCACTGAAAACTTTCTGGGAAGGATTCACCATTCTAGATGCCATTAAGAACATTCATGATTCATGGAAGGACGTCAAAATAACAATGACGAGTTTGGAAGATGTTGAGTCCAACCCTCAAGGATGACTACGAGGGGACCAAGACTTCAGTGGAGGAACTAACTGCAGATGTGGCGGAAATAGCAAGAGAACCAGAAGTAGAAGTGGAGTGTGAAGACGGGGCCAAATAGCTGCACTCTTATGATCAGATTTGAATGGATGAGGCATTGCTTCTTTTTTTTTTTTTTTTTTTTTTTGAGATAGTCTCACTATGTTGCTCTTGGTAGAGTGCTGTGGCATCACAACTCACAGCAACCTCAAACTCTTGGGCGTAAGCAATTCTATTGCCTCAGCTTCCCAAGTAGCTGGGACTACAGGCACCTGCCGCAGTGCCTGGCTATTTTTTTGTTGCAGTTGTTCAGGTAGCCGGGGCCTGATTCGAACCCTGTGCTACAGGTGCCGAGCCTCTGAGGGAGCAAAGAAAATGGTTTCTGGGGATGGAATCTACACCTGATGAAGATGCTGTGGATATTGTTAGAATGACAACACGGGGTTTAGACTATTACACATACTGAATTGATAAAGCAATGGCAGGATTTGAGGGACTCCAATTTTAAAAGAAATTTTACCACAGGCAAAATGCCATAAAACAGCATTTCATACTACGGAGAAATCTTCACAAAAAGAGGAGTCAATAGATGCAATAAACTTCATCACTGTCTTATTTTAAGAAATTGCTGGTTCAGCCCCTGTAGCTCAAGCGGCTAAGGCGCCAGCCACATGCACCAAAGCTGGCAGGTTTGAATCCAGCCCCAGGCCCGCCAAATAATGACAACTACAACCAAAAAATAGCCGGGCATTGTGGCAGGAGCCTGTAGTCCCAGCTACTTGGGAGGCTGAGGCAAGAGAATCGCTTAAGCCCAGGAGTTAGAGGCTGCTGTGAGCTGTGATGCCACAGCACTCTACCCAGGGTGACAGCTTGAAGCTCTGTCTCAAAAAAAAAAAAAGAAGGAAAAAAAAAATTGCTGCAGCCACCCCAGCCGTATGTGACCACCTCCCTGATCAGTTAGCAGCTGTCAACACTGGGGCAAGATCCTCCACCCATACAAAGATTATGACCCGCTGAAGGCTCAGATGATCACTAGCATTTTTTAGCAAGAAAGTATTTTCTAATTAAGATATGTCCATTTTTCAGACAGAATGCCACTGTTCATTTATTAGACTACAGAATAGTGTAAACATAACATTTATGTCACAAAACCAAAATAATTGTGTGACGCACTTTATTGCAATATTTGCCATATTGTAGTGGTCCGGAACTGAACCCAAAGAGGTATATTCACGTATTCTTAATGCAGGAACCTGGCTCCAATATGTCCTAGATTGAAAAATGACTAGTTTGAAACTATGTTTGCTATGGTATACTTATTCACAACTTCACACGCACATATATTAAATACATGCATAGATTCATAAAGACTCACCTGTGAAAATACACGCTCAAAGGTTAACATTTATATATTGGGAATTATGGATGATTCTTCACAAATTGTGCATTTTTTAACTCATAACATTATTAAACAAATGGTAAAGTAAAAATTCAAACCTTATAATGTATATGTTCAATGAAAAAGTATTCCTCCCATTCTGCCCTCCAGGCTCACTTATTAGAGATAATAGTTTCTTTGCATCATTCTAGAAATTCTCTCTTGTAGCCATATTTTCAAATGACTGATTCACCAACTAGCCAAAAACTTAAAGTTCAACCATTCTCTGAGTAAAAAACATAATGATCTAAAATAATATTCTATCCAGGATGAATTCTTAATGTATTACATAGAGCTAATCTGTTTCTCATTAAAATTATGGATTAAAATTTAATCCTCACATTTCTAGAAAGAAGAAAGTCTTTGTATTCTTATTTGTTTACCTAGTTGAAAGGTTTATATTTAGCTTTGAAAGAGAAATCTTATTTAATGCAGAATTCAGGTTTACATATTATGTCATGAGATCACTTTTTAAATCCTTATTAAAGGATTTTAAAGAAAGGAAAAAATGTCATAAAAATTCTGGCCAGTTCTCCAGCACTTTCAGACCTGCCCTGAAGATTCAAAATACTTCCATTTTAGCAGAATTTGCAGTTAAGGCCTGAAGTCTCGTCCATGGAGAGCAAAAAAAAATTGACATATTAGGTTTTTGGATGTTTATTTTGAGTTCATTTCTGTGATCCAAATGTGTTATTCATAGATGCAACCAAGGGGAAAAATTTAAATAGAATTTGACACTAAAGCCATCAACATCCAAAGCAGCCCTGTGAAAAATGATGTGTAGGAGAAAGTTTCCCAAGAAGAGGTAAGTCCATTTTCTAGTGGAGCCTCTCTCCTGGTTTCAAAGAATTAAGGCATCAAGGCTGGTATGGTGGCTTACCCCTGTATTCCTAACACTCTGGGAGCCTGAGGCAGCAAGATCACTGAGCTCAGGAATTTGAGACCAGCCTCAGCAAGAGAGAGACCCCATCTCTACTAAAAAAAGAAATATTCACCAGATGTCATGGCCAGTGCCTATATTCCCAGCTACTTGGGAGGCTGAGGCAGGAGGATCACTTGAGCCCAGTAGCTTGAGGTGTGTGAGCTGTGATGCCACCATGGCACTCTAGCCTGGCCTACAGAGTGAGACTGTCAAAAAAAAAAAAAGATTAAATCTTCAAAATTGTCTACCATTTCCATGGAATGTGACCGGTCCTGGGGCCAAGAGAGGCTCCAGGTTCCCAGGAAGGAGGTCTTAGCATTCAAGATGGGAGAGGTTAGAAGTGTGGAGTTAGGGGAGGGCAGTGCATCCTGAAGCCCACACCTGGGCTCCGAGGAGTGGTCTAAGGCTCCCTGTAACCCCCTTCTCACTCCTCAGCACTTTCTAAATGATCTGAAATCTCCCACCGGCCTCCCCTTCCCTAGGGATCCCGCCCATCTGATCTGCCTTCTCCTCTTCCCCATCTCTGGATCTGGAAAACCAAAAGAACTGGACCTGGGTTCAGAGCTACAGGCTACTCTGGGGCACAGTGGGGCAGTTTCCTGTAAAAGTAAACACACCTTTTCCAGATGCTCTCACCTGTCCACTCTGGGAACCTGCCCAGGAGGAACGAAAGCACACCTCCACAGAAAGACTCGTGCGTGAATTTTTATAACAGCTCTGTTCCTATTGGCCCCAAACTGGAAACAACCCAGCCATCCATCGCCAGGTGAAGCAAAGCGTGGTGTGTCCGTGTCACGGAGACAGCTCAGCAGTGCAAAGGAACAGCGGTGGAGACACACAGAGGTCTGGATCAACTCAAAACAGAGACGCTCAGTGAAACCCAGACACCTCCAAACACTCGTGCTGTGTGATTCCGTTCACATGAGCGTCTAGAAAACACAAGCAAAACAGACAGACAGCAGATGGGCAGTTGCCCGGGGAAGTGAGGAACGTGTGGGTGATGGGCGTGTTCATCTCCTGATGGTGGTGACGGTTTCATGAGGGTCCACAAACGGTTTGCACCTCAGGATGATTTTTGTCCCTCAGAGACAAAAAAAACTTGATAATGTTTGGAGACATTTCCGTCATCACATCTGGGGGTTGTGACATCTGGTGGGAAGAGCCCAGGGCTACTGCCGAATGCCTTGCCGCTCACAGACAGCCCAGCCCCCAGGACAAAACTACCTGGCCGCAGATGCCAGCAGTGCTGAGGTCGGAGAACCTCTATATGGAAACGTCAAAATGTATGAAATTGTGCACTTTAAACACAGGCAGTTTATGTCAATTATATACTAATAAAGTTGTAAAATAATGAAATGTCAGCCCTGCCCGTCTCTGGCTGCATGATAGTGGATAATTCGCTCCACCTCTCTGACCCTATTTCTGCTCTGAAAATATGGAAGTGATGACATTTGTTTTCCAGACCCCTTCCGCGTTAAGGGAAATCCAGGCCACAGCCTCGCCGCCTGTGCACACCTGGCTGTTCCTTCTCAGGCTGCTGGCACTGACTCCAGCTGTCAGGTGGAAACTTGCTAGGAAACATCAGACAGACCTTGGAAGTCACTCTCACTGTGAGTCAGGGACCTTGAGGTGACCTTGAGGCCTGGCTTTCTGCCTGACCCCAATAGGAAATATGACTCTGATATGATTTATTTAAAAATACCCCAAATTCATACATTAATTTTCTCCCCAAGGGTATCGTTCACTGGGTGTCCGCCACAAAAACACTCAAGAAAATTGAAGAGACTTGAGGTTCTTAAATCCAAGCCCACCTCTCCCGGGCCACCCCAGAGGTTGGGCTGAGTGCCTGGCAAAGCCATCACGAGGATTACCGGTGGTACACATCTGCAATTTAGCTCGAGACCCGGTAATCTCAGCATTATCCCCACTGGGCCCAGCGCCCCCCACTCTGGTCCAGTTGCTCCTTGAGGAAGATGAACAGGAGGGTGGCTTAGGAGCCCAACTCGCAATCCTCAATCAGCTCTTTGTTCCCTTGCCCACAGACTGAGAGGGAGCTACTCTGGCAGCCCGAATACAAACACCTCTGTGTCTGCAGAGTTGCAGGACCTTGAGAAACCAGCGGTTAAGAAAGCCGGGTTCACCTAGGCTGGCACCAGCCTGGGGCATCTTCAGGCCCCCCTGGGCTCCAGAGTCTGCTAGGAGCTGTCCTCGCAGAGAGAATGGGGACAACACCAGGCAGCCTAAGGCCGCACAGATTCTGGCCGCACACGGGTCTGTCACTTTTCCCCAAAAGATGGTGGCAGCACCTGGCCAGTCAGTCTCAAAGACAACAGGGGAGGGAGTGGATTCCAGAGAACTCCGGGAGGCGTCCCCGACTGTGGTCCTCTGAGAACACAGGGCTGTTTCAGGTCCATTAGGGTGAGCAGAGAGGGTCTCACTTCTGAACATGCCCTGGACTTACCGGAGACGATTCTTTGTCTACAGTTAAACCGTAGGTGCCTCAGAATGGCTGCAAGGGTGTCAGCCTGGCCCCATGCCATGTGTTTGCCTGGAGCTTAGAACATTCCAGAGGTTGTGCCAGTGCTCAGGGGACCCAGACGTGCCTGATCATCATGTCTTTGCCGATGCCATTCCCTCTGCTAAAAATGCTGCTCCCACTTTTCCCAGGCAAACCCTGGAGAGCCCTCGGGGCTCTTAGGAGACAGAGTCCCTGCAGGCAGAGTTCCATGGGGCTGGAGGCATCTTTGTCCCCTGGGTTCCAAGTATCCCCTGTCCCTCCCACCGTGGTGTTCGACTTTGGATGCTGACCTTTTTGGTTGGACTGTGAGAGAGGCCCTGACTGGGTCACCTCTGAGTCCCTAGGGCAGGTGCAATGCCTTGTGCTGAGCAAATGTGCTCAGTGCAGGTCGGACGAAACTGGCTTCTTAAGAGATTTTTGGTATCACCTATGGAGCAGAAAGAGGGGCAGCTGATGAAAGGGCCAGGCACTGTGGAGAGGGCAGCTCATGTTGGAAGGAGGGCCCCACGCGAGCTGGAGCTGTCGGGGTGCCAGCCGCCTGGGTCCAGAACAGGCCAGGCTGGTTGGGTTGGTTGTGTGGAGGAAGAATCAGGAAGAAGGAGGTTGTTCTTCGTAATCCAGCTCATTTACCCAACAAACAATGAAACAGAGGGCAGGATTGTTCAGAGATGCCAGGCCGTGCCCATGAGAAAGACCCCACTAGATGGAGAGGTCTGTGCAGGAATGCACAGAGCCTGGGAAACACGGAGAGGAATGAGGATGGGGACTGTGGACATGGCACAGGGCTTGAGACTGTGTCACACTGGGAGCTGGCTCTGGCAGAGAGCAGACTGGGTGCGTTTCTTCCTAATTCTGTGGTCAATGGTCTTACCCTGTGTAAGGGTGAGTTTTACATGTCCCCTTGACTAGACCACAGGGCGCCCAGATATTTGTTCAAACACTATTCTGGATGTGTTTATGGGAGTGTTTCTGGAGGAGACTTACATTGAATCTATAGACAGAGGCAAGCAGAGAGCTTCTCCAATGAGGACGAGAGGCTCATCTAATCTTTTAAGGGCCTGAATGGGCAAACACTCCGAGTGAGAAAGAATTCTTTCCTCTGCCTGACCATCTTCAAGCCAGGACATTGGTCTTCTCCTGCCCTTGGACATGGAGTCAGCTGCAGGAGTACCTCTCTCTGCCAATGCTTTGGACAAGATTCCGGAACGGGCAGCCCACTCCTGCACTGACCAGACTGGCCTGGTCACATGAGGACCTATGAACCCAGCACTCTCATCTAGGCCACGCTGTGCTCACTCTTCTGCTTCTGCTGCCAGGGAGGGGTCAGCTCCCCAGGAACTTAAGTGTGGAAGGAGACAGGGCAGCCTGATTTTCTAGGAAGGACTGGGGTGCTCTTTCTAGACAAAAAGTGGATTTCAGGCAGCAAAAGCCAACAGCCCTCTGCATGTACACGTGTTCTGAGCCCTGAGCAGGATCCACAGGCTCCTAAGAAATGCTGCCTCCCTCTTCAGGGAGCCCCAGCACAGGCATGACAGTAGCTGATGCCCACTGAGACACATGGGCTCAGGGCAGGGAGCACTCAGCCTGCCTGTGGTCTGCCCAAGCCCCCTCCCATGCCTGTGTGTCTGGGGAGCAGGTGTTGAGCTCTCCCCGTCCCCAACTGTGCTCAGGGCACAGCCCCGTCCCTCACTCCGGCCTCACTCCCGCCCTCAGGCCCATCCCATTCCTACAGGAGGTGTGATGCACACCCAAGACTGTGCACACTCCTTACAAATGGGGCTGTATTCCTTGAGTGTTTGTGGTCAATAAGTCGTGCCCCAGGTCCCACTCTGTTTTGTACTTTTTCCACTCAATGTTGTTTTGTTGCTGATGTTATCGGTTATTATTCATTCATTTATTTATTTATTTTTGAGATGGAGTCTCACTCTGTTGCTCTGGGGAGAGTACCGTGGCATCATCATAGCTCACAGCAACCTCAAACTCCTAAGCTCAAGCAATCGTCCTGCCTCGGCCTGAGCTCAAACAATCCACCTGTCTTGCCCTCCCGGAGAGCTAAGATCACACATGTGAGCCACTGGGCCTGGCCTATTGTTGGCCGGTTTTAAAAAAATTATGGCAAAATATACAGAGCATAGAATTTACCCCCTCAGCCATTTTTAATTATACAGCTCACTGGTGTTGAGTACATTCACATAGTTACATAGCCATTGCCACCATCCACCTCCAGAACTGAAGCTCCATCCCCATTATACATGAACTCCCCTCCTCCCAGCCCCTGTCATCCCCTCTCTATTTGTGACTCTATGAATCTGAGGACTCCAGGGACCTCAGATACGTGGAATGGTGCAGTGTTTGTCCTGCATCCGGCAGAGCTCGCCCACCACAGTGTCCTCAGATTCACCCACGTTGCAGCAGGTGTTCGAGTTTCCTTCCTTCGTAAGGCTGAATCATATTCTGTTGTTTGAGTAGACCGTATCTGGCTCATCTATTCACCTACTAATGGGTACTTGGGCTGCTTCTACCTCTTGGCTGTTGAAACTAACAGTGCTATGAACACAGGTGCATACAAACATCCATTAGAGACCCTACTTTCCATTCTTTGGGCCTGCGAGACATGACCGTTCAATTTGAAAACTTGCCACCGTGCACTTACGTTGGCAGCGCTGTACAAACAGCTCAGTGAGGTCTCATAACCCTGGCCTGTCTGTGTCTCACAGCTGTGTTTGTGTGGATGTGTGTTGGTGTCTTGCTGAGTGGCGTTCATTATGGTTGTTTTGTGTTTTTGTGTTTGCCAAGAGAATGTCGGAGTTTGAATTAGAGCAACTAACAAACATTTGTAAATTTCTTGTTAAACTTGGTGCGAGTGGAAGTGAAATCAAGGACATGTTCGTCCAAGTTTATGGGGATAACGCCATGAAGAAGACGGCAGGTACAGATGGATTAAACGCTGTTCCAAGGGGAAACAAAGTGTCCCTGATGAAGAGAGGTCAGGATGGCCAGTAAGAGAACTAACCAAAACACTGCAAAAAATTGTCATATTGTGTGTCAAAATCAATGACTGACTGTGAGGATAGCAAATCAAGTAAACATCAAAAGAGAATCAGGAAAATCTTAACTGAAATTCTTGGCATGAGAAAGGTGTGGCCCTTACATCACGACAGTGCGCCAGCTCACACAGCACTATCTGTGAAGGAGTTTTTAGCCAGTAAACAACTGTATTGGAGCACCCCTCTAGTCACCTGTCTGGCCCCCTGTGACTTTTTTCTTTACCTGAAGATAAAGGAAATATTGAAAGAAAGGCATTTTGATGACATTCAGGACATCAGGGTAATATAATGACAGCTTTGATGGCCATTCCAGAAAGAGAGTTTCAAAATTGTTTTGAAAGGTAGGCTAGAGGGGTGGCGCCTGTGGCTCAAGGAGTGAGCCGGCCCCATATACCAGAGATGGTGGGTTCAAACCCAGCCCCAGCCAAAAACTGCAACAAGGAAAAAGAAAGGTGGGCTAGGTGCTGGCATTGGTGCATAGCTTCCCTAGGAGAGTACATCACAGGTGGCCATAGTGATATTCAGCAATGAGGTAGGCAGTGGTTTTCCTAGGATGAGTTCATGAGCCTAAGTCAGACCTATATACCCCGCCATGGGGTTGCTAGATCATATGGTTAGCTTATGTTTCATTTTTTGAGGAGCAAACATGCGGTTGTCCAAGGAGCTACACCACTACACATGGCCCCCACCCAACAGTGCATAAGGGCTCCAATTTCATGATGTTTTTGACAACCTAGTCCCTCACTTCCACCAACAGTGTTGGACAGATGCAGGGCACATGCCCTTTGGGGAGGACTCAGTGACAGCCTCTCTTGGGTGTGTGCTCCTGAGCCTGACTGCATGGTCACATCCCCCCACCAAGCCCTGTGGGATCCTGGAACAGGCCCACACGCCTGGGGCTCCCATCCACAAAAGCCCGGTGGCTCTGCTTCCCTCCATCTTGAACGTGGCCAGCTCTCTAGCCCCTGCAAATCTGACGGGCTTCAAGGGAATTGCAGCGTCTTTCTTTGCATGGCTCCGGATCTTCCTGGGTTTGACGGTTCTCACTGCTGTCACTTCATCCTCATCCTCCCCTCTGTGAATCGCCTGTTGAGGTCGGCTCTTCCCCCTTATGGGTTTGCCTTAAGGAACAATCCTGCCATCTGCCAATTAAACAGGAGCGACACTGATCACTTTCACCTGAAGTCAGGCTTGTGGCATCAGGGCTTTCCCTGTGCACGCGAAGGTCGGGTCTGGCCCACCAGTCTTCCCACATACGCTGCTCTGTTGCTACAGCTCAGCATGGGGAGCTCGGGATGTGGCCTTTGGGAGGCAGCCATGGAGGGATCTCAGAGGCCGGGGCTGCTGGCAAAGGGACATAGCTCTCCAGCTCCTGCATCCGATTCCTGGCGTCACCGTCATTGCTCTGGTTGAGCTGCCAGCCGGCAATACCATGGGCTCTTTCAACACTCACTTGCTAGGCAGCCCAGCCACCCTCCCGTCACTGATAAGCAAGAAGGTGTGGTAGAGGAAGGTGCTGCCTGGTGTCCAGCCCCCGGGGACGGGGAGGGCAAGCTGCCCTCCAGGACGGGTGATGCCGCACATAGAATCAAGATTGAAGTTTTATCCACAAACCAGGAGACAGGGACAAAGAACACTAGTTTGGCTGGTCACCTCCCTGTCACTGCTAAGACATGGGACCATTTCTCTGGACGCAAATGCCAATTACCGAGTAAGGGGCAGGAAGGAGACCACCCTGGCAGCCATGTCGGGTGGTACCAAGGGTGACTGGTGGGCAGACATGTGTGGCTTGGAACCCAGATCAAGCACAGTTGCCACGTGCTGGGAAGCTCGCAATCTAGGGAAAGGGAGCACAGTAAGAGGACAGAGAGGCGCACTGCACAGGGGAAGGCTGCGATGCAAGGTGACTGTCTGCAGGCTCCGTCACTTGCCACACACAGGCACAGGTGCTCAGAGCCCACCAGCCGACCAGGCACTTTGCTCATATGCAGACAGGAAGGAGATGTTGGTCATCCTTGCCGCAGGAAGTCCAGCCTACCAGGCCAGGCAAATGTGGAAACAGATCATCTCAGGGCAGCATAAATGCTGGTGGCTTTTTCTATCATGTAGGGCTCCCAGACTTAGCAAATAAAAACGAAGGGCAGAAAGATGCTCCACATCATATGTCATCAGGAAATTGCAGATTAAAAGGACAGAGATGCTTCTGCACACCTGTTCGAGTGGCCAAATTCCCAAACCCTGACACAGCAGATGCTGGTGAGGATGGGGAGCAGCAGGAACGCTCGTCACTTTGGGGGAAGGCAACCAACGTGGGACAGTTTGGGGACAGTTGGGCAGTTTCTTACAAAACTGAACCAGCAATTGCACTCTTTGGTTTTTACTCAAATGAGCTGAAACTCAGTCCACACAAGCATCTGCACACAGGTGCTTAAAGCAGTGTTATTCATCATCGGTCAAACTTGGAAGCAGCCAAGATGCCTTCAGTAGAACACTGAAGGGTGGTGTGTCCAGACAGTGGAGGACTCTGCCATCCTCGTTATCACTTGATTTCCATGCTAAAATGACACTCCCACTAGCATGACAATCACACAATAACTGTAGAGGCCACGAAAGGACAAGATGTTGCTCCACTTCTGAGAAATTCTCCTCCTATTCCCAGAAAAGGTATGAATATTCCACCCTTTGCTTTTAATACCAAACCCCTCATTAAAAGATACCCTATATTTAGGCCAGTCTCAGTGGTTCCCGCCTATAATCCTGGCACTCTGGGAAGGCGAGGCAGGAGGATCCCTTGAGCTCAGGAGGTTGAGACCAACCTGTCTCTACTAAAAATAGAAACACTAGACGGGCGTTGTGGTGGACACCTATAGTGCCAGCTACTCTGGAGGCTGAGGCAGGAGGATCACTGAGCCCAGGAGTTTGAGGTTGCTGTGAGCTAGGCTGATGCCTTGGCGCTCTAGCCTGGGTGACAGAGTAAGACTCTTTGTCAAAAACAAAAACAAAAATCCTATATTTTCAGCTCTTCGTGGTTGATTTCAAGCCATGCCCCTGCGTGTTTACTCCCTGGCCAGCCGAATAAGCCTGACGAGCTAAACACGCCTCTTCCGCTTCCTGCCTGGTCTCGCCCCACTGACCTGGAAAGAACCCCACCTTTGGGGGAGACCCCAGTTATCTTGGTAACAGCATCTCAAATGCATGTTTCTAAGAGAAAGAAGCCAGTGTGGAAAGGCTACACAAGCACGGTGTGATTCCACCTCTGTGGCATTTGGGAAAAGACAAACCCACGAAGGCGGTAAGAAGTTTAGTGGTTGCTGCAGGCTGGTGGTGGGGTCTGAAGAACAGGGGAGGGGAGCACGGGGGGGGAGGGGTTGAGGCAGGGACACTGCTCTGTCTGATACTACAGTGGTGGATCCGTGTCACCGTACATTCGTCAAAGGAAATCCCAATGCAAACCTGGACTTCGGGTGATACGGATGTGTCCGGGTTCATCGGTTGTAACGAATGCCTCACTCCGGCAGAGGTGCTGGTGACGGGGACAGCTGTGCGCGTGTGGGGGCAATGGGTGTGTGGGAACTCTCTTTCCTTTTCATTCAGTTTTTCTGTGAACCTGAAACTACAGTTCTTAAAAGAGGCTGAACTATAAGTGATATTTTTTTTAACATAGAATGCACAAATGTGAATTTCAAGTAGAAAACAGGCAGATCTTTCCAGTATAAGCATATCCTCTGCCGTACTTGGGGAATACTTACGCTAAAAAACTCATTTGCTGGCAAGCCTACTTTGAAGAGAGATATGAGAAGGGGTAAGCCACTCAGAAGAGAGGATATTGTTTCTTGTCAGACCAGAGGCCAGAGGGGTCAAACTGATGGTGTCCCTCTCCTGGAAGGGATGTGGCCACCACTGCCATCTGCTTCCCCTCCCAGAGAGGGGTTGCAGCTTTCTGGGTACACAGGGCAAGGCCAGACCCCAGGCTTTGGCTTCAAAGAGTGTCAGGAACAGGCAGCTCTGCTCAGAGAACCCGTTTTGCTCCAACATGGACGTCATAGTCAAGTCCTCCCTGACAAAGAGGCATTGGCATGGTCACTGGATAAAGTGAGTGTGCAGGGACAGCACATCTGGGCACAGGGACAGCTGGGCAATGGCCTGGGGCTGGACTCTGCCTGGTGGGTGTGAAAGCAGAGAGCAGGGAGGCCTCCAGCCAGGGACGCTCAGGACGAGGGGTCAGCATGAAGGCACAGCGTGGAACATGATGGAGAAGGGAGAATGGAGTCAAGTTCAGCCTCAAGGCCTGGAGGCTTTGGAAGCAACAGGCAATATTACCAGGTCCTGAAGGGGTAGATGGCAGAAGGAGGACAGTGGGCCCTGAGCACCACAGGTCTGAATGGGGCAGGTCCACGGATACGTGGGTTTCCACCTCTGCCGCCCCCCAGACAGCAAGGCCAGGCTCCCCCTCCTCAGCCGCTGCGTGTGCAGACAGTGAGGGCAAAGGAGTGTGATTATCCACTTCCACTGAATGAGCAGGGAATACATTTCCCCTTCCTTGGTGCTAACATTTTGTTTTCTCTAGCTTATATAATACATTATAACACATAAAATGAGCGTTTATATTATTGCTAAGGCTTCCAGTCAATGGTGAGCTGTTAGTAATTAAGTTTAGGGGGATCAAAAGTCACACATGGCTTTTCAGCTGTGCATGGTGAGTGGGGAGTTGACACCCCTAATCCCCGTGTTGAGCAAGAGTCAACTGTAGTTCCCCTGGGACTTGTTACACGAGAGATGAGGATGAGACTTCAACTGGAGCTGCAGGACATGGGAAGCCTTCAACACGCTCCTGGCTTCCCATGTCCTGCTGCTCCAGGGGACTGAGGTGAGGTGGGGGAGAAGGGATGCAAGCCAGTGTTAGGGAACCAGAGAGGACCCTCCAATGAGCTGGCTGGTCAGCAGGCTGGGTGGCTCCTGCTGCAACAAGCTCATCAGGAGCTCAGAGCCCAGTACTCAGCCTCGAGGGACAGGACACAAGAAGGGTGAGTAGGGCCCTGGCAGGAACGTGAGCTGGGCGAAGCTCAAGGAGTAGGCGGGGGTCCAGCTCCAGGTGACCTCTTGGCCTCTCACTAGCAAATCCCTGGACCTCTCTGAACGTGTTTAGTTTCAGTTCTATGAGGGTGATAAGAGAATCCACCTCCCAAGGCCATGTGGTGGGTTGAATGGTGACCCCTGCAGAGGATGCGTCTGCCAAGACCCGTGCATGTGCCCATCTTTGGAAAAGGACTCTTTGCAGATATAATTAAATTAAGGATGAGATTTTTCTGGAGGAGAGTGACCAGAGTCCTCAGAAGCGGGGGGAGGAGAGACAGAAGGGAGATGATGGGAGGACGGAGGGAGGCAGAGATGGGGTGATGTATCCACAGGCCAGGGGGCAGCCAGGAGAGACGCAGGGGCATCCTTCCTCACAGCCTCCAGAAGGATTTCAGGCTCTGGCTCCCCAGACTGGGAGACCAATGCATTTCTGGTGTTTTAAGTCCCTCAGTTTGTGTCAGTTCCGGCACCCCTGGGAAACACAGCAGGCTGCAAGAGAAACCCAGCCTTGGAGATCCTGCACTGAGGATGCCCTCGGCACGACTTAGCCCCGACCCGCACAAACCAAGAGCCGTTTCCATAGAACAGACTGAGGGGTAGAAATGAGCGGGCTGCTTATCACAACAGGAAAACTCAAGAACAACAAGGGAGAAGTGGCCACACAGGGCAGATAAAACCGTGAAAAACGTTCTGTTTCACAATCTTGCCTGTTCTGCCGCCCAGACTTGATGATCGATGAGGATTCTTATTTTTTCTATCCAAAAGAACATGTTGCATAAGCGCGAGTTTCCAGGGACCCGATAAAGGCAGGAAAACAGCCTCTCAGGCTCCCCCCTCAGCTGAACGAGTGGCCTTGGCTTTCCAAGTCACATCAGCGAGGCCCTGGGGACAGACTGATGCCTCATAACCCAGGGAGGGAGGCAGGGACTGTTTCTAATGACCCTGGGAAAGTGAGGCATAGGTACCAACAGCACAGCTTTACTGAAGGTTCCAGAGAAAACGTGGGTGGGAGGAAGGAACAAAGACTCAGAGTGGGTCTGCATGGAGCCTTCCCTGGAGAGAAGCGCTGTCGGAGCTGTGTGCGTTCTCCGATGGAACGTGTGGAGTATCCCTCAGGCCTCTGCCCTCAGCTGCGCAGAAGGGCTCCATCTGCCAGGGCAAGTCTTGCCCGGCCTCTGCAGGGCTGTGTCAGATGCTGTCCCCAGGGCTCCACTGTTTACCAGGGCAGGGGAGGGAGTAAGTCTCACATCACAGGGCCAGTGTGGTGCTTGGGGACAGTGAGAGTGAGTTAAGGCCCCCCATGGCCTAGAGACCTGGATTTGGCCAGTCCCCCCAGTCTGCTGCCAGCCCAGGTGGCTCTGGCAGCTTAAGGACACAGCGATACTCCTGCAGTGGGATGCCAGGATGAGAGGCCCAAGTCAAACGGCCTTTCCTTCCCCCGTGTGTTCTGAAATCCCTTCCTCCTGGGACGCTGTTAGAATAACTGTTTCTTCCGTGGTTTTTCCAGAACATGCCATTTGCAACCCTGTGACAGTACTTAGCATGTTGCCCAGGGTCCGATCTGGAGAAAGGAACCACATAGGCACTTTGGGAGGCAGAACTGAATATACCAGAAGGCAGAGGGACTGCTCCCAGGAGCCGTGTCAGCTACTCTGAAGTCACGAGGAAGCTCCAAGGCAGCTCGGACAAAGTGACATGGACGCTGGGCAGAGCAGCGTTCCCCGGAATTTAAACTGGGATTCCCAGGGAGGAAACAGGGGCTGGCTGGTGTGGGTGTGTGTGGTGGGATTCATTCAGGGTCCCTGATTCTGTGAGGGTCGGGAGAACTGCAGATTAGATTGTAGGACTACAGCTGCCGGGAAAGAGCAGAGGGCTACAACAGCAGGGGGCACACCCCCGGGGACAGGTGTCAGGAGGACACCGCCCCCTCTCGCCCCCACGGGCTACATAGGAAGCAGCTGGCAGGGTCTGTAGAGCCCAGGCCAGCATTGTAAAGCTGAGTGTGGAAGGGTGGCCTTGTCCCCAGGAACTACAGTGTGGCAATGGCTGCTGTCCACCCCTTTGGGTCTCTGCTCTGTGCAGCCCTTCTAGTCACACGTGAACTTCTCTCCAGAAATGACTTTGTGTTGTTGCCTCCTGAGCTGCATTTCTCCTTCATGCACTGAAGATGTTCTCACCTTCTCCCCCACCCCAGGAGCAGCAAAAGCCCACCAGGTGTCATGTCCATCTCTGGGCATTGAGCACGAGGAAATGCCCCAGCTCATTTCATGTTCCCTTTGACCTCAGCTGGCTGAGACCCCTCAGTTCTCACCTGAAAGGATGTCCCAAACTTCCATTCCTGAGAGGTCTGAATCCTTAATGGTCCATCTTGGGGGGGGACAATTCTCCATTCACTCATATTATTGATTATGGAAGAAAAGAGAGGGACTCCAGGGAATCCTTTGGGTTCTAGAAATAGCCCTCCCTGCCCCCCTCACTGTCCCTTTGTCATCAGAATCAATGCCCAAATTGGCCAGGTGGTCATCTGGTCTTCTGATTCACTGGCACTGTTGTGCATTCCCCAGTGAAAGCTTCCTGTCCAAACTCTAAGTTGCAAGGACAGGAGGCCAAAACTCTGCGTTTTCCATTCTTGAGATACTTAGGAGAATATTCTCCAAACCCATCTGGATAAAAACAAAATGAAAGGCACGCTTTCCGGGTGAGGGACTCAACTGCAACTCCGGCTTGGGACTTTACCTTACCAGGGCAGGTGATGGAACCTAATCGTATGCACCCTCATATTAGCCTGAAATCGAAAAAAAGATCTCTGCAAGCAGGTTACTAGATGTCGTAAGAGAACAATTACAGTCACTTGCCTCGTTAGAGCTTTAGAACACACTGTGGGCTCAGTAAATCTGCAAGAATTTGCGGATCAGGCTCTAGTCTGAGTTTTTTCTGAATCCCTAAGCTCTCACCCAGAGAGCGGAGAGCGTTACAGCAACACGCTCAGTAAATACAAGTCCACGGAGCTTCTACATGTAGGGGAGCATGGCCTCCCCCTTCCTGGGCCCTGTGAACACCCCAGGTCTGACTCGACCTCACCGGGACAGCCACCTTGTTCAAACATGAGAAGGTCTGTGTGGCAGGAAACCAGCAACTAGAAGATTAAAATGTGTTTTTGAATTGGGTTAAATTTCTTTGATAGAGCAGTAAGAATGTTAACACCCCCTTTGTTAAGCAATGATAAGAATTTGTCCCCTGCTGTGAATTAGTCCTCAAACTCTCTGTGGAAAAGTGGAGTGGCGAAGGAAAGAAGTGAAAGCCCAAAGCGAGCTGCACAGAGTTAAATGGGGGCTCCCCAATACAGGTCTAAGGCAGGGATTTTCAACCGGTGTGTCCTGGCATACGGGTGTGACAGGGATCTTAGGTGTGCCTCAAACATTTTTAAAGATTATTAATTACACTATTTTTGAAAGAAGTTCAAAGCACAGTAAGCATATTCTTTTTGGGGGGGGTCAACATAATTTAAGTGTGCAGCAGACGTTTAACTATAGGTTCAAGTATGCTGTGAAATGAAAAAAGTTGAAAAACACTGGTCTAAGTCAGAACCTGTCAACGAAACCCTACTTGGAAATAGCCTCTTTGAGGACAGAATTAAGGTAAGGATCTCAGACGAGGTTATTCAGTGAGGGATCTTCTTCTAAGAAGAGGGAAGACCCAGGGCAGAAGGCCCCAGGAGGAGGGAGGCTGGAGTGTCGCCAAGGACGGCGTCCACCACCAGGAGCTGGAAAGAGGCAGAAAGGACCCTCCTCTGGAGCTCTCAGAGGGAGCACGATCCTGCTGACCCCTTGATTCTGGACTTCTGGACTCTGGCCCTGTGACAGTATAAACGGCTATTACTTTGAGCCCCAGTTTGTGACAATTTCTCACACTAGCAGCAGGGAACTCATCCATGTGCCTGTGGGACTTCAGACCGAATGGATGAAGTGGCACCATGAGGGGCCCTTTGGGGGTCATCAGGGGCTCTGACAAAGAGGGGACAGATCCCTGGAAGGATGCCCCCCTCAACCATTTCAGACAGCTACTTCTCCCTGGGAGTGGCTGACTTGGGTAGTCGAGATGGAATCAACTCTGTAAGACAGGGCCCAGGGATACTGGGGGCGGGGGGCTGGGAAGCTCTGTACTCATCAGTGGGGGCAGCCGGGGAGGCACAGTGGAAGCCCTGGTTTAGCCCAGGCCTGTCTCTGAGAGGGAGGATTTTCAGGCAAACTCAGCAGACAGGAGGAGTGTGGGTCTTCACACCCTATAGGACCCAGGGCACTTAGGGCTCTTGGGACAGTGGCAAAAACATCATTGTTCTCTCATCAGGGCTGGCCTCAGAATGAGTTAACGCACAGCCTCAGATGCAGGAGAGCAGTGCTAAGAATCGTCCAGAATGTTCTCTTTCAGTGAAAGAATAAGGAGGGATCAGGAAACTAGAAGCAAATGAAAGTGACACTTGAGGGCTCTGGTGGGGGTAGAGACAATGGGATGTCGGGGGGCATGTGTGAGCCTCAGGTTCCCACCCAGTCAAAACAAAGGAGCTGCTCCATGACATACTGAAGCCACCCAGAAAAGAATCCCGGGCCGGGATGGCGGAGATGCATTTGAACAAGACAACTTAATAGCTCTTACCTGTGACATGCAATTCCCCTGGCAGCGAGAATGAGGCGGCAATTGCATAATTTGAACTTCCATGCAGGATCATGAACTGATGCCCAGAAAAGACCTTGCCTTGGCTTTCATGTGTGCAAATAAGAGAGGGGAGGGAAGGAGTGCGGGGAAGGTGGTCCACTCTGCAGGGAGACCACCTCCTGGGCAGCATGCCTTTCCACATGCCTGTTGGGTGGTTAACACATTTTTTTTTTTAAAGACAGAGTCACCCTGTGTAGAATACTGTGGCATTGTAGCTCACAGCAACTTTGATCTCCTGGCTAAAGCAATTCTCTTGCCTCCGCCTTCCAAGTAGCTAGGACTACAGGCACCCACACAACGCCAGGCTAGTTTTTCTATTTTTAGTAGAGATAGGGTCTCGCTCTTGTTCAGAGTGGTCTTGAACTTCTGAGCACAAGCAGTCCACCTGCCTTGGCCTCTGAGAGTGCTGGGATTACAGGCATGAGCCACTGTGCCCAGGCTGGTGAACACATTTTTTTTTTTTTCTGGCCAGGGCTGGGTTTGAACCTGCCACCTCTGGCATATGGGGCTGGAGCCCTACTCCTTTAAGCCACAAGGGCTGCCCCATTTTTTTTTTTTTTTTGAGATAGAGTTTCACTTGGTCACCCTCAGTAGAGTGCTATGGCATCATAGTTCACAGCAACCTCAAACTCTTGAGCTCAAGTGATCCTCCTGCCTCAGCCTCCCAAGTAACTGGGATTACAGGCACCTGCCACAAGGTCTGGCTATTTCTTTTAGAGATGGGGTCTTGCTCTTGCTCAGGCTGGTTGAGAACTCCTGAGCTCAAGCAGTTCACCCACCTCGGCCTCCAGAGCGCTAGAATTACAAGCGTGAGCCAGGCAGGGCAGGATCAAAAGTGGAAGGCAGCCTTTGCAGAGCTGATTCAGCATCAGGAGTCACTCGGTAAGAGATATGAAGAAGGTGACCGAATGGGGACTTCTTTTTATCTGTCTGTGCCCCCCTACTCCAAGGGCTGCCGGCTGTGCCCCCGGGATTTGGCATGTCATGTTACAACTTTGTTCTGTGTACTAGCAACAAAGCACTTGGGAGCGTAGTGGCTTTAAAGCAACAACACCATCTATGTTTCTCTTTCACGCTTGACTAGGAGTGGCCGGGCTCATCCTGGCCCTCATGTGGTTGCACCCCTCAGATGGTGGCTTGTGGTAGTCATGTGGTACCTCAGCGGTGGCGGATGGTGGGTGGTGCTGGCTGTTGGCTGAGACGCTGCCTCCAGTCTTCTCCGTGCGGCCTGGGCTTCCCCACGGCTTGGCAGCTGGGTTCCAGGAGGAAGTCAGATGCGCCAGCGCCAGCCCTATCACGCCTTGTTTGCAGCCGGCGGAGTCGTGCAGCACGGCATTTGCCGCGTTCCGTGTGTTAGAAGTGAGTCACTGAGGACGGAAGTGAGGCCCCACCTCTCCAGGGGAGAGCTGAAGAATCTGCAGATGTGTTTTGCAGCCACGGCCCTTCCCTCCTGGATGGTGTGAGGAGGGCTGGTGGCCCCAGGTTTGCAGTCGGGGATGTCACCCACAGCACAAGGCTCTGAAAACAGCTTTGCCGCAGTGGAGAGCCCACAGGTCAGTGAGATGTTATCCCCCGAGCGTCAGTCTTCCCATCTGTAGGATCGAGTCATCTGGTCCCTGAGCATGTGTCTCCTCCTCTGCGGGGTGGGGTGACCTGGTCCCTGTGCCTCAGTTTCCTCAGCTATAGGATGAGGTGAACTGGCCCCCAAGGCTCTGTCTCTGTCTGTGGGGCAGGAGGAGCAGCAGCAAAGTCAGAAGCCAAGCCCAGATCCGCCTCAGAGCCTACATTCGTACCCACCCTGAAACCCTACCGGAAACTCCAGACCTGTGATCCTAGGTGTTTATGTAGACCTCGGAATTTAATCTATACTTAAATTTTCGTCTGACCAGACTAAGCTCTTGGTCATCTGCTGTGGCTTCAGAGTGACCAGAGCTGCCTTTAATCCTGCTGCCAATCGCTGCCCCGACACTCCTGCAGGGTTCTGTGCCCAGGCAGTGGGAGCAGAGTCAGTCCCAGCCCGTCCTCTTCGAGGTCTGGGTGACACAACAGCAGGAACACCCCTGAAGCGGCCCACACATGAGGTGGGACCTGGCAGAGGACTCCCCGCCCTGTGCTCTCTCCAGCCAGCAGCTCACGGAGCACCCCTCGAGCTGACCAGAGGATACGGGAATGAGAATAGTGGTAGCCCCTCTCTCTGTACTCTGACCTGCAGCTGACCATCCCCCGCAGGCCCCCTCCTCTCTGGTTAATGAGCAGGTTGTTGGAAATCAGCCTCCTTCCCCCTTTGTGCTGACTCATTATCTGGCAAATGGGTAATTTCTGATCGCTATTGACTAATCCCTGAAGCAACACTATTAGAGTGCTTAATTATTTGGGGCACATCCAATGTGCCGTCCTGTTATTCCCCAACAGCTCTGGGGAACTTCCTGCTACACAGTCAACTTCAGTGGGCTTAAAAATAACTGCCGGAGAAATCTTAATCCAGCGTTGTGCCCAGGCCTCACCACACCAAGGCAGGTAAATTGATGTCACAATGGAGGACAGATAGGCTGATTTGGAATGAGAATAAGGCTGACCTGTGGAATCATCTATAAGGAAAAAGTAGGTTTTGAGTAAAGGTCCATAACTAGGTACCACCCTACACCACCAAGTCCACTGTTAGTGAGTCAGTCACACCCTGTCCACAGAGTGAGGCCAGGTGGACGGTTGGTGTCTTCACGGCTCCTCTTTCTGAAAACATGCACCTTAAAGATCATTCCTGGCTTGGCACCTGTGGCTCAAGCGGCTAAGTCACCAGCCACATACACCTAAGATGGTAGGTTCCAATCCAGCCTGGGCCCGCCAAACAACAATTATGGCTGCAACCAAAAAATAGCCAGGCGTTGTGGCGGGCGCCTGTGGTCCCAGCTACTTGGGAGGCTGAGGCAGGAGACTCGCTTGAGCCCAGGAG
>NW_003852535.1:178846-183880 GCF_000181295.1 Otolemur garnettii
CTCTTGCCTCAGCCTCCCAAGTAGCTGGGACCACAGGCACCTGCCACAATGCTCGGCTATTTTTTTGTTGTAGTTGTTGTTGTTTGGCAGGCCCGGGCTGGGTTTGAACCTGCCAGCCCCTGTGTATGTGGCCAGTGCCCTAGCAGCTGAGCTATAGGCACCAAATCATGGTGGTAGACTCTTAAAGCAAAGAATCTAAGGCCAAGATTCTTGGATTCCAGGGACAGGGAGGCTATGACAGGGATCACCATTGTGATTGGTCAATGTAACCCAGACCTAAGCCAATCAGCACACAGGCACTCCCTCTCTGCTGCAGCAATTGGTCTGGAGATGATCCAATCAGGGTGGGCCTAGGATTCCAATAGGTGCTTGGGAAGGTGTACCCTTTTACTGCAGCAAGGAGGCTGCACAATTTACTATGTAATTTTGCCCGGTTCAAAATGAAAATGCAGAGCCCTTTGTTAGAGAATAAAGTGCCATTTAAGGTACTAAAAGACGAAACTTGTTCTTATTTCCTTAGTTTCTCTCTTGACCTCTGGTGCTATTTTTTTTAATTTGCAATTTAATATTGTTTGAAATAAAATAATTTAACTTCAAATTATTAGCATGAATTTTGCCATTCACCTTTATACCCTATGATGTTGGTTTAAATGCACATATCAGAGCATTGCTCTTGCTTGTGGAATTACAGAAATTACCCAATTTTTATTTTTTAGCTCACACCCACATACAAGGTCAGACACCTGAGTTCACAAACTCATCCTAGAAAAACTCATACCTCATTGCTGAATATCACTATGGTCACCTTTGAAATAATCCCCTTAGGAAGTTCTGTGCTGATGCCAGCACCTAGTCCACCCCTGGAAGCGATCTCGGAACTCTTTTTCTGGAATGGCCGTCAGAGCTCCTATAAGGTCTGACAATTGAGTTTGTGAACTTGTCCTAGAAAAAGTGCTACATACCTCACTGTTGCATGTCACTAAGGTTGCCAGACGGCCAAAGGGAACACTTTGGAGGTGACCATAGTGACACTCAGCAATGAGACGTGTAGCATTTTCTAGGAGGAGTTTTTGAACTTCGTTGTCTGACCTCGTATGTATTTTGTTCTTATTCAATAAAACTAAATCAATTGTTTTTATTTTCCTCCTCAAATGCTCACATTCTAAACCTCCAAGTACTGATGTGTAAGGAAGGACTGAAAGCAGGAACCTTTTCTTTTTCCCTGTGTCGTAATTTTTAGCATAAATGATTGGCTGTTACAGGGAAGTCACGAGAGTGAGGAAGATTATGACATGGTTCTATCACAGACTGAATTGTGTCCCACTCCTCAAAATTTGTATGTTGAAACCCTAATCCCCAAGCCTTCAGATTGTGACTGCGTTTGGGTAGGGACTTTAAGGAGGTAATTATGTTACGATGAGGTCTTCAGGATAGCCCTAATCTCATAGGCTTGGGGTCCTTATAAGATGAGGCGATTGGGACACAGACACAAGAGGGACGACCACGTGGGGACACAGGGAGAAAGTGGCCGTCTGTAAGCCAAGGAGAGAGGTCTTAAGATGAACCAACCCTGCTGTATCTTGATTTCGGATTTCCAGTCTCAGAACGTGTCTGTTGTTTGACCCCCCCACTCATGGTGTTTTGTTAAAGTATCCCAACCTCACTAAGAGAGATGTCTTGGCTGCACTTGCTCTCAGAAAGCCCTCGTCTTCTTTCTGTATTGAAAGTAAGTTCTGGCGTCTTGGTGCACGTAGCACAGTGGTTATGGCACCAGCCACATACACCAAGGCTGGCAGGTTCAAACCAGCCCAGGCCAGCTAAACAACAATAAAAACTACAGTAAGAAAAAAAAAATAGCTGAGTGTTGTGGCGGGTGCCTGTAGTCCCAGCTACTTGGGAGGCTGAGGCAAGAGAATCGCTTAAGCCCAAGAGTTTGAGGTTGCTGTGAGCTTTGACACCATGGCAGTCTACCGAGGGTGACGTAGTAAAGCTCTGTCTCAAAAAATTAATTAATTAATTGATTAAATAGAGTAAGTTCTGGCTTAGGTGGAAACCGTGTCCTCTGGGGCCTGCAGCCCGTGTACTCATTTACAGACGGAGCACACTGACGTGCACTCTTCGAGTGTGCTTACCTCCCAGGCATCGTGGGTCTGCCAGAATTCTGTGCTCATGGGGGATCACAAACACTAGGAAGATAGAACGGGATGGCGAGCACACAAACTGCTTGAGCTCCTGTCACAGATAAGCTCCACTGCCCCATGAACTTCAGTTACAACTCACAAAGTTCAAAGATAAATTACTAAGAATTTTAAGATGGCAACAGCGGGACATTGAAGCAAGGCTGGGGCTTTTCTGGGCATGGGCCCTGTGTGCCGGCAAGGGAGGCACCCGTGGAGCTGGAGACAAGAGAGTGGGCCCTGTGTGCCGGCAAGGGTGGCATCCCATGAAGTTGGAGATGAGAGGAAGTGCAAAAACCCAGCCACTACTGTGTGACCAGAGAGGAGCATCCATTGAACAAGGACAGAGCTGAGAAGCAGAGCCAGGTAGAGCTGGGGGACCCCAAGGGAAACATTAATGGGGTATAGAATGATACCCTCCCATGCCTTGGTCTGTACTTCCATCCATGAAAGCCACTTTCTTTGGAGCACTTGGACTTGAGTCTCTTGTTTTTGCATTATAGAGACCTGGATCCTGGGCCTCAGTCTTTCCATCTGTGGAGTGGGCTGTCAGGTCCCTGCCTGGCTGCCTGACAGTGTAGAAGTGCTTTGTGAACAGCCAAAATACACAAGGAAAATGTCAGGGATGATTGTGCATAGCTGCATAATATATAAATACACGGATGTATCTTCACCACATCATCACTATAACCACAGACCAAGTTACCAGGGAAAGTCACGGCATAAAACAACATTTTTTTTTTACACTGTAAACAATCTGTTTCAACGCTACAGGAAGGTCTTCCTATGAATTCCGGCTGGTTCTGAACATTGATTGCCCTCCGTGTGTGCCTAGAGACCACTCATGTCCTCTGCTGCTGTGCCCATACCACCTGCAAGGTGCCGGAAAGGCTCTGTGGTTCAGGACCTGGCATCTCAGATCAAGAATTCTTGTTAATGTTGTGGAATTCATGGTACCCTGGGCAGTTTCCTTTTAAGGATCTGAAATCAAAAGGCCAAAACAGTTGCGTTATTTTTCAGGGGCTTTGTGCCACGAACTGCGTGACTTCAAACAACAGAAATGTATTCTTTCACAGGTGGAGGCCTGCAGTCTGTAGTCAAGGGAGGCTCCCCCTGGGGCCTCAGAGGGAGAGTGTGTCCCCGGCCTCTCTCCCGGCTTCTGGGGTGGCCAGGAGCCCTCAGCACTGCTTGGCTTGTAGATGCATCACTCCGGTCTCTGCCTCTGTCCTCACGTAGCCTTCCCCTTTGTGTCTCTTATAAGGACACGGGGCACAGAGTTTAGGGCCTATGAAGGTGATCAAGGGTGATCTCATCCCGAGATCCCTAATTACACCTGCAAAGACCTGTTCCCCGAACAAGGTCGCGTTCACAGGCTCTGGGCGTTAGGGCACAGATGTATTTTCTGGGGTGTGGGGGGTCACCATTCAGTCCTTAACAGTGGATCACTGACTGCTGCCCACAGAGGCCCTGTGAGGTGGACTCAAGCTCTGCTCCCCAAACTCGCTCCGGCCCAGTCCCCAGCCTTAGCCAGACAGTGCTGGGCGCTCCCAAGCAGGATGCCAGGGTGCTATCAGGCTCCGGTGTCTCCTGCCGGAGGTTGCTGGATAAGTTGTACACACCTCACTCCCCAAGAATTGAGGCTCTTCTCACCTTTTCCTTTCTCAGAGCTGCTCGGCAGCCCTGGAACTTTCAGAGACCTGCTCAGCGGACGTGAGACTGTGACGGGCTTTCTCCTCTCAGCCGACTGACCTCCTTTGGGGCTGGATGATACTTTGTTGTGGGGGCTGCCCAGTGTGCTGCAGGAGGCTTAGCAGCATCCCCGGCCACCTGGACACACTCAGTGCCAGTGAGAACCCCCAAATCATGACCACGGAAGAAGTCTCCAGATAATGCCAGTGTCTCCTGGAGGGCAGACTCACCCCCCTCCCCCCCGCCCCCAGGAGCCATAGTGGCTATGGGCAATGAATGGTGGAAACAGCCTAACATCTTGGGCTCTGACAGAATCTGCACTGACCTGCTGTGGGATCTTGTGCATGTTCTGGGACTTTCTGAGCCTTGGGTTTCCTAATGGGGATATGAATACTCTTCGAGTTTATTGCGTAGTAGTAATAGGCACTGTGTATAAAAAGGCTGTCACAAAGAAAGGAGATAGTCAATAAATGCTACTCCGAGCTTTGTTTTTGTTTCTTTCCAAATAAAGCACGTCTGTGCCACCTCTGTGTGCCCTGCGCCAGGCACACAGCAGGAGCTAGCTGGGTGCAGATCCTCCTCCATTCATGGGCTGCTTGTTGAGACAGGGACTCTCTGCCCCAGAGCCACTGTTCCCAGCCTGGAGGCTGCACCCTCGCTCCAGTCTTTGGGATTTATGACCCCCTTTCTCTACACAGTGGTACTTGAAGCTACTAAAAGAAAGCTGAGACCCCTGTGAGGGGGACAGAGGTTTCTTCCAACCCTCCCTAAACCTACTCTCAATTCTTATATTGAGACGATACTTCTGGAATGCTGTGGGCTGGCTGGGAGCCACTCTCCCATCCTGGGAACTGGCCTCAACCCAATCAACACCCACAATGGAAAGAGGCCTCCCCAACCAGGCCATTCAAGATGATGCTGGATTTGAGCCACACACATCTTAAATGTCCTTATGCCACACCATGATTGGTGGGACACCATGGACCTGGGCCTCCAGTCACTCACGCTGTCCTGGGTCCAAAGAAAAGAAGAGAAAAGAAGAGAAGAGAGAGAAGAGAGGAGAGGAGAGGAGAGGAGAGATACAATATTGTATAGGATTTAAGGACTGCTTAGAAAGAAAATCCACTGTATTGATATGGGGTAGGTATTTTCTTCTTTTTTTTTTTTT
>NW_003852535.1:184990-198920 GCF_000181295.1 Otolemur garnettii
AAGACTGATAGAAGGGACTCGTTGTGGCAATAAGATACCAAATTATAAACAGGACCTAAGACCACACCAGCAAGTATTAGGTTATACACTTCTGTGCTTAAAGAATAAACTATATTTTAACTGTCACAAGGCTTTTCTTTTTCTCTGGGTGCTAAACAAGCACTGGCCTCAAGATTAGCAATATTAAAACAAGAGCAGCTTATCCACCACCAGTGACTCTCCCCACCTGTTCCATAAGCCAAAACCACAGCTTTGATTGAATAAGAAACTGACTATAGTAACTTCTCTCGATAACAAGACCACTGACCAGGGGCTGATTCTGGCAGGTTTTATAGAGGATGTACACTTAAGGGCTTTATGTCCTGAAAAGAACTTTCACATATAGAGGATAATTGTAATGCATTTTTTTTATTAAATGATAGCTGTGTACATTAATGCAAACATGGGGTACAGTGTCATGTTTTCATATACAATTTGAAATATTTTCATCAAACTGGTTAACATAGACTTTATGTCATTTACTTAGTTATTGTGTTAAGACATTTACACTCTAGTTTTAGAAAGATTCACTTATACCCTTGTAAGACAGACCATAGAGGTGATCTTTCCAATCACCCGGTTGTAATGCATTTAAATGTTATTATCTCCACCCCAGATGGACAGGAGTCCTGTGTAACATGCAGATTCTGTTCCACCTGTGTGTGTCGGGAACCCGTTCATGATTCCTCACAGCTCTCCTGTAACCTGTTGAATATGTACACTTGGCCTACGCGTTCAGCACAAATCCCTGCCCCAGCCCTTTCTCCTTAGAGAAAACAATAACCCGATACTTGTCACTAGTATTACTTTAAAGAAATGGTTATCTTTTAGGTCAATTAAGAATAAGAAAAATAAAATATTTTACTTTATTTTACTTTCACTTATTCCTTCTTTGATGCTCTTCCTTTTTTTTTTAAATATGGAACGCTTCACGAATTTGCGTGTCATCCTTGCGCAGGGGCCGTGCTAATCTTCTCTGTATCGTTCCAATTTTCGTATATGTGCTGCCGAGGCGAGCACCTCTTCCTTTTTTATGTAGATCCACATTTCTAAGCTATACTATTCTCCTGATTCTTTTTCCTCCTCTGAGAAAGTCTTTATTTCTCTTTCACTATTTCTTTTCTTTCTTTTTTTTCTTTGAGACAGAGTTTCACTTTGTCTCCCTCGGTTGAGTGCTGTGGCATCATAGCTCACAGCAACCTTCAATTCTTGGGCTTGAGCGATTCTCTTGCCTTGGCCTCGTCCCGAGTAACTGGGACTACAGGCGCCCGCCACAAGGCGTTCGTCTCTATTTTTAGAGACGAGGTCTCACTTTGGCTCAGCTGGTCTCAAATTTGTGACCTCAGGCAATCTACCTGCCTCAGCCTCCCTAGTGCTAGGATTACAGGCGTGAGCCACCGAGCCCGGCCACTCTCCTTCACTTTCAAAGGATAATTTTTCTAAATACAGAATTGTTGTGGTCTTGTGTCTTTAACATTGCAGCTCAAAATATCTTCTGTCCCGTGTTCTTGCCTGCATGGTTTCTAGTGAGAAGTTGCTGTAACTTTTATTCTCGTTTCCCTGTAGGTAACACGTTTAATTTCTCTGGCTTCCTCTAAGGCAGCAGTTCTCAACCTGCGGGTCGGAAACCCCTTTGCAACAATGAAAATACATCGCGGCATTAGGAAGGTTGAGAACCACTGTAAGGATTTTCTTTGTCTTTGGTTTTCTGCTATTTTAGCATCATGTGCCTCTGTGTGTGTGTGTGTGTGTCTGTGTGCGTGTCTGGTATTTATTGTATTTGGTGTTCTCTGAGCTTTCTTTCTGCCTATGTGCTTAGAATTTCTCAATAACTCTGAAAAATTCTTTCCCATTATTACTTCAGCTCCTTCTCTCCTGTAGATTCTTCCTTATTTTTCTAGTGCTCCAATTACATGTATGTTACATCTTTGATATTGCCCCACGGTTCTTGGATATTTCTGTTCTTTTCCATTCTTTTTCTACTTAAATTTCATTTTGAGAACATTCTGTTGCTCCGTCTGCAAGTTCACATCCTTTCCTGATTAATCCATTGGAGGCATTCTTCATTTGTTACTGTTTTTGTTTAATTTCAAGCCCTTCTTTTTGTTTGGTTCTTAGAGTTCCCAGCTCTCTGTACATTACCCATCTGTTTTTGTATGTTGTCTACTTTCTCCATTAGATCCTTTCAAGGATTAGTTATTATTATTTTAAATTCCCCAACTGATAATTCAACCCCGTGTCATATCTGAGTTTCGCTCTGATGACTGCTTTGTCTCTTCAGACTGCTTTTTCTTGCTTCCCGGCCAAGGCTAAATCTCTGCTGTTTCCCTTAGGGAGTCTGTTTCCCGGCCCGCACCTGCCTGAGACCTTCCACCGGCACTCTAGGAGGGGAAGGACTAAGACTCTTGGCCAGACACAGATGCTGACAGGCTTTATATTGTATTATTTTCAAGTAAATCTGAAAATAAATTTTTAAAACCTCAGCACCTTTTTGCTTTGGGGAGAATGAGTTTCATGTCATTGGTTCTATCTTCAGCAAATTCAAAGAGAATCGTCACTGTCATGGCCAACATATAGATGGTGCTAACTGGGCCGGGCATTTGTATTACGCTCAGAAGCAAACATATCTTTCCAAATTGATTGTCTAACTTGACAGCAATTGCCCGTGTCAGACATGTCCAATCTGTGTGACTGTGCTCACATGAAAACCAATTAAAAACTTCATAACCTCCAGGTCACCGCCTTGCTTCTAGTCCTGTTGCCATGGTGAGTTTATATATTAGACTTGTAATTTCATATAGAATGGTTGCAATTTTTTTTTTTTGAGACAGAACCTCAAGCCCTCACCCTGGGTAGAGTGCTATAGCATCACGGCTCACAGCAACCTCCAACTCCTGGGCTCAAGTGATTCTCCTGCCTCTGCCTCCCAAGTAGCTGGGACTACAGGTACCTGCCACAACGCCCAGCTACTTTTTGGTTGCAGCTGTCTTTGTTGTTTGGTGGGCCCAGGCTGGATTCCAACCTGCCAGTTCAGGTGTATGTGGCTGGCGCCTTAGCCACTTGAGCCACAGGCACCGAGCCAGGATGGTTGCAATTTGCTACAGCAGACACCACACAGTAAGAAAGGGGACAGATGACCTTCCACACAATGAGCTGAAGGGTGGCCCAGGTCACCACCATGGTTCCATCAATGACCAAGTGAGACCACCATGTCCTGAGCTTCCTGAACCCATAGCCCTCACTGAAATCCAGGGCAGTTGGTATTATTATTGTTCTCTTTCACTGAAACTAAGGCACAAGGTGGGAAGAGGGGTCAGATTTCAATGAGATGCACATATAGGTCACCTTAAGTAAGTTGTTCAAGGTCACACAGTAAGTGGTGTGTTGGGCTATGAGCCAGAGCCCTGCACCTTCACCTATTAGGAGGGGAGGACAGGGTCTGGGGCTTCATCCTGTAGCAGCCCTGTGCTATGGTCCCTGTGATCATTGGCTCTCCTTGTCTCATGCTTTCTTTATCCCAGCTCCAGCCATTAAGTGAGAAAATCAGTGCATCTGTAACCATGTGCAATGACAGCACGCCTGCAGCTCCTTAATCAGCCCTGGAACGGTCAGTGCAGGAAGAAGTGGTCTGCAGAGTAAACCTCCAAAGCCTAGTTTGTATACGGAACTGTTCCATGAATATTAATATTCCAAACATGCCCTTCAACATATGTTAAGGCGGAGGTGACTAATGAAAGAATACTGTGTGCCCAGCACACGACAGTGACCGTGATCACTGGCATCCAACCCTCCTACCCCGGCTCCAGGGACCGTCCATGCGTTCCCTGTGGTTTCTCGAGTATTCAGTGAGGAGTTACCACAAAGTAAATTGAGGAGACACAGAACCGCAAGGTGTCATTAGACCCACGTTTGTGAATGGTCACGCTGTGGACGTAACCCCAGGAGCTGGGATTCGGGAGTTTGGCATTCTTGTCCCTGCAGCTTCCTTCTAAGGTTCCCCGATTCAGCAAATCCCACAGCCTCACCCAGCCCCAGCAGCCCCATCTGCAGAGCTGGCCCAGTGAAAGCTTCAGTGAGATCACCATGCAGGGCAAGCGGTCAGTGCAGGTGGGTCTGGATCATGGGTTACAGGTTGGTTGGTGGGTGCCAGAAAATTGTGTCCCTGCAGAAGGCTGAAATGCAAGAGTGGGCTTTGAAGTCAGAATCTGCCACTTTCCACCTTACCTGGGAAACATCACTTAACCTGTCTACCTCAGTTTCCCTATCTGAAGAATCTCTTGGTCAAAAAGCACTCTGAGTGCTGAGTCTCCCAGGGTGCACTGACACCCAGCTCACGGTCCTCCTGAGAGTCGGAGTTAACGTCAGACATGGGCAGGCCACGTGCTCAAGAAGGTCAGGACATGACGCTCTCACTTGGTTGTGTAAAGGAACCATGGTGGGGTGACCTGGGCCATCCTTCAGCTCTTTGTGTGGAAAATCATCTTTTGTCCCTTCTTAGCAAATTTCAACTGCTCTGGAAGAAATCATAAGTCTGAAATGCAAACTCATCACTGCGACAGGGCTAGAAGCAAGCGAACCTCAGGGTTAGGAGGCCTTTAATTGGTCTTCACATGAGCCCGGTCATACAGATCGGACATGTCTGACACAGGCAACTGCTGCCGAATTAGGAGATTTGGAATGATAGGTTTGCTTCTGAGCGTAATTAGCTCCCACCTGCCTGGAGGGGACAGCTCTCTCACTGGGAAGACTGACCACAGAGGCCGTTCTCAGGGCCCCGTTTGCTGCATCCAGACCCCTCGGCCCATAGCCAGCTGCCACCCCTGCCCTGGGCAGGTGCCGATCCCGGTCCCCTAACACAATGCCTCCTGGTGGCAGGAGCTGCCATCTCCTGGGAAGGGCCCCCAGCCACAGTTCTGAGAAGGGAGCATAAACTTGGGTCATTCTGTCAAATATCTTAAAGGACTTCCTGCTTCACTGCCTGGATTGGCCTTTGACAGACACTGTCCAGGCAGGTTGAGAAGCAGACAGACGCTGCTTTATTTTTACCCATCACTTCAGCCTTTGGGAGAAGATCCGAACCCCAGCCCAGAGGTGTGAAGAACGTCTCAGCACTTCATTTTCCTGTCTGAGGGGCTGGTGGCCAACGCGATCTCGGTCATTGCTGACAGGTCTCTTCCCCTCTCCACCCCCACCTCCCTGCTCCTCTCTGCTCCTCCCTGGCCTGGGGGACTGCGATCCCCACAGTCCTCTTGAGACGCTTTCAGGCAGGGCTTTGGGACTATCCCTGCTTCAGGAGGCCCAGGACGGTGGAGTGAGCCCTCTCCCCACCCCACCTCTTCCCATCTGCAGAGCCGTGCCCCAACTCCTGTGGTCACGGGGCTCTCCTTACACCTCACAGGGGACACCTTGCCTTGCCTCACTGCCACAGCAGCTTTCTGCCCTGAGCTCGAGGATACAAAGAGACTGGGAAGGAGCCTCCACTGGAGTCCCAGAGGGAGCCCCACCCTGCAGACACCCTGATTTTGGACTTCTGGTGTCCAGAAATGTGAGATAACAAATCTGTGTTGTTTTAAGCCAGCCAGACTGTGGTCATTTGCCGCAGTACTACGGGAAAGAATACAGCACTCCAGGGAGGTAGGAGAGAAGTGAAGGCCAGATGCAGATGACACATGCAAGGTCAGCAGTGGCTGCAGCAGGACGCCGCACTGGCTCTGTTTATGAGGGGGCCCCAATCCCACAGCACTGGGGTCCTTATAAGAGGAGATCAGAAAACAGACCTTCACAGAGGGATGACCATGCAAGGACATGGGGGAAAGGCGGCCGTGTGCAAGCCAAGGAGAGAGGTCCCCGGAGGAGTTACCCCTGCCACACCTTGACCTCTGACCTCCGGCCTCCAGGACCGGGAGACAGTAAACATCTGTGGTGTTTGGTCACAGGCCTGGCATAGGAATGAAGAGGGTATTGCAGCTCTGTGCCCATTTTCCCGGGTGGCCGGGGGCAGCCAGCCTGAGCCTGCATCCCCACCCTGTGGTCAGGTACGTGGGGCTCTCAATCCATTAGGCACACCTCATCTGTCCCCAGCATGAGCCTCATCCTGGTGACCTCTTCCCACAGACCCTGCGGGGGCCACACATTTACACGAGGTCCAGCTGCATTGGGAAGTGTTGCCTGCTGCTTCTGGGGAAAAGCTCAGCAAACTGAGTTCACGGTGCTGAGAAGGGCCAGGAAGGAGCCTGCTTCCCTGCCGAGTGCAAGGATGCTCTGCGTTCAGCACCATTAAATTATAGATCAGGAGCCACAGCCCGCCCAAGGGGCCCCACGGGAGGCGACAACAGCACAGCCCACTCCACAGGCTTGTTCTCCTCGGCTGACCCAGAGCCCGGAAGACCCAGCAGAGGCTTAATTCCACAGCTCTGACGTGGACCCCTGGGGAAGATCGCCGTGGCTTGTTGGTGACTTGCTTGTTTATTAAAGGCCACGCTTGTCCTGCTGTTGGGGACCCAACAAGCACCCGACTGCACTGTTATCCGGCCTTCTGCCATCTGCTGACTGCTATGTGCACCCCTGAGAAGCAGTGAGGCTGGCGGGCTGAGTCAGCCCATCCTGCGGTGAGCTTCCCGGCACGGAGGTGTGCAGGCCCTGAGGGTTGGAGAGGTGGGGTCTGCAGGTGTGATCATCTCACGAGCCACAGGATGGTGGCACCCTGCCTTCCTCTCCCAAACTGTCACGTTTGGGGTGGGGTGGGCCGTCAACTTCAAGGGCAGGGACCCCAGTGCAGATGGGCACAGGCTCACCTCTTGTCTCTGCTGTGACGGGCCTGTGTGATGCAGGGGAAATATACACATCTGTGGACCCACCTGGCAGGTCGCAGACCCCACTGCCTGCACCCCTGACTGTGGGACCTGGACCACGTCTCTGAGCCTTCCAGGACCCAGGCCCTGAACCCACTGGCAGATCACAGACCCCACTGCCTGTACCCTGACTGTGGGACCTGGACCACGTCTCTGAGCCTTCCAGGACCCAGGCCCTGAACCCACCTGGCAGATCACAGACCCCACTGCCTGCACCCGTGACTGTGGGACCTAGACCACGTCTCTGAGCCGTCCAGGACCCGGGCCCTGAACCTGTTGGCAGATCGCAGATCCCACTGCCTGCACCCTAGCTGTGGGACCTGGACCACGTCTCTGAGCCTTCCAGGACCCGGGCCCTGAACCCTCTGGCAGATTGCAGACCCCACTGCCTGTACCCTGACTGTGGGACCTGGACCACGTCTCTGATCCTCTGTTTCCTCAACTGTGAGTTGCTGGTCACTCAACTGAGGGCAGCAGGGACCAGAGGAGCACATCCTAGGTATTTCCATTAAGGTCCCCAGTGAGTGGCCACAGCGTCCCAGACGCATGGGGCACATGGTCAGTTCTCTGTCCTGGTGGTGTCGGCTCCCAGGACACCACACTGTCGGGTGCCTTCTCTTTCCTGCTTCCTCTAAGGCTGGACGGCCCCACTGGACATGATCTTTCCTCTAAACCTGAGCAGGGTCACTCCCTATAGCTGTCACCCAGGCCGGGCGCTCACTCCTCCCAGATTTCCTGCCTGAACTCCAGGTGCAAAGACCCACCTGCTCATCTCCAGGTGACCTGGCTCAGACCTGGGGTAGAGGCACCTCCGACCTTTCAGTCAGCTGATCGGGTGGAAACTAGCTGCCCTTTTACACTCTCATGCCCCCAAAGTGTCAAATGTGTCCGTGAACATTGTTCACCCTGCCACCTCACACCATGGCTCCCTGTCACCTTCACAATGGGGGACCACTCTATTTAAACTCGGCATCTGCACCCCAACACTCACACCAGGTTCCCTCCCTGTTACCACCTTTTGACTGTGCACATTCCTTACGTGTAACTACTCGTCCAGTAACAGCCATTCCCATCAGGTTTATCATTAGGACAGGGACCTTAGTCCCCTGCAGCCCTACTGTGCTCCAGACACCCGGAAACATGCCCAGCACATGGGAGGGCGGTTTTGTCAAGTGGAAGCTCAGGTAGGAGCGAGGACTTCATACATGATCTCTGTGAAATACGTAAGCACTTCCAAAATGCCACATGGAAATCTAAAATGACAGCCACAGGAGGGCTGGCCTCTTGATTCTTCAGTGGCACAGTGTGGTCAAGGGCACATCCCCACCCCTCCTCTTTCAGGATTGCAGCCTAGTGCTGTCTGGCTCTACCTCCCAGAAAGACCCTAACCCAGCCCCAAGCTGACGGCTGGAGGGAGACAAGCCAGGTGCCCCCCACCCCCACCCTCACCAGCAGAGGGAGGAGGATGAGCCCCCGAAAGGACAGCCCGCTGACGGTGACGTTTCATTACCACGCACATACACTTGGTTCCATGCTCATTTTACTTCATAATGAAGTGTTTTTAAATCTGGAAAATGCTAATGAGAAGTCTAATTTCCAAAACAGCCACCAACGGCCAAAGGACTATTGCATTTGTAAACAAGATGGAATATTTGATTGGGAAGCGGAGCACCACAGCACTGGAAGTCATGGAACATGCCGGGGGTGGGGGGGTTGGTGTGTTCTCAGGAAGTCACATAACATTCAGCTCTGGATATTTAAGTGGTGCTTGGGTGGGGCACAAAGATGGGTGTGGGGCATGGAGACAATTTTTGCAGAGCAACTCTCTGTCTCCTGCCAGCCTGTTCTAATGGGAGGATGTCCCTTCCCTGCAGCAGAGCACCTGGGATGTCCCCAGGAGAGGCAGGTGGAGTTCTCGCCTGGGACGGGCGTGTTGATGAGCTCTGGCCAGGGCTTGGCTATGTTCAGATTTCCTTCTTCCCCAGGGCCACCCTCTCGGGGCTTTGCACCTCCTCGTCCCAGGTATCCCGTGTGGGGTCAGTCACAGGGGAGCAGTCACTGAGCCCCGGAGGCGCTGGCAGGCCAGGCCACATCCGGGCTCTCATTCCCTGAGCAAAGACTGATGGGAGTGGCTTGAGAACCCCGCACCCCACCTAAGGTCTACGCTGGTGCACTTTCTTTCTCCTGGGGAGAGGGTCAGCTCCTTGCATCAGATTCCCCAGGGTCTCACGATCCTTAGAAGGCTCAAACCACTGATACAGCTGGGGAGAAAAGCTGCTCCCAGCATTTCATGAACACCTGTGTGTGTTCATGACGGGTCTGTGTGTCAGACGGGAGCCAGGATGTCTCTTTAATATTTTGTCTTGGCTGTAGGGACAAGCCTCTCAGTGGTAAAGATGAGGGACCCACCTGAGGCTAGCAGACAAGGGCATCTAAGATGCTCTTGGGTCCTGGGCTAGGGCCAGTGGACTAGGACCAGGGGCTCCCTGCTGCTGTCCCCTCTGACCCTGGATAGAGGCCTTCAGGAAAGGGCTGCTTGTGACCAGAAAGGGAAGGACAAACATCAAGGGTGCCAGGACCTGCCACCAGGGACTGTAGAATCACTGGGAGTCACTGACTGTCAGTCACTGGCAGTAAGTATCTGGGTCACCTGAGGCAGGGAAGGAGACGAACCTAAATCTCTGTGATAGAACAGCCGGTGACAGTGGGGATGGCGCCTGGCCCGAGTGTGAGGGGCCAGCCTCAAAGCCAGCCTTGCACACCCACCCGGGTAGGCCACCCTTCCTAGGAGGAGTTCCCCACCTGTAGAAAGAGGGCCAACTCTCACTCACCTGGGGCACCCCTGGTCTCCATCCTAAGCCTTGATGGAAGCCCTTTTCTGACAAGAGGCTGCAGGCGGGTGATCCAAGGCTGTGGCCAGACTGTAAGCAGATGGTGGGTCCTGCTTCTCTCCTGCCAAGTTTTGGCTCAGCCTGGGGATACAGGAGCAGAGTGAGCCACCTTTTCCCAGTCCATGCTGTGGGAAGGTCAGGCAGGCACTGAGTTCTGTGGCCATGCTGGGCCCCCCCAGCTGTCATGATTGGAAAATGTCATGATACTCCTCACCCCTGCTGTCTGATTGGAAAATCGTCCCAGCAATGAGACAGGAGGCTCATTGTCCTGTGGGGGCTCAGGCAGGAGTCAGGCCTGATGGGCATCCTGGGCATTGGTCATTCCAGGCCACAGCTGCAGCCACAGCAGCAGGTGGGATGATCCAGTGCTTCCCTGGACTCTTAGCCTGCATTAAGGACATTAAAAGCATTTCTGTTTGATCCTGAAGATAGAGCCATGAATTGTAGCTGAAATGAGGCAGAAAATGATGGGCCAGAGGTTCTCTCTTCTCTAATCTCCTTATTCAAGCTCAATTTGGTGTCCAAACACACCCTGATGCAAACCCTGCATTTTGCCAAAGAGATTTAGAAGGGTGAAATATGAGATTATGTAATTTCACATTCGGAAGCATGTGCATAAATCTGCATATCATATGCATCTATTACAATGGATCACAAGATGCATAATCAACTCAAAACAATTGGTTTTTGTTTTTCCGCATTTTTAAATTTGTTTCCCACAAATGACATGAATCCTATTACCTAGCAGCTCTACAATGGAATTTCCCTGGTCTGGACTAGGCATTGATGCCAAGGCTCCCTTGGGAAGGAAATAATCTGGGATTCAAGGCAGCGGGTTCCAAAGGCTAACACAGTACATTTCACTCTGTGTCTGCACCAAACCCCTTTCTTGCCCAGAGCTAAGAAGTGGGAGAGTAGTCTTAGCACCACGAGGGAATTTGGGAGAACTCTGGGTTGTTAGTTTTTCTGTGCCTCAGTACTCTAGTCTGTGAAATGGGCACAATTTAAACATGTGTGTCCTTTCGACCTTAATGAAAATTACCAAGATTGTCAGTCAAGTTTAGCTGCAGGAAATAAAAACCATTCAAGATTTAGGAGCCAAGATGTGGAACACTGGACCGGCTGCAGTCAAAAGTCCTGGGCTGGTCTCCAGGAAATTCTGGCCTCAACCAGGAAGACAGGGATCAGGAGGCTGCCCTTGGAAGTGCTGACTTCTAGAACTTTCCATGGGGCTGTAATCCATAAGTAAGCCTCTGCCACCTGCATAGCTGCCTTGTGAGGCCGATTAAGCCAGTCACCTGGTGCTGAAAGCCCAACATCCCCGTGGCTGTGCCCGTTGCAGAAATGGCAATGGGGGACCAGTGCTCCCACAGGTGTATGATTGGAGGAATGCATTTGTATACGTTGCCAAATTTGCATGCAGGGCCCGAGCTGCAAGGGCACCTGGGAAATGTAGTTTTTCCGCTTTCTGGCTTTTACAATACAAGAAGCCTTCTCAGAAGGGGTTGGACCAGCTAAGGGCTAATTCACCAGGCTCACTACACCTGGCAAGCAGGGCACTGCTGGCCACCAAGGGGCTCATTTGATTCCTCTTGCAGGTCATTTTTGCTCTGAATGTGCAGTGTTTCCTTACACAGTGTCTGCTCTCAGATATGGGACAGCCCAGCACAGGGTGATGGGGGAGGCAGGCTCTGCAGTCAGATTCCGGCTCACCAGGGCTTCACCTGTTCCTAGCTTTGCCTCCCAGCGCTTATTACAGAATTTCCCCAAATCTCAGCACACTCTGCTATGGTGGAGGTGGGATTAAGACCATCTATACAGAGAGGAGGGGATGCTCGCCCAGGGCCCAGCATGCCATGGGTGCTCAGTAAACTCAGGCCATGGTGGTTATGGCAGGAAACAGGGTGGGGGAGGGGGATCACCATGGTGCTGGACAGAGGGCTGGTCTGGGAATCAGACCCCGAGTTTGGACTTTTCTGAGTCACCAAGCAGTGCCATCTGAAGGAAGATTCTTCCTTGTTTTCTTCCCATGTATGAAACAGGCACTGGACCCTGATGGCTAGAAGGCCCCACCAGGACAGACACACTCAGGAGAGGGGCAGGGAGCTCAGGCCGGCCGGGGGAGGGAGGAGAGCCAGCTCCGGCACATCCCCTGCACACCACCCAACACTACCCCGATAGGCTGAGTGTGGAGGATGCCATTGCCAGGCCGTGCCAGGCTGAGCTGCTGTGTGGGGCCCAGGTGCCCCAGGAGTCCCCTCCGGCCTGTCTCCCTCCTGTCTGGCCTGCTCTCTGTGTCTGCCCTTAACCAGCCCCCCTTGAGCCGAGGTCCCTCCAGCCTTCCCAGGTGTCTCTGTGCAGAGAAAAACCACAGGCAGGTCTCAGAGAGGGTCAGCACCACTGTTCATCCCCCACCCCCAGGGCCTGTCCTTGGCTGGAGGAGCTCTTTGGTTCTCAGGGCATCCCCATGCAGAGAAGTGGCTCTGAGAAGCCACCTGAGCCAAGGCCCTGCAGGTTGTGCAAGTCCCGGTCCCAGCCCCCACCATCAGTGTCTGCAGAGACCCCACCCTCATCAGAGACTTGCAGCTTCCCAAGACAACCTGAGAGCTGCATGACACAGGGACAGGGCGGGTCACCTCCTGGGTCACCCCAGAGAGTACAACTGTGTCATGCATGGTGGTGGGCAGTACAGACCTGCCAGCTGCCTAAATGAGAGACAAGCTGCTTTGGTACTGGAAGGCTCTGTACACAGAGAAGCATCTGTGGTTCAGAGCTCAGACCAGGCCTCAGGCTCGGCCGTGTGGTGTGGGAAGTTACACAGGCTCTGGGGTGGGTGGGATGGGACTTGCAGCACGGGGAGACTTCCAGCCTTCTGAAGATGTCCTGTGCACAGTGGTCCTCTCTGAACTGGGTACATGGTAAGTGCCCAGTACCTGGGAGTTGTTGTTCTGCTGATGTGACCGGCAGCCTACAGCTTGGCCTGCTGGGTGTGCAGGATGGGTCTAGTCACCCTTCATGGGGGGTGAAAGCAGCTTCTATTACCCTATGAGGCAATTCTTCCCAGCCTGCGGGGTCCCGGCCTTCAGGTGCTCCTGCGGCCACTTCTTCTAGATCCATTCCTAAAACGCCATCTCTCTTCCAGAGTCTGGTTGTGCTCCACAGTGTTGGGAACTGGAAGCCCAGAGCCCAGCTGGGCTCTCACCTCTCTTGTCCTGGATGTAATACTCCTGTTAATGCCGCCTAGGCCAGGGGAAGTCTGGTGCCATGATGGCTCAGAGCTTGTAGTTCATCTGCTAAACTATGCACACAATGCCGGGAGGCGGGGTTGATTTTAACAGAGTGAACCTCCTGCAAAGCCTCCGTGTTCCAGACTCAAAGACTGAGGGTGGTCCTGGAAATTTCTGGGCTCTGGAGGTGGCTAGGTGCTTACCTATTCTGGGGCTGGAGAAAATGTCATCGTTAGGCTCTGGCCGTTAGCTCTAGCTGCTCTTGGTGCTTTTGCCAAATACAGTTGATGGGGAAGTGTTGCCATAGGAGGAGTCCTGCAAAAAAAAAAAAAAAAAAACCCTCCTGAATTTATGAGGAGCCACAAGAATGCAGCTAAGATGTGATCATGGGCGCCAGAGGCCAAGACAGCTTTTTTTATTAATCTCAATTTATGTTTCTGGGAAAAATAACAAAGGAAATACTGGATGTACAAATGAGAAAAAAAAAAAAAACCCACAAGGAAGGCTCTGCCCTGGCACACCACTGTGAAACGACACCAGGAGGGACAAAGCCTGTCTTCAGCTCAGCCCTTCTCAGAGCTGTTAACTCCTCTTCTGCAGGGGACCGCCGATTATCCACATGGCACAGTTTTGAGAACAAGGGCAGCACTGTCAACAATGACACCGGGGCAACAGGTGTAAAATGGGGATCATCCTGGCAACTGGAGCATATGGTCGCTGCATTTATCTGTGCCATTGGCTGATCGGCAGGGATAATGAGATACAGATGAGAAAGGCTTTGTTACTTAGAGCTGTACCAGTGCTGGTGCCATGCTGAGTGGATTGTCGCGTGGAGGACACCATTTCAGAGCTAATTTATTCATCCCGCGGGCAGCGTCCTCTGGAGGTGTGCTCTGCCATTTGGAATTTTTTTTTTTTTTTT
>NW_003852535.1:199231-230706 GCF_000181295.1 Otolemur garnettii
TTTGGTTGCAGCCGTCATTGTTGTCTGGCAGGCCTGGGCCGGATTCGAACCCGCTACCCTGGGTGTACGTGGCTGGCGCCTTAGCCACTTGAGCCACAGGGGCGAGCCCCAGCTATTTTTTGATTGCAGCCATCATTGTTGTTTGGTGCACTTGGGCTGGATTCAAACCCGCCAGCTCAGGTGTATGTGGCTGGTGCCTTCGCCGCTTGAGCCACAGGCACTGAGCCAGTGCTCTGCCATTTGAACGTGGCACTGGACAGGCTCACAGAGGAAAGAGAACCCGGGGGTTTTAAGGGCAGCAGGAGCTGGGTTTGCTGCGAGGCAGTGGGGAATGGAAAAGACAAGAGCTTGGACTTGGGCCAACCTGGGTTCACTCCAGTTTCCTTCCCTTGGCTCAGTGGTTGAGCGCAGCCAATGCTTGGTGTTGGCATTATTTTTCTCCAGTATCTGTTCTCAGAAGTCTTGATGAGGAGAACTCACCCTTCCACAACAGAACCTGGAAACACCAGTTCTTAGGGGTTCCCAGCCTTCCTGGAAACTGGGTGCGGGAATGTGGCCCGACTGAGGCAATCAGATGAACCTGCCCTGAATTATTTAAGCAATCAGGTGTTCTTTCCCTGAACTTATTGACCAATCAGATACACCTGCCCTAAACTACTGGGACAACCAGATGCACTGCCTTTGAATTATTTGTCCAATCAGTTGTCTGCCCTGAATTGTGGCTCAGAACAGTGGAGAAAGGAGGCTGGGACCAGGACAGGCAAGGGTGGCCCGTGTGCCCCTGTCTGGAGCCAGCAGTGCAGGTGTCTGCTGTCCCCTCCCCTGCCCAGTTCTGCAGCTGTGGCTGCTTAGCTTTGAAGCCGCACCTTCCTTTCCTTCTGGCAGTGTTGTGAACAGCACTTTATTTTCTTATAAATTTCTTTTCTCCTTATACTAGACAGAATCTATTTTCCTCTTGCTTATAAGTGAGGAACCTTGGCTGATAAGCTGGGTGGGCTTGGGTGATTCTTGCTATTATCTGCACCTTACACAGTCATTATTAACATGGGACAAGAATCCTTGCCCTGTCGGGTTTAATAAAGACAGAGTGTGCTTTCTGCATATCCCCGTGGTGGCCTCCACAGCCCTGGGGGAGCTGTGGGTGCAGTGTGAACACAGGGTGGAGGGGAGCCTACTGTGGCATACATTAGCCTGTAACTTGATTGCTATAGTATTTGCTAAACTAAAATTTTTAGAAACAAAAAGTCACCTTTCAGAAACAATATGTCAAACCTATTTAAAACCCTGCACAGAGAGCTTTGGTACTGGGTGGGGTTGTCCCATAAAACACAGGATACCCAGGGCTGGACATAGTGGCTTATACTTATAATCCGAGAATTCTGGGAGGCTGAGGCAAGAGGATTGCTTGAGCTCAGGAATTCAAGATCAGCCTCAGCAAGATCAAGACCGAGTCTCTATATTAAAAAATAGAAAAATTAGCTGAGCATTGTGGCAAGTACCTGTAGTTCCAGCTACTCAGGAGACTAAGGCAGAGGATCACTTGAGCCCAGGAGTGTGAGGTTGCTGTGAACTAGGCTAACACCACTGCACTCTAGCCTGGACAACTCAATTATAGAATCCCTAGTTACTTTGGAATCCCAGATAAACAACAGATAATTATCATGTATTTTAGCATAAGTATGTTCCCTGCAATACTTCACACCCATACTAAAAATTATTGGTTGTTTATCTGGGATTCCAAGGCAACTGGGCATTCTGTAAGTGAGTTTGCTCAGTCTCGGGGCACCCCGGTCCCTTCTGGGAACCCGTCTCCTGGCTGCCACATCCTGCATTTGTCTTGCTTTGGGGGCGCTCTGCTGTCAGCCAAATGGCTTTTCTACAATGCACATCTGAAAGCCTCTTGCATTCACCCCAGAGCTTATTAAGACCAGCCATTTTCACAGCCCTGAAAGGCACTCACTTGCACACAGCAGGTCCCCACATCAGTGGTGTCTCAATAACAAAGTGAAAGTGTCCTCACGTATCCATCACTAGGAGTCTGGTCCGAAGCATGAACACCCTTCTGGGTCATTATGGTTCATTTTCACTTTCAGAAAAGCATGTTTCTCCGTCCTCCCGCCCCCTGGTTGCTTCGGCCTGAGCTCAGTGGAAGTCTCACTCGGCCTTCCACTCTGTGCAAACAGGGAGCTGCCAGGGATAGTCGTTTTCAGAAGAGGAAACACATTTCTCAATAAGTCTTAGCGTCCTGGTCTTCCAGACAGACATGGAAACTTCTCACTAATTCCAAGGCGTCACTCAAGAAGGGTGAAGGGAAACCATTCCTGAATTGTGGTACATGGAACAGGTGGGCCGGCGGAGGGGGACAGAAGATGGTGCTGCGGGGTGGGTTCGCTATAGCCAAGGGTACCACCCGGGCTGGGGTGCAGGTGAGTGAGCAGCCACCCGCACGAGCTCCTCCTGGGCCTGAGAGATGGCGGCTCCAACGGGGGACTCGCAAGAGTGATTTGAGACCTTCATGGGAGCTTAACAGAATCCATGTCCTCCTCCCCTGCCCTCCCTGGGGGGCGTCTCCTGTGCTGCCTGGCCCTGCAGCCGTCCTGGAGGGCGGTTTAGGGTAAATTACCTTGGTTGCTTATTGGGCTCTGGGATGCTGGTTTCTTAGAATTAGTCATCAAATGTGTAGGTGATCATTCCAAAAATGAGTTCTTGTTTAGTTGATTTTAAAGATACCTTTGAGGGAAGCTAAGGTGCCAAGTTGCCAAAGGGCTGCTGAGTTCCTGGTACAGACCAGACACAATGGTCCCTTTGTGTCTGCCATCTTCTGTCCTGTCACTGATTTGCCCTACATGTGTGTTTACCAGGGCTTCTGTGCTGGCTGTTTTGTCACTGTGGTGACTGAGGGCAGGACAGAGAGGAGTCCCTGGATGGGGGTCACAGGCTGGCAGAGGGGTGTGCCTGGGACAGGAGATTACAGAAGTGGTCAGCCCACTGCCCATAGCAGGGCACCAGGACAGGTTCAGCACTGCCGGGCCTCAGAGCTGTGTTCTGAGGGGAGCGCCTGGTGGGACCTCTGCTGAGCTGGGGCCGAAGCAGCCAGAGGGTTGGAGGCTGGAGACACATGCTTTTCTGAAAGTGAAAATGAATCATAATGCCCCAGAAGGGTGTTTATGCTTCGGACCAGACTCCTAGTGATGGGATACATCCTGCCCTGTCCCCAGTCTTGTTCCTGTCTGGTCATGGTCCACCCAGGCTAGAGTGCGCTGGCATCGTTATACTCACTGCAGCCTTCAGCTCCTGTACACAAGTGATCCCCCTGCCTCAGCCTCCTGAGTAGCTGGGACTACATGTGCACACCATCACACCCAGCTAATTTTTCTATTTTTAGTAGAGATGAGGATCTCGCTCTTGATCAGACTGCTCTCGAATTCCTGAGCTCAAGGGATTCTCCCTCCTCAGCCACCCAGAGTGTTGGGATTATAGGTGTGAGCCAGCACATTCGGCCTTAAATAGATTTTTTTTTTTTTTTTAGACAGAGTCTTACTAGTAACCCTCGATAGAGTGACGTAGTGTCACAGCTCACAGCAACCTCAAAAACTCTTGGGCTCAAGCGATTCTCTTTCCTCAGCCTCCCAAGTAGCTGGGACTATAGGTTCCCTCCAAAATGCTTGCTATTTTTTTTTTTTTTTGCAGTTTTTGACCAGGACTGGGTTTGAACCTACCACCTCCGGTATATGGGGCTGGTGCCCTACTCCTTTGAGCCACAGGCACCGCCCTAACGCTCACTATTTTTAGAGACGGGGGTCTTGCTCTTGCTTAGGCCCCCTTAATTAGATTTTCAAAACATAGGCTGGTCCGTGCCTATTCCCCCAGCTTTATTCAGTCACCTGAGTCCTGGTTACTGTTCACTCTCACTTGGGCTTCTACAGTAACCTCCCAGTGGGTCTTCTGGCCTCCTCCCCTGTCCAATTTGAGCACTGCCAGGCAGGATGGGGTGGACTCTCTCCTGAGGACAGCCAGAGCGATCTTTTCCCTATACGGACCAGGTCATGTTCTGCCTTTACTTAAAACTTTTCTCCCATGGCCTAAACTGTGACAGTGCGTGGCTGGCTTTGAAAGCTTATGTAAGAGCTGTCTTGGGCCATGCATTAAATACACAAACACTAACGAAAGCTGATGAGCACAAAAAGGTCTGTGCATAATTTTTTGTGGCACCCACCACCGCAAATGAGCATTCCTAGTCAGCCACGGGCCAAATGTAGACTCTTTACTGTTGCAAAGCCAACGGTTTCCAGCCTCCCTGGGGCTCATCTTGCCCTCTTGCCACTGGCTCCAATGACTGTGCTTTCCTGGATTCTGCAAACACACCATGTTCCTCCCTACCTCAGGGTCTTCTCGTGAGCTGTCACCTCCTGCTGCATAGCACCAAGTCTGTTATCTGTCTCTGGTCCCTGCACACTGCCCCAACCTGCAGGGCACTGTCTGGCCCCGGCAGGTGCTCCTTAAATAGGTTTGCCTGAGGGGTCAGGTGAGGAAAGCTGCCCAGGGCAACCCTGCAGGCGTGGAGGGGGGAGGATGGCCCAGGAGGAAACAACAGTTTTTGCCGAATCTCTAATGAGGGAGGCGGCTTAGGACATTTCATGAACAGGAAAGGTGACTGAAAGGGACAAGGTGTTACTACACAACTGTGCAATCAGTCACTCAAAACGTGGCTTGCAAGGCCAATACCCGGCAGGGCCCTTCCGGCCAGGCTCTCAGATTTAGTCTTTGTCCAAAGAGTGGTGGGGAAGCACCAGGGGCTTTGAGCAAGAATATGGCAGGATCCAATCTGCATGTCACAAGAGGCTGGTGGGAGGAGAGTGGGAGGGTGGGAGCCAAGTGGCCCCGGGGGACCCACCAGGGGAGCCACAGCTGCACAGACAGGAAACAGAGGACTGGATGAGGCCTGAAGGGAACACAGGGAGGCCAGCAGGTCTAGGGCAGGGGGGAGATGGGTAGGGACAGCTCCCTGGTCTTGGGGGTGTGACAGTGGAGAACTTCAGGAGTTGGGTGGGCAATGTGATGTCACCAAAACTCCCAGAGCTCGAAGAATCCAGAGTATTCAGGCTGGCAGGTAAATTAGAGAGCTGAAACTGTGACGGGGTGATGGACTGAACCGTGTCCCCCACCAAATTCCTACATTAAAGTCCCACCCTCCAGCACCGCAGGATGAGACTGCGTTGTAAGATGGGATCTCTACAGAGACATGAAGGTAAAGAGAGGTTGCCAGGTGGGCCCTAATGCAACAGGACTAGCGTCCTTATCAGAAGAGGGGTTGGGCCACAGACAGAGAGAGAGACGATCAAGTGAGGTCACAGGGAGGAGACCTCCGCAAACCTATGAGGTCTGTGGGGCTTTGTTGGGGCAGCCCCAGCAGACTAGTGCGCTGCCCTTGAACCAGAGGGGGAAAGACAAGGGGGAAGAGAGAGAGAGAAGCCCACTGCCACCCCCGCCACTGTCCCCCAGCTCCCCAGTCCTGATTTTCCCTGGGAATTCTCTTTCCTGGCAGCTCTGACCACTCTCTGGCCTCTCTCTGCTTGCCCCTCTTTCCTGGGATCTGTCACGGGTTCCGTCTGTCCTTCTACTTGTTCTGAAGTCCTTGCTCCTGGCCTTCTCCACACCCCCATCCCCAGCAGGGACCTCACCCCCACCCACGGCTGAAGACCTCGGTAGCCCACCTCCAGCCAGGCCTCTTCCAAATCTGTGTCCACCTTCCCTATGCTCCTGCCCCTGCACACTCACACCCAGGCCGGCCACGTCCTTCTCCCAGTGTCCCCACACCCTGCATCATCCTCTATTTCACCTCGAGGGCCCCAGCAGATGCCCAGAGGCCGGCTGCACTCCCCTCTCTCCCACCCGCCCTTTGGCCCACACTCCCTCTGTAGAGCTGGGATTGCCCAGAGCCTCAGCCCTGCAAACCTGTCCTGCCTCACCACACCTGCAGGAGGTCAGCTCCCTTCTCCTCCCCTGCCTCCTTGGGGTTCTGCAGGCTCAGGGCACGTGTTTTGGTACAGTCCCAATTTGAGCACTGCCAGGAAGGATGGGGTGGACTAGGGAAGTTCTTGAAGCCCCCAAGCCTCGGTCTCCTTTTCTGTAAAATAAAGACAAAAATGCAGCCTTCCTACAGGGCTCTGGGATGCTACAGACTCAGTGGCCTGGTGGATGTTCAATCAGTGAGTGCTGCTTCCTCCGCCTCCTCCCTCCTGTTTCACCTGCTCTCACACGCCCTCCCCTGCCCACCTCTCCCTTCAAGGCCACTGTCCAGATCTGCAGATGCCCCAGCTCTGCTGCTCCTAGCCAGAATGGGGGAGTCGGGTACCCACCCTAAGGCTGAACCTGCTCCACCTCCCCATCTGAGTGCCTCCTCCCTAATGCTCCCCACAACTCCATAGGAGTGCAGCCATTTCCTGAGACCGCCAAGGTCCAAGACCTCTGCTATCAGGCTAAAGGGTCTATGATGTGCTCCCAGCCAGGAGTCTGGGGCTGAATCATCAAATTAGCAGGAGAGGGGCCCCCTCAGCACCCCATCCTCCCCTCCTGGATTCGGATGCCCACAATGTGTGCAGGGATGCTGTGATTTAAAGATGGAGACAGGGTGGCCCTGAGCTGTTTACTTTGAGAAATTAACTCCAGAATCTACTGTGAGTCATCCTAATGTGAGTGGCCAGACCCTGTACGCTGTGCTGCAGAGGGCAGGAGCTGATAGCACCCACCTGTGCTGCCACCCATCAGCACCTGGCCCCAGAGAGGGCCACGTGCTGCTCAGACTCTGCTTTCGTGCTGGGAGTGGGGAGGGGAAGGCCCTGCCCATACTCCAGTGTGAGCTGTGGACAGCAGCATTGCAACACAGGGGCCCTGTCAGGAAAGCCGGAGCCTAGGCCTGCCATGGGCATGGCACACAGGGGGGTCATCCACAGCAGAGTGGAGAATGCCACTCAGCTTTGCAAGGAGCAGAGTTCAGAAAGACTAGAGTGTGGGGGGACATAGCAGGTGATGAGAGAGAAGATTTGTGAGGTGCACGTGGATCTAGCCCCTGCCCTTGGAGGTTGGTTCAGTCCTTGACTTCATGGCTTTCCAGCCCTAACCTTTGCCTCCCACCCGGGCCCAGTAATCAGGGAGTTTGACACTCAGAGTGCAGCCCACGGCCAGCAGCAGCTGCTGGGAGCTTATCAGGAAAGAAACCCCTAGATCCAGCCCCAGACCCACAAATTGGAATCTTCTGGGTGTTGGGTCCAGGAATCTGGGTTCTCCTAGGAATTCTCACACACATTTGAGTTTGCGAAGCACTGGCTTACACAGGTGAGAGGTAGATTCCCAGTCCGGGGAAGGGAAGGTGATATATGGCACGTCCTAGCGGTGGACCAGCCACCAGCCTGCCACTGGGTGGTTTCGTGATGACTGTTCCACTTTGTGGAACTGATACTCAACCCAGGCAGGAGGAGGGGGAGCTGCTGGTGAGTCTGCCCCTTCTAGCCACCTTTCCAGAAGCCCCACCCACTTACATCTCATTCACAGCTGTGTCACATGGCCATTCCTTGCAGGGGCGCAGGCTGGGAATAATGCAGCTTTCTAGCTGGGCTGAAGGCCAGCCTCAATCTTGCTGAGTTTCTGTTACAGGAACAGAAAGTAAGGAAAGAGGCTGGAGCGTGGGGAGAGGCTGTTTCTCCAAGAGAGGCAAAGGAAAAGCTGGTTTGAGCAGGTGGCATTTGAGCTGACCCCCTAAGAAAGTGAGGAGATTCACCATGCAGATATCCGAGGGAAGAACACTTGCCGTAGAGGGAACAGAAAGCCCGAAGGCCTCAGGTGGCAAGGGCCAGGCAGGCAGGTGTGACTGCGCACAGGGAGGAAGTGGAGAGGCAGCTGGACGGACCTTCAGTCCTAGGAGCAGGGCTGAGCAGTTTGAATCGTACTGTAAGCTCCATAGGAAGCCAGGATGGTTTTAACAGGACAGAGACAAGTCCAATTTGTGCTTCAGAAAGATCACACTGGCCAATAGCTGAAGTGTGACCTGAATGTGAGAGGAGGGATAGCGGACATTGGGAATCTAAGAAGCCACCAGGTTAGAGTTGATGGTGGCTTTGGCCTGAGGGTGTCAGGGAAGGTGCCACCACAGGGAAAGAATAGATTTGAGGGTGTGGAACGTATAAACACTGTATTTTGGACACATCCATTTTGAGATGCCCATTAGATGCCGAATTAATGTTTCTTTTTTTATTCCAGATTAATATGAGGGTACAAATGATTAGATTACAATGTTTGCATTTGTTGGGGAAAGTCCATGTTGTAGTTGTGTCCTGCACCCAGGAGGTGTGCCAGATACCCTTACACTGTGCCCACTAGGCCGACACACACCAATCCCCTCCCTCCTCCCCGCTCCCCTCTCCCCCTTCCCTAACTTGAACTGAATTGAGTTTTTCTCCCGTTGGGTGTGAATTGGATCGTCTACTGGCTTCAGATTAGTATTGAGTACATTGGATACTTGCTTTCCATTCTTGTGATACTTTAAGAAGAATGTGTTTCAGCTCCATCCAGGTTAATACAAAAGATGTAAAGTCACCATCTTTTTACGGCTGAATAGTATTTCATGGTATATATGAAATAGACTCGGGCCGGGTTCAAACTCGCCACCCTAGGTGTATGTGGCTGACTGAGCCTCATATATATATATATTCATATACCATGGAATACTATGGTATTAATCCATTAATCCATTTCTGAGTTGACGGGCATTTAGGCTGTTTCCACATTTTGGCGATTGTAAAGTGAGCTGTGATAAACAGGCTAGTACAAATGTCCTAACTATAAAATGATTTTTGTTCTTCTGGGTAGATAGATGCCTAGTAATGGGATCACAGGATCAAATGGAAGGTCTAGTTGAGATCCTGGAGAATTCTCCGCACATCTTTCCAAAAAGGCTGTATTAGTTTGCAGTCCCACCAACAGTATAAAAGCGTTCCCTTCTCTCCACATCCCTGACTGGACTTTTGGGTTTACTAGTCTGGGTCCACAGCGAGGTGTAGGGGCTGGACATGCAAGTGTGAGGGTCTTAGCATGTGGGCTGGGCTGGATCACCTGGATCAGTACAGAGATCCGAGGACAAGACTGAGCCCACGTGGAAAGCGGGGAACAAGAGGGACAGCAAAGGCAGTAGAGGAGTGACTCGGAAGGTTGATGCAAAGGCAGGCGGCAAAGGAGAATGTTTCCAGAAAAGCAAAATCGAGACTCTCATACAAATACGAAGGGGGCCCTAGGCTTCTACTTAGCCCACTAATTCATGATGGAATCAATCAGATGTTACAACCAGTTCAAAGTAAGATTAAAGACCCTTCCCTTCAGGCAGCACCTGAGGCCCAGTCAGCCACATACACCTAGGGTGGAGGGTTTGAACCTGGCCCAGGTCTGCTAAACAACAATGACAACTGCAACCAAAAAAAAAATAGCCGGGTGTTATGGCAGGGGGCCGGTTGTCTCAGCTACTTAGGAGGCTGAGGCAAGAGAATTGCTTAAGCCCAAGAGTTGGAGGTTGCTGTGAGCTGTGATGTCACAGCACACTATGAAGGGTGATAAAGTGAGAGACTCTGTCTCAAAAAAAAAAAAAAAAAACCCATAACCCATCCCTCTAGAGGCAGGAAAGAATCCTGAAATGAATTCACAAGCAGACACGTGGCAGCCACCGCAGGACAGCAGCCAGCTGCATTCCAGCAGACACAGTTAATTTGCACTTCTGTAGGCAAGTGCCATCTGCATTGTTCTCAGCCGCTCTGCAACACACTCAGGAGCCCGTGACAGGGAGAGAGCCAGAGGGTGCACTAGACCCGGCTCAGGAAGTCGGCTTGGCGTTTTGGTTCTTCCCACTTTAAAGTCTTGCCCAGTTTTTCCTGCCCCAGGAGACTCTGGCATCTCAGAACTCACAGGAATAAAGTCTTCAGAAGGTGGAGTGGTCAGCTGCGTCAAAAGCCACCCAGAAAGGAAGATGAGATGTGACTCCTGGACCTGCCAATGTGGCCATCACCGGGGACGTTGATGGTGACCTTTTGGGTGGTCTGTTTGTTTGGTTTTTTTTTTTTGGCTGGGGGCTGGGTTTAAACCCGTCACCTCTGGTATATGGAGCCGGCACCCTACTCCTTTGAACCACAGGTGCCACCTTGACGGGATGGTCTTGGAGGATTGGGAAGGAGCTCAGCTTGGAGGGGGCTCAAGAGATGGTGGGAAGTGGAACAGTGGACAGGGCTTGCAGAGAGGGGCTCAGAAAGGTCAACTCTCAGTGTCCACAGTGTCCTCTTGCAGGGTTCTTTTTTTTTTTTTAGAGAGACAGAGTTTCCCTTTGTCTCCCTTGGTAGAGTGCTGTGGCATCACAGCTCACAGCAACCTCCAATTCTTGGGCTTAAGTCATTCTCTTGCCTCAGCCTCCCGAGGAGCTGGAACTATAGGCACCCGCCACAACACCTGGTTATTTTTTTGTTGTAGTTTGGCTGGCTGGATTTGAATCCACCATCCTTGGTACATGGAGCAGGCACCCTACTTACCTAGCACAGTCACCCCCTGGGACTTGCTTCTTCCCTCAAAAGACTCTAATCTAAGCCACGTGCTCCACGGGAGAGGGATTAGCATTAAAGTAAAAACCCCTTATTATCAAGGAGAACTCATCTCAGGAAGTGCAAACAGCACAGACACCATTGCTCTTCCCAAGTATGCATTTTCTCAACCTGGGGTGTTGGTACCACCCCAAAGGCGGCAAGAATTTTCTAGGCTCCAGGCTAGGGTTTATTCTCTCCCAAGCCCCTGCTGCCTTCACCCTCCAGGTCCGAGGTACCAGGTCCCCTTCCTGCCCTGCTCCCTTCCCTCTCCCCACCCCTTCCAGGAGCTGTTGAGTCACACACTGGCTCAGAACCAGTCACTGCTTACAGCTATTAAGAGGCTCAGCGAGAATCCTGCCCAGCACCCCCCAGCTCCCAAGCCTTTGCTCTTTTAGCTGCATCGTGCCACCATCTTCTGCCAAGAGAAACCGTGTTAGCAAACACCTCCATCGAGCTCCCCCAGGTGAAGCACTGTGTTTTGGAAAAGTGAGATTTTTCCCTGTACAGTTACCTCTGAGAATTAAAGATCACACTGAGGGTCACCTTAGAGGAAAAATAAAAAAGAGGCCAAGAGAAAACGTGAGAGGAAGAAGATGTGAAAGGGACAGAGTGGGGGGGGGGCTGGGGCAGGGGCTGGAGCAGGGGCTGGGGGGACAGGGAGGGCCCTCTCCCAGCATCCCACTGGACACTGGTCCTCTCTGGATCTCCCGTTTAATCGTCCTCACCACACACGCTGTGGGAGGTGGGTTTCATTCTCACTTCCAGAGGCAACCGAGGCCCTGGGAGTTTGGTGAGACCGAGTTAGGAATCCGCCCCATGCAGGGTGACAGCACAGCCCCAGCTCTCTGGTCCTGTCCACAGGGTCCCGAGGGTCTGTGGCTCTGGCAAGCACTACCTTTAAACTTGGGGCAGGACTGGATTTTTGGGAAATGGGAAACTAGAGGCAAGTGGGAAATGAGAGCGCCCACTCTCATTTTCGCATTTTTTGGAAGAACCAACAACATCAACCAGGGGCTGTGCCCCCTGGAAATATCCTGCCTGGAGGACTCCAGGTCATCAGCCATGTTTAAGCAAGGATGATGTTCGGGATGAATCTGCTGCCACTGGCTGTGACCCCCCTTCTCTGGCCCCGAAGCCATCTGCAGGTCAGGCTTGGGGCCCCTGGTTTCCCCCAACAATAAGTCAGGGCTGTGCAGAAATGAGGCTGGTCCCTCAGAAGGGTCTGGACCCTCTGCCTCGGGCTGAGCCAGACCTTGTACTCCTAGGAGCAGGATGTCGGGGCCAGGCCTGAGAGAGGCTGAGGAGGACAGGGAGCCCAGGCCAGTGGGCAGCAGCCAGACATGAGCGTACAAGAGAGGTGGTTGCAAAGAGGGAACGAGTCTCCAAGTCGTCTCCCCTTCCCTGAGCAGGAACCCAGAGCCACCTTTGCGTGATATTTGAAGCTGCAAGTTATTGTGGTTCATGGTAGCCAGGGAAGAGGCCGACGGTGGATGAAACTCAGACAAGGGCCAGGTGCGTTCCCACCTGGCGGGGAGCTGAGGACTTGGTTGGAGGACAGGGCAGGGCAGTTATGCTTGCCAGTTTAAATGCTGTAAAAGTGGCTGAGCCATCAGTGGCAGTGAAAGTGTCCTTGGGCCAAGTGGCCTGACACCAGCTAAGATGGCAACACAGAGACAAAAGCCTGAAGCCGAATCTCCAGCGACTCCCGGGTCTCAGTGGCCTCTGGTTTTCTTTGAAAGCTTGCAGCGGTTCTCAACCTGTGGGTCACGACCCACAGAAACCGTATTAAAGGGCTGTGGCATTAGGAAGGTTGAGAATCACTGGCTTAACGAAAAATGAGGACTTAAAAAACGGCATGCTCTCTGATGAGAAGATAGGCTTTCCCGGAGGGGCCCCTGTAAGCATTGTACCCCCTCGTCACACTCTCACCCTTCAGTTCACTCCCCTCGTAGGAGGTAAGGCTCATTCCCTTTATTTCTCATTCTGATCACTTTATAAATCGAAGCAGGGCTTGCGAATCCTGTGCAGATCTGTGCATAATTCTATCTATGCTTATACACGTGACGGGCTTATTAAGGATAAACCCCAGGCCCCACTTCCACACCACCTAGCCTCTTCAATTCTTTTAAGTCTTTAAATATTAACCTCATCTATGTTTTTGTACAATATGTTGCTTTTATTGTAATCTCTTAATTCATCAATTTTAGACAATCCCTAAAGAATGGCATTTACCTCTCTTTAAATCAGCGTCTCCTCCCCCATTCTCTCAAATTAGTAGCATCCCAAGTTTTGTACAAATCATTCAGTATTCGTGTTAATGCAACTAGGTAAATTGTTTACTTTATAGTCAACTATAATGAAGAGGCGTCCCCCCCCCCTTATATAGCCTTTTGTTTTCCCTGGAATTAACATTTGCTTTTTCCCCCAAGTTGTTCACTTTTTCTATCTGTCCTTGGCTAAGTCTGGTCACTACCTCCGGAAGCCCCTCTGCACAGTTTTCCCCGTCCATTTGCTTCCATCTGGATCTTTGCTCTCTAGGCCTGAGGAATAGTCCTGTGGATGGGACAGGAATTGAGGTCAGCATGCGTGTGGGCAAGGGGGTCCCCATTTAGTATGCAGACCCTGCAGGCACTATTTTCAGCATGTGATCCCACCGTTGCCATATTCTTGCACTTTTGCAATATTTATCCCTAGAGCAAGCCCTACTCTGGCACAAATGAGTAACTTCTGCACTTTCTCTGACCTGCGCCCACCCCTGTGTAGGCACTTGCCGCCTTCCCGTCTCTCCCTGAGGTCTCAGGGCCTCTCTCCTCAGAGCTGTGGCTGGCTCTTGCCACCCGGTTGTTACCACCCTACTTGATGTAGTTCTACAATCATCTCCTCCCTTGGATGTGAGCCGTCAGATGCCTCAGTAGTCTCCCTCACAATTCTTTTCCCAGAGCCTGTGTGATGATTGACATCCTTCCAGCACGTCCTGGTGAGTGGTCTTCAGAACCAACCTCAACCCTGGCAGCGCTCTCAGAAATCAGGAAATAAAAGAAAAGAGAGAGAGAGAAGCAGAAGGAGTCTCCTCACTGGCGTAGATTTTGGCAAACATCTTTCGTTTGGCCATGACTAACTCAGTGTACATTTAGCTTTGGCTGAGACCAAGTCTCCCAGGAAATGTTTGCAGTGAGGAGAAAGAATCACAAAAACATTCTGAGCTGTAGAACCAGTAAACCTTCTGGCTTTTGAAGATTTATTGCTTATCTTAAACAAGAAACTGTGCCTTGGAGGGGGTCTTTATTGACCAAGAAGTAGTAGAGACGTCTTTAACTCCAGTCATTTCTATCAGAATTTCCCCCAAACGAGCTCCCTTTCCTGCTAACAATTTTATAGGCTGCGTGTCGGACCAGAGCAGAAGACTGTCTGGGAACCATAAACGCCAGCCTTGCAGAGGACGGGCAAGCAGGGCTGGCCTTCCCGACTTTGTTCTGCCCCAAGGCTGCTGGTAGCTTCTGTTCTGTTGTCAAAGATAATTTAGCTGATTTTTTTTCTCCTCAAAGATTTTGAAGCACTTAAAAAAAGACTCCACTGTGAAAATGTCATAAGATTGGGAGTTATTGTCTTAGTTTATTACCCAGCCCTCCAGATGAGAGTTTCAGGCTGGGAATTAGGGCCTTTCTATTTTTGATGTCCCCATTTCTCAAAATAGTGGTGTGTGAGCGGACTCACTGGCCCAGATTGCCCAGCGGGGCCCCTGGGTCTGGGACAGCACCTGCCACAACTTTCAACTCAATTCAACACTTTGTTCAAAGCTACAAGGGGCCCTTCTGCATTCAGCAAGTTCCACAGGCCAAGACTCAAGGAAATGGACTCATCCCAGGATCTCAGAAGGAGACTGATGGCTTCTCTGAGAAATCATCGAGTAAGACCAAAAAGTGTGTAATTTTCTTATAAATTTATAGGTATGCTTAGAAAAATATAAAGTGCTTTCTTTCCTCATATTGACCACTTTATTTCTTTCACTTGCATTTCCCTGCCAACGCTCCCAAAACTTGGGAAGGAGAGAGTGGCCCATTGATGGAGGCAACCAAGTGGTGCTTGAATGGCCACTTGGGAGTGTATGACGGGCTTTTAAGCCTTGGCTGAGGGCTAAGTTAAATGACCTCTCAATCCCCTTCCAGCCCTTGAAGCCCTTGCTATGCTGAGGGCTGAATGGGGGTCAGAATGAAGCTTGCATGGTACAGCGCAGCCCATGCCTGGAGCCCCAGATCCTGGCAGCAGGGTATTAGGGCAGGCACTTTACATGGTCCTCCCACTGTGGCCCTGAAACCCATCCTCACGTGACCAGGAACTGAGGATGGACAGTTCTATTCAATGGCTTTAGGACACAATGACACCTGTCCCTCTTATCTCTGCTTTCCAAGAAGTGGACAGGGCACCCTGCACCAGCCCAGGGAGGAGAGGTCAGTCATTGCTGTCCTAGGAGGCTTCAGTGTCCCAGAGAGGCAGAAAGCTTTCTGAATATTAGGCAGAGTAGCTGGAATTTTTAGAATACCAACCAAGTGTCAAAGGGACGCGTTGGCCGCCCCGTCCTCCTTTGTTCCCATTGGTCCTTCTCAGTCCCCTCAGTGTGAAGACGATGAGGAGGAAGAGCTGTGTGATGATCCACTTCCACTTAGTAACTAGGAAATATACTTCCTCTTCCTTACGATTCTCTTAGCAACATTTCTTTTCCAGCCTACTCTATGCTGAGGAAACAGCATGTAACACATACAAAAAATACGTGTTGATTGACTGCCTGTTATTAGTAAGGCTTCTGGTCAACAGAAGGCTGCGAGTAGTTAGGTTTGGGGAGAGTCAAAAGAAATATAAAGATTTTTTTTTTTTTTGAGACAGAGCCTCAAGCTGTCCCCCTGGGTAGAGTGCCGTGGCATCACAGCTCATAGCAACCTCCAACTCCTGGGCTCAAGCAAGTCTCCTGCCTCCACCTCCCAAGTAGCTGGGACCACAGGTGCCCACCACAACGCCTGGCATTTTTTTTGGTTGCAGCCGTCATTGTTGTTTGGTGGGCCCGGGCTGGATTCAAACTCGCCACCCTAGGTGTATGTGGCTGGCATCTTAGCCACTTGAGCCACAGGCACCAAGCCGAAGATTTTCAACTATGCTCACTTTCCCATTGTTCAGAGTTAGACTAACCCAAATCTTATTCAAGATGTGGGCGCCTGTGGACATCGCAAACAAAAAAGAATACTTAGCTTTGTCTCCAGCGCCATCTCTAACGACGCCTGGGGTTTTGTCTGCAGCCTATCACTGTTCTTTGGTCTTGGGCTAATTCTTGCTCAGTCACCTGCTTCTGAACACCTTTTGGAAGTCTCTTCCCATTGGCTGGTGACACGTGCAGACTCAGAGGTGACATGTGCATGCTTTTGGCAAGACCTCTGAGGGTGACCCATTTCCTATCCAATTCTGGGACGAACTGTGTTCACCAATTAATCATGGTGACCCCACTCAGCGCCTCGCCATCTCAACTTCAGACAGAGGGAGCCAAACTGCAAAGCCGGGAGATGTCCAGGCTTGTGACAGGCAGGCCTTGCCTAGTGGGTGGGGTGGGGTCCAGCCTCTAGGCTGAGGCAGGACAGCCAGTCCTCGGCCCTGACCCCTCTAAGGCCTGGAACAAGAAGGATGAGGGGGTCTCTATAGCACCCACTTGTCTCTGGGAATGGAAACAAGGGACAACTCAGGAAGCCCGAGGGACTGTCCAAGGGCCTATGGAGTCTAGGGCTAGCCAAGGCTGTGGAGATATATCCTGGGTCACAAAGTGGAGGCTGCACCTGATGGGAACCAGGGGCGGGAAATTAGGACAATCACTTTCCCCCAGGCTGCCGCTGCGTGTTGCTGCTGCGGTCACACCTGCCTGTCCATCTCAGAGTAGCCCTTGGCTGCTCCAGTTCCTAGTGAACAACTGCACCTGCAGCCCAGAGGCGAGGGGTCCTCAGGGGCCAGTATGGCTGGCCAACCTGGGCAGTGGTGGTGCCAGCCCCCTGGGGGAAGAACATGCCAGGCAGGCAGCTTCAAAACCTGGAGTGTGAGGTGGCAGGAAGGGGCTGAGGCAAAGGGAAAGACAAAGTCAGAAGACAGAAAGATGCTCCAGAAGGACCAGAACCAAGGGTCCCGAGAGCAGAAACGTGTGTGGCTCCCGGGGGTCCTACCTGCCCTCCTCTGCACCTGCCTTTGGGGACGCTCCACCAGCTCTGCCCCCACACTCCCTGGTCCGCCTCATCTGCTCTCTGTGGCTCTACATTCCCCCCAGGTGGGACCACTCTCAAGGACGGAGCCAGGACGGTCATTCACAGCCCCTGAGATGCTGGAGGGAAAGTCTGTGGTAGCACACAGAGGACAGCCCACCTGCAGCCTGGGCTGGTTGTCTGGGGAGAGGCAGCCAACCCTGGGGTGGGATGAGAGAACAGAGCTCCACACGCTCGGCTTCCCTGGGGCTGGGAGTCTTGTGGTTGGCTTTAGGCTGCTGCAGGGACCTGGGACTGTTGGGACAGGGAAAAAGATGGGTGTGGTGATGAAGAAAGACCCAGGTTCCCAAAACTAGCAGACTCCAGGGTCAAATTCCAGCTCTGAGGCTTATGCTCTACACTGGGGGTAACACGGAATAATATACAGCAGCACTCGGCTCAGCACCTCACCAATGTGGTACAATCAATAGGGGAGATAATACCACTGATGCTGTTGATGTCACTGTCACTGCCATCACCATCTCTATTGTCACCATCACCATTGTCACAGTTCTTGGGAACAGAGCAATAATAAACATTCCTTAATTTACCAGACACTGTATGGCTCTCAGAGGGCTTGGTTCCTTTTGTTCCCTAGGGGTAGGGTAGGGAGGGGACCATAGTGTTGCCCAACCTTTGAATGGGAGGGCTGAGGTTCAGAGAGGTTGACCATCAGCCCCAGGTGACACAGCCGGGCTGCAGATTAACCAGGATAAGAACAGCTAGCAGTTGCCATTCAGACGTGACCTGGCCCTGGTCAGCCTGGACTATGGGCAGGACATCTGCTGCACAGGTCCTCCAGGTGGTGGGACTTGTCTGCCCAGCTCCTACTCAGCATGGGCTTCTAGGCTGGGTATGAAGGAATGATCATCAGTGAGCACAGCCTCCCCGCCGGTGGAGCCCACCAACAGTGCTTCATCATAAGACGAGGGGAAGCTTGGCAAGAACATCCAAGTCTGCCGAAAGGGGAGTGGTGTGAGCAGCGCCCTGGGGCCAGGGTACTACTCCACACAGCTTCCCTGTGCCTGTCCTTATGTCTCCAGGCTGTCTTTTATCTCTCATCTATCCACCTATCTACCTGTCCATCCATTCATTCATGCCACTGTCATATCTATCTATTTATCCATCATTTATCTTCTAACTATCCATCCATCTCTCCTATTATCTATCCATTTGTTCATTCAACATCTATCTATCGATACGTGCATTTGTCTATCACCTATCCATCTATCCATGTACCTATCTATTCTCCATCTAGCCATCATTAATCTATTTATCTATCTACTCACATCTATCTGCCCATCCATCCTTGTCTATCTATTGCCTATCGGTTAGGGTAGGAGCCTTTACCATGAGCTAAGAAAGAATTAGGAATAGATTTGAAGCAAGACATTTATTTTACTTTCCAAGAGGGTAAAGGGCATGGCATGAAATAAAGAAGAAATTTTGGCCCCAGGGATGAGTGTCTTGGGGGTTTATTGGCGTTTAGAGGGCAGTCATTGCTGTAAAATGATAACTGAAGGCAGTCATGTTTGTTTTTTCTCCTCTGCTAGGCTAACTTTATTGGACTTCTCAGAATGTGTTCTCACAGATGTGGAGGAGGCTGCAGGCCCTTTCTGTCTGTCAGATACTTTTCAAGTGCTATAAAACAAAGCTACAGGTGGTTAAGCAAACTAAGGGGCATCACATGCAGTTTTCCCTTTTAATGTTAGTTTACTAACAATGCCGTCCTTTCACTGTTCATCCATCATCTACCTCTCCATGGACCCATCATCTATCTGCCCATCCATTCATTCATCAGATTAGTGATTTATTGTCAGCTCTCTAACTCTATAGAATCTCTTGTCTGTCAATCATATGCTGCTCTTCTACCCAATCTTAACCCTCTGGACCTCTTGTTCCAGAGAGGAGGTCCAGGGAGGCTATTCACAGCCACTGATCTCCTGTACCCAGCCTGCTTCTTCCCTTCCTCGGTGGGTGACCTCCCTTCTCACCATTCCAGCACATCTACCCAAGTCCTGAGTTCTGGAACAAAATAGGCCATCAATGAATGTTAGCTATTATTTCACATAGGATAAACTTTGACTTAATTACTAGAAAAACTAAGACAACACTGGTTTGAACCATATCTAATTTTGTTTCTTGTTCATGAAAAATAGTTCAGCAAATAGGAAGTCCAGGACTAGATGGTGGTTCCATGGTCATCTGCGACCAGGCTCTGTCTGTGTTGGCCTCTAGCCGCACTGTCAGTTGAAACTGCTGGAGCTTCAGCCATTACATCTGTGTTCCAGGCCAGAGGAAAGGGGAAGGGGGAAATGAGTTAAAAAGGTGCATTTTTTTTCAGATGTTTGCAGGTTATTAAAAATAGTTGTATTGTGATATAATTTGCATACCATATAATAGCAGAGGTGGGCAACTGTCCCCACAGTCAATTTTAGAACCTTTTTACCATACTTTTCAGTGTTATCCCTCCACTCCCCAGCCCGAAGCATCCCCTACTCTACCTTCTGTCTCTGTGGATTTCCCTCTTCTGCGCGTGTCAGGCAGTCACACGTGTGGCCTTTTGTGCTGGCTTCTTCTGCTGGCCTAATGTGCTCGCGGTTCATCCACAGTGGACTCTGCTCCTCTTTGCAGCCCTGAAAGTCTCACATGACTCTTCTGCTTACAGCTGACTGGACAGAAGTTGATCACATGGTCATATCCAGCGGCAAGGGTGTCTGAGAGATAGTTCTTTCTGGCTGGACGTGTTGCTGTGCCCAGCCTAACCAGGGCTCTGCTGCTAAGGAAGCAGGGGAGAAAGGACAATAGGTGGCAGCCCCAAGCTCGCCATGGGGTGTGTGCTGTTCAGGATTTCACTGGGGATTTAACCTACTCCCTAACTTGAAGTCCTGTTCTGTCTCTAATTGCTGTGACAGGCCAAAGAGCCAGGCACTATCTGATAGTACAGATAGGAGTCCACAACATGCCCAGGTTGGGAGTCTCGCCCAAGGTCAGCAAAGTGCTGAGAATCCAGCCTGTCTCCTGCAAGAACAGGGTTCCTCGACCTCGGCACCACTGACATTTGGGCATGGCTCTTTCTCTGTTGTGGAAGGTTGTCCTGAGCATGGTGAGGGGAGACCTCTGCATACTAGATGCCGGGACAGCCCTCTCCGTCCCTGAACGAGACGACTAAATACGTCCCTAGACATTGCTGTCTCCTGGGCAGAGGACTCTATCACCCCCAAGGGTGAGAAGGGCTGTTCTGAAGCCACCTTCCTAACCGCCACATGCCCCTGTCCAGGGGATCCTGTCCTGTTCTCAGGGGCTTCCTGCATCCCTCTGGTGTGCGGGAAGTGGGCCAAGTGCCAAGCAGTTCAATGGAAATAAACGAATGCCCAGAGCCAGTCAAGGACGTGTTGGGCATGCTCAAAGGGCAAACTGCATGGAGACCAATGGCAGAAGCACAGAGGAGAAAAGCCACATTGGGGTCCAGGAAGTGCCTCCAGGGGGAGCTGGGACCATGCAAGGAGGGAGCATCCAGCATCTCAAGACCTCCAAGACCCCAGCTGCCTCTGTGCACTGAGCAAGGCCAGGCAGGCTCCTGGAGGGCTGCACTGCGACTGCAGCCAGGGCCACCCACTCTTCAGTCAGGCTCCCCGGGTTGTCACCTCCCCACTGAGGCTTTCCCTGAAACTGACCCGACCCTGGGTGGTAAGCCCAAGGCACAGTCCCACTCAGGACAGTCTCTGTGAAGCCTCCAGCTCCTGAACAGTACCTGACACGCTGCAGGAACTCGGCAGGGTCGTGTGCACTGCACGGTGCTGCCCGGCCAGTCCTCTGCCTGCCGCCATGTCTGCATCTGAGCATCGCCACACAGTCCGGTCTGTACCTTGTGTGTGCGGCGGGATCTCAGTAGCTGCCAGCCGAGTGAGTCTACGAGCGGAAGCCATGCTAGTGTCTGCTGATGCTGACCATCTCCCCCGGCACCACAGCTCCTGCTTCACCCCAGCACAGGGCTTGGCTGTCCCTGGAGAGCACAGGTGTCTCCACATCAGCTTGGGGAAGAGGGTGACTGAGCAAAAGGGAGGCCACCCATCCAGGAGGATGAGGCACTTGATTTCCAGACCCAGGGAGGATGATGACTTTACTGAAGGAGAAATAAATACACCCATACCTGCTGCTTCCAGGGAAATGTGCTCGGAGATCCTCAAGTCTGGCTCTTGCAGGTTAAACTTAATTAAGCCCAGAGTGTGACAAGAAGAAAATCTTCCAGGAACAGGTTTGGACCTCAATCCTGGATGGGCACCCCTCTGCCCTGGAGCAGCTGGGTGAGCTTGCCAAGAGACCTTCCCCCGCACCTGTACCTTACCCCCTGCCAGGGGAGGGGACCACCTGAGCCAGTCACCGTTGGGCCCTGCTGAAGGTCACCAAAGCCACAGGGACTGCAGAGAGCCCAGCCTGAGATCCTGCCAAGCTTGGCCTGAAGCCAGCTCAGCAGGTCTGTGAGGAGGCAGATTTGGGGGATGGAGGTGAGCGCACACCCTTTCAATAATTAAAACCGTTGTCTTTTAAAACAAAGATCACTGGGAGCCTGTGGGTGTCCCCAGAGGCCCCAGGCAGCTGTTGGAGCTACCTGGGAAGTCCCCCAGCACAACCAGGCCGATGCTGAGGTTGGCCCCTGAAAGGGAGGACCAGATGGTTAGCCCCTCTGCGCTGTTCACGGTGAAGCCTCCCCATGGACGGAGAGTACAGATGGTTTTCACCGACTGACTCCCTCGCCGGACCTGACCTCGCTGAGCTGTTCAGAATCACAAAATGCCTCCCAGCTCTTGGTTGCAGATGGTGCTGACCAGAAGGAGGGGTTCATATAAAGAGGCTCAGAGTATCCCATCTGCCCCCACATCCTTAGTAGCTGGGAGATCTTGGGGACACTGAGCCCTGGATCCTTGTGGAGTTGAAATAGTCAGCAGAGTGCTCAGAGCTGGCCCTTGGGAGGTATCACTACCTGCTCAGGTCTGAATGGCAGGGGTGGCCCACAGGCTCCAGAACTGGCTGTATCATCCTGTGCCCAAGACCTGGGCTCCTGCCATAACAGCAAGAGCTGCCAAGGGCCACCACAGTGCACACTTATATGTGCCCCTCATTCCTGCAGCCTGGCAAGGCAGTTCTGTTCTCCCCAGTTCACCAAGGATACAGGTCAGAAGCTAAGTCCAAGGTTACACCACTTGGATGTGGCTCTGTGCCAACATCTCTCTCTGTCCCCACATGTGCTGCTACTCACCTGCCTCTCCTGAGCTTCCTGTTCTGAGTCCCCACTGGCTCAAGACCTGTCTGGAAAGCCCAAAGCTCTGTGTCGCAGCCAGGCCCTCCAGGACAGGGAGAGGCCATTTCAGGGTCTCAGAGGAGAGACTAGGAGGCTTGGCCTCTGATGGCTTGGGCTGAGGCTCAGCTGTAGGTCAGAGTCAGCTTCCAGGCATATAGCACACCCTGACCAGCTCAGCCACATGGACAGCCAGGCCCTGCCCTTCCTCATTCTAGCCTTTTTTGGCTTTTCTCTATAGAAAAGGCAGGACTGATAACTTAAGGGCAGTCGAGAAGGAGGCCTCCTAGAGATCACCGTGCAGCTCATGTGATATTGCTGTCACCGCAGCTCTGGGCAAGCTGATGACTATTTTTTAATGGGGGGGAGCGCAGTGTCTCCAAGGGGCATCATTTTCTAGTCTGTGTGATGGCACCACAATGTGGAGCCTGGCCTTACTCCAGACCCTGTCTTCCTACTGAGATGGCTCCAGGGGCAGCACCTGATTCATTCATCATTCACCTGGCAAATATTTGTGATAACCATGGTTTCAGCGTCCACAGGGGCCAGTCTGCCCTGTGCCCATGTTCCTGGCAGGCCCTAGCTTGTGCCCCAGGCAGAGCAGCAGTGGCTGCTTCTCTGGGACAACTGTGGACAGCCACCTGCCTCCCTTAGTACCTCCCGCCCTCCACAGTCCTCCCTGGATCTGGACTCACTATCGTCCTCTTAGACTCTGTCCCAATTTATCATTGTGTCCTGCTCTCTGTAGGGCCAGGCTGAATTGAGAAGATAGCACCCTGCACCCCGAGGGAAAAGCTGATGCCCCACCCTTGGCTTCCCCCAAGTCTGGCCCAACGGGGCTTACCCCTACTTGTCAAGTACAGCCCCACTGCCTTTTGGGATTTTGTACCTGACTCCTAAGTCTGGTCAAGACATCCCTTGAAAGCAGAGGAAGTCTTAGAGATCACATCTATCAGCCTCACTTGTACCTGGGGAAACTGAGTACCAGGGAGGCCCCGGACCTGCCCCGGGTGCCCAGGGGCCAGGGCAGGACTGACTTGCACTCACAGTCCTGGCACCCAGGCCAGCCTGGGACTCCTTCCACCACCCCATCTCCTGCACCTTCACTGGCAGCACTGAGGGACTCAGCATCACCAACACGGTGCAGCAGGAGCCACCACATCTCCAGGTGTCTACCCCTCCTGGAATCAGACAACAGAAAAGGGCAGCGTCGCATCACGATGCTTTTCCATCATCACCGCTCCTGGCTTACGACAGGAGCCTGCATGAGCGTCAGGGGTTGACTGCTAACTGGGAGGGGGCGGCTTCTTTCCCCCAGAGAAAGAGAAGGAAAGAAACCCACATCTGACCTTGCCCTGGGAATCAGAGGCCCTGCTAAGCCTTGTACAGGCTTGACCTCATCCCTGTCCTATAGATGGGGAAGCCGCGTGTCCACGGGGCTCAGGTGCCCGACCGTCCTGGCTCCCAGCACACAAAGCCACAGTTCAAAGGTGGGATGGTCGCTTTCCTGGCCTATGACAGAAAATTTCCTGTCTTATCTATTCAGAAAGGACTCCTGGCTGTCACACTGGACTGGAAATACCTGTGCTCCAGGTCACAGAGTGGCCCAGGCCCTGACACAGAGACACCAGAATCGTCTATTTGCAGGTTGCTCAGAAGCTCTCCCGCCCCCTGTGTCTGGCCCCTCACCCACCACGTGATGGGGCTCCCTCAAGGCAGCTTCTGGGGTGAAGCAGGTGAGGGGGCCTGCTGGGCCCAGGCCAGGACCAGGAAGGAGGTGTGTGGCATGGGGTCTCGCACCCTCCCAAGGGCCTGGCTGTCTTGGGGTTCCCTACTAGAAAATGAATGGTGTCAAATGTTCTCCCCTATTCGTTGTAGGGAAAAATTCCAAGCTTCTGGAACATTCTGGGCAGCAAAGTTTGTTGAACTTGCCGGTTTATGTCCTTCTTGTGTTCCCAAAACATTGACCAGACCCACAGAGCAGGACAAACACTGGATGGTGCCCACCCAGGCCCCTCACTGCTCACGGCAGCCGGCTCAGCTTCCTGGACCTCTCAGCAGCCCTTGGTCTTGATCCTAATCTGCCCTTCACACTGTTGCTGGAGGAAGTCATTATGAAGTGCCAGTGATGGGTTCTACTCACTGCCTCCATCTCAGTCCTCAGCGGAAACTGAATTTGCCTGAAACAGCTCAAATGATGAGATTTTACTGGAAGAGTCTAGGAAGGGTGGAGGGAGCCCATGAGGCTGGAGTCGCACCACTGCAGGGGAAACCAGTGGCCGTGCTGGGCCTCGAGATGAGGGTGAAATCCGAGCCCTGGACCCCTGAGTGAGCTCCAGCCGCCTCCCACCTGGCAGCTGTGCTGAAGTCTCCCAGTCATGCTCATGCCCTGGGAGAGAGGCAGTGTCTCTCTCCTGCTTGGACTGAGCCGAGCGCCTGGAGCTCAGTAGATGATCACCAAAGTCTGCTGCGTACCAGGTGACAACAGCCACCATGCCACGGGAAATAGTGAACCCACTAGTGCAGGCTTTAGAGGGGACTGCTGACGGCTCCCCAAGTATCCTTCCCTGCGGGTCCTCACACAGGACCAGGAAACCAAGCCAAGCCTTGGCAAGGGAGAGCCTCCTGCCAAGCAGCACAGCTGGTGACCTGAGGGGCGGTTTGGAGCCCACAACTGGGGGCCCCCAGCCCAGTATCCAGCTCATCTGAGCCCCTTCTGGGTCCTCTGACCTCAGGATGTTCAACAGCGATGTGTTTGAATAGCCCGCTCCACCCAAAACGTGTGAACACACACAGAACACCCCCAACCCCTCCCCCGGCAGGGCGGACACCTGTTAGTTGGCCAAGCTAACTCCATCTTAGATCTGAAGAAAGCATCTGTGCGACTCTGTTACAGGTGGTCACAGCTCAGACAAGAAGGACATGCTGCAGACGCGTTGCCTCCTTGCTCTGGTCCAGTTAGAAACACGTAAGAAATATGCTGATGCCACAAGCCTCTGACTCCCTGATAGGAAGAGCTGGCTGGAGAGTCCCAGTAATGAGCTGCATGTCCTTGGTGCCCTAATAGGAAAGACTTGTCTGTAAAGTCAGCTGCTCTTCAGATGGTCTCACATAGAACTACCTCTCCCACTCCCGCTGCTGACATCTGTTGATCTCAGCCTGCTTGTATTCAAGCGTAAAATAAGCTTCCTGGTATGTCTGTTACATTTGGTCTCGCGTGTCTTGATCCAGGCCTCGTTTTACCTCTCACCACCCTTTGCAGAATGCCCTGCAGCTGAGTGACCTTCACCTCCTTCACCAGCAGGACGCAGGGCCTGACCCACCAACGTGTGTCAGGGCGACATCTGCTGGTCAGTGCCAAATCGCAGGGACCCTCCCCACCAAGTGTAGGTTTGGGAGGTCTGAGAATCTGCATTTCTGATAGGCCCCGGGTGTCACTGTGCTGCTGCCTGGGGATGCTGCCCGGCCTAGTCCTGATCTCAGGGGTTCAGAAGGCCACAGGTCTATGCCAGGAGACCCCCAAGAGCCAGGCACAACAGGGAGCCAGTGTCCCCGGGACTGTGGGTGGGTACATCTTGGGGGCAGGGGGAGGTGACCAGGACAGGGGCATCAGGTGGGGCCCCTCCTTGTTTACTTTTCAGGGTCCCCTAGTAGCAGGCATCATACTGCTACTGTGTTTTACTGTGTGGAACTGAAGATTGGGACACCTGGATTCTGTCATCGTCCTGGTCATCCTGGTCCCTACAGGTAAAATGCAGAAGCTCAGTGGTCGGCAGCACAGCCCACACCCTGCAGACCATGGTGGCCTGTGAAGCTGGGGCAGCGGCCACTAGACCTCCATAAAGCGTGTGGATGGCACATGGTGGTCACCCAGGGGATCCTGTGAGGAACAGCAGGGCAGTCAAAGAGCCTTGGCTTGGCGACACAGCTGGCTCGTGGGGGAGTCCAGGCAGCAGCTTGCTCCCCCCAGGCCATTGCCAAGTTCAAGGGGGCACCTGGCAAGCTGGCACTTTCAGAAGGGGAGTGGAAGCACTGCCAAGTGCTGTGGGTACCCTGGAGGGAAGTGTCCCCACATAGACCCAGGAGCAGGAGGTGCCCGAGCCCTCTGATGGCCAGACTCCCCCATGTCTTTGCTTCAGCGGGAGGGGCTGACTTTGGGAGTGGACCCCAGTGCTGCTGCCAGAGATCCCCTGCAGGGGTGCTGGGGCCAGAAAGCTCCTGGAAGATGCCGGAACAGATTGGGGGTGGACTCTGCCCCATCACCCCTGCATTTATGGTGCTGCAGGTAACAGCCCACCTCTCTCACCTGTCACCAAAGGGCAACATGTCCTGGTGGAACATGGGGAAACCAGTGGCCGTGCTGGGCCTCGAGATGAGGGTGAAGTCTGAGCCCTGGACCCCTGAGTGAGCTCCAGCCGCCTCCCACCTGGCAGCTGTGCTGAAGTCTCCCAGTCATGCTCATGCCCTGGGAGAGAGGCAGCGTCTCTCTCCTGCTTGGACTGAGCCGAGCGCCAGGGACCCTCCAGCACGGTTCATGGATAGGGAGCCTGAGGCTCAAAGGACAAGCGCATAGCAGGGCAGGAGCCGAACCACAGCCTTCAGAGCCAGGTTGGTGCCGTGCTGCTTGCAGTCTGTACCCGAGCTGCCTCCCAGAGAAGGGCCACAGCCTCCTGGTCAGAGAGACCCCACCCCTGCTCGCCTCCTGGAGAAGGGCAGATTCACTGCTGGAACATGCACCCCACACCTCCACACTCAGGTGTGTTTCTCTGCCCTGCAGATCCCTGCCAGCTGCCTGCCTTCTGCCTGGTAACCCCAGCTCCTTCCCCACGGGTCCCACAGGTTTTTGGGTCTCAGAATCATCCTCAGGAGAGACCCAGGATAAGAACTGCCCAGAATTCAGATCCACAGAAACTGTGAACTGAAAGATGTTCTAAGCAGCTATGTTGGAGCAATTTGCTGTGCAGTAACACAGTAATATAGTAATACAGTAATACATTCTGATACCAAAAGTTGGCAAGATCAGGGTACAGTGAGCCTTGCTCCATCGTCTTGCTCTTAACCTACACTGGGAAAACAAATCACAGCAGTACCCTCTCACCCCCCAAAAGCCCCCTCCCCAGGGCTGAGTGTGTGCACCAGCCAGGGCAGTGCCGAGTCAGTGGCTGGCAGCACTGACTTTCTGTCCTTCATCATACACAAGCCCGGAGTGGGGCGGTGGGGCTGTGCTGTCCCAGCTGAGCCTGGTGCCTGTGCAGTACCAGGGTTTCCTCAGGTTCAAGGCTGGCTATAGGACACTGGGACCGAGGGCTGTGAATGGAGTGGCAGGCCTAGCCCCACAAGGACTCAGGGGAAAAGAACCCTGACCTGGGGTTCAGAAGCAGTGAGTGCTCCCAGCCTGGTGCTCTCTGTGCCAGTGATCCTGGCCTGAAGCCCTTTAGCCTGGCGCTCCTCACCCAATGCCCCTTCACTGCACCATGAGCTCCCTGTCTCATCGCTCCTCTCCTGTGAGGGCCCCTCCCTGCCCACCTCCCCCTCTGCAGGGCCTGGCCCTGGCTGGGGAGGGAGGAAGTTTCTGTCTCACAGAAAACTGGGGAAGTGCCAGGAGGAGCAAGCTGGTGGTCTGCAATCAATCCTCTTGATAAAATGTGCCTTGATTTTGAATCAGCTTCTCTGGGGATGGCTGCAGCCTCATTCAGAGCCTAATCAGCCCCTTGCAAAGGAAAAGACGAGCTTCACTAGGCCCCACCAGCCCTGGTGGCTCGGCTCACGCTCAGCTCTGGTTTGTACACCAGCTGGAGCGCGGGGCCCTGATGGCCACTTTGTCTTTCTGAGGGGAGCTGGCTGCTCCATTCAGACTAATTGCCAGTCTCTGAAAACGTGACCTCAAGAATTTGTGCTGACAACTTTCTCCAACAACGTGGGCAGGGAGGACAATGGTCTGTGAGCCCAGCCATAGAAGCGAGAAGAAACGCTGTGATCCTGAACTCACGGCCCAGACAGTCCACGCCACCCTGGCTTCCACCCCTTCACCAGTTGGTCCCCTAAATTCTCAAACAACAAAACCCCGGCAATTCCAAACGACATTGCCCAGTCTCTTTCTGGCACCTGCACCAGCTCAAAAGCCTCTGCCTGATTAGGGGTTTGAAAACCACACGATAAGCATAAATTAGGTGTCAGTTGTGTGTGTTTGAGTGGGAAGGGCCATTTGGAGACACTGCAACCTCCTTGTGTTCAGATGGGGAGACGCTCGATCCTGAGACACCTGGCAGAAGCCAGAGGCCTGAACTCATGGGACAACAGAACACAACTTCCTGGAACATCTATTTCCTCAAACTTTTCTTTAAATAATGTAATTGGTAAGCGATTTTTAACACTTTTCTATAAAACAGCTGTGTTGTGGAGAGAAGAATTAATCTGCACACATTTTAAAGAGAAGACTCAAGATTTTGAAGATGCATCTATGTTGTGGCAGCTGCTTTGGGCTCCCTGCTCTTAGATAGCGCCAGGGATAGGGAAAGGGTCTCCCCTCTACTTGTGCGTCTTGACCCCTTAGGCAGCCCACGGCAGAGAGGGAGCTGTGCCCCTCCCGTGGGTGTGGATTTTAGAATGGCCCAGGCTGGGTGCAGAGCCCAGGGCTCTAGGTTCCCTGTTCTTTGCTCAGCACAGCTATGCTGACCTAAGCAGGGCTGGCCTTTCAGAGGTCCCCTTCTCTCAAGGGAGACCCAGCTATTTCCAGCAGGATGAACCCCATACTGTGGCCGTCATCTCGTAGGAGGCGGAAGCTGCTGGTCCCAAGAGCTCAGGCCTCCTTTGTCCTCATTTGGCTAGGCTGAAAGGGTGGCACTGCAATGAGGCTCCAGGGCCCAGGTGAGCAGGACATTCTCCCCAGAAGCACTGAAGTCCGACATGAATGGAGGAGGGTAACAGGAGGCCATGGAGAGACCCAGGGAGCTGAGGGAGGAGCGGGGCTGGGGCTGCCCCAGTGGGGCAAGAGCCAGGCCTTGCAGGCTCCCAACCCCCCAGTCCTGGGGGTGTCTGAGTACAGGCATCAACATCACCAAGGCGCCACCTCACACTCTGCTCACTTGCCGCTCCTCCCCCAGGTGGCAGAAGATGCTGGCATGTGTGTGCCAGCCCTTTGCTCACGTGTCACTCACCAGGCACCTGGGCTGGGCTGTCATTCCATGTAGCCAGTGAGGAATCAGTCTCTGAAGGGTGGAGTGACCTGCCAAGAGTGTGTCCATGCTGAGCTGCGAAGCTAAGATTCACGCACATCCTTTCAAACCCAGTCTCTGGGTGACCTGGCAAGAGGGACAACGGGAGTTTTTGCTACTAGCATCCCAGAGACAGGAGTCAGTTAGGGCAGGGGTCAGAGGAGGCAACCAAAGGGTAAGAAAGTCACAAGGATGTGAAAATGCTCAGTTAAGATAAACGTAACCAACAAGGACCCGACCCCTTTGTTACTTTAGCCATAATACCTTTATCTAAGGTACAGGGAGATTCTTTAACTGGGGCATGTGCACAGTTGAGGCAACAGCGTCCCTAAATGAACCACCCTCATTAACATTGTAAAAATCACACCCATTTGCACCCTGACAATTACAAAGGCCATGGCAACTCTCGGAAGTTACCTTGTAAGGTCAGTAAGGGGAGGGTTCCTGGTTCTAGGAACTCCCACCCTTTTCCCAGAAAATCAATGAATATTCCACCCCCAGTTTAGCATATTATTAGGGATTAGTATAAAAGGAGGGACCTAACTCTGGGGTGGCTCTGTTTCCCCTTGGATCTGTCTGTTCCTTTGCCTTTCCTGAAGACTGTGCTCTGCTTTCCATAAAACTCTCTGCTTCCACTCACCTCTCCTGTCTGAAGATTCTTGAATTCCTTCCTGCTCGGAGGGTAAGAACCCTCTCTGCCATCGTGGGTGGCGGTCCAACCACAGATGGGACCACATGAGTGGCTGTCCCAGAGCCCACTGAAGACCAGTTGAGATGACTGGGACTGGACGGGCCGGCAGCCTCTCTGAGGCCTTGCATTTGTTCCACACTTTGCTTTGCTTCCTCCCTGGTGTCAGTCTGTTGATAACGACCAAGGTTCCCACTTCACAGAGTGTGAAATCCAGAAATGGGCAGCAAAGTAAAACACAGACTAGAGATTTCACCTGCCATATAATCCAACAGAGGCAGGTCTGATTATAAAAAGAAAGAATGGTCTGTTAAAAACTCAAGTCTTTGAGTCAGTGAGAAGTTGGACAAAAAGCAAACAACAACAACAAAAACTAAAGTCCAAGCGTCGTCCAAGGGCAGCTCCTTAAGATCCTAGACTAAGAAGTTCCCAGGGGCTGTGCAGGTTTTGAGAGGGGCACCCACTACCCTAATCTTAAGGCCTGGAAAACTTGTAGATTTATGTCTGAGACACCAAGCCACAGCCCAAAGCAGTGGTCACTTCTGAGATCACCATCACCCAATGAGCTGGCACAGACCTGAAGTTGAGCTGGAAGGAGCCTCCACAGTGGATCAGCTTGACGGTGCTGGAGGGTGCCATGAAGGTAGCTGAGGGTCAAGTGACCCAACTGTGCCCCTTGACAGAGCTCTGAAAGCCTTGTGATACCATGAAAGACACCAATACCAGCTGGAGCCCCTATAGTACCAGTGACATGGGAAACTTACTAATTGCTTATTACACCTGCTCCCAGGGAGGGAAGCCAGGTGTGGTATAAATTGTGAGCCAGGCTCAGGGCCTATGGTAGCCCACCCAGTAGGGCCTAGGAGAGGAAATACGTCAGTGGTAACGTCACAAAATAGAATGGCCCTAGATACATTCACTGATCGCAGGGAGAGGCACACGCCTTAGTGAAAACCACCTATTACTCACATATCCCAGATAGGAAAAGGTAACATTACTGATGCTTTAAATCATTTAGGTGCCCAGATCGATAATATAGAAAAACTAGGAGTCTTTGATTCTTTTTCTAAGTGACTGCATTCTTTGCCAGTGCATTAGAGTTGTGTTTTATTAACCAGAACAATGACTATATTTAACAATTGGCTTTTGTTGTTGTTGTCTATTTTGTGCATGGTGTTATATACGCAAGTTACTGCCATGAAATTAAAGTCAATGTAGGCTCGGCGCCTGTAGCTCAACCGGCTAGGGCGCAGGCCACGTACACCTGGGGTGGCGGGTTCAAGTCCCCAGCCTGGACCCGCCAAACAACAATGATGGCTGCAACCAAAAAATAGCCGGGCGTTGTGGCGGGCGCCTGTGGTCCCAGCTACTTGGGAGGCGGAGGCAGGAGAC
>NW_003852535.1:230777-246357 GCF_000181295.1 Otolemur garnettii
AAAAAAAAAAAAAAAAAGTCAATGTAAGGATCACAGACGTAATGTCCCACCGTTTCCCACTCAGGAAATAGTGTATTGCAAAAAAACAAGCAGAAAGATCGCAGGGCACGGTGCTGGGGTTCACACAGGGATGGAGCATGCTACTGCAGGGGGCCCTGAGGTGAGCAAGTTCTTGAGAATGCTTCTTTTTTTCATCAAGTAACCATGATGATTAAAAAACACATTTTTAAAAAATCTGTGAGTTTTTACAAAATATTTTCTAGTTTTGTGGTGGAGACAAACCAAAAGTGTTTGCTTCTCTGAGTATAACCCTTAAAGACCAACTCAGAGATGCACAGAAATGTTAATGTCAGTGATTTCAAAGTGTGGTTCTGCTGGCCACCGGCACGGACATCACCTGGGAATGCACTAGAAATGGAATTCTCGCCAATTCAGCAATGCTGGTGTAGGGTCCGGCAAGCTGTGTTTTCAAAAAAACCCTCCACTTTGAAAGAGGGATGAGAGATTTGCTGGGAGATTTGCCGTTTATAAAGTACATGCTGTTTCATATTCATCTTTCTAGCAGCTCTGCTGATAGGGGTAGGGAGAGAGGTGGGGATATAGGCTAAAGTAGGAATAGGGATAAGATTAGGTATGGAGATGGGGATAGGGTTAGGGATAGAGACCACTTCAGTCCATTTTCCGCTGCTATAACAGAATACCACAGACCGGCAATTTTTAAAGAACAGAGATTTATTTGGCTCACGGTTCTGGAGGCTGGGAAGTACAAGAGCATGGTGCCAGCATCTGGTCAGGGTCGTCCCCTCTGTTAAAAGCACAGACTGCAAACCTGAGGGCTTTAGTAATGCCTGCCAAGTTAGCAGAAGAGCGAAAGGAAGAAACAAGTGTGTGAGACAGGGAGGGCCAATGGGGCAAACTCAACCTTTTATCAGGACCCTGGTCCCATCTTAACTAACCCACTCTCAAGATAATATCATAAATCACCTCCTAAAGGCTCCACCTCCACCAAATTCCAGCATGAATTTTGGCAGAGACCTTTAAACCATAGCAGGGGTAGAGATAGAGTTAGGGATAGGAATAGGCTTTAGGATGGCCAGAGGGAGTAGGGATTGAGCCGAGAGTAGAGACTGGAGTAGAGATGGGGATAGGGATGATGATATGAACAGAGAGCGGATTGCCACCGTGACTGATGAGCAGAGGGACTCAAAGTTCTTCTTTCCTTATTATTCCATCCTCTTTCAGAAAGGGGCAGGTTGTTTTAGAGAAGGAGTGACCAAATGACTTCTGCCCTGGGCTGTGCAGAATTTTTTGGTAAAATGCAAGCTTCCATCCCACATGGAGTGTGGCAAGGGGCCCACCATGAGCCTGAGATTGTGACATCCCCCATAGCCATGATCACTCCCTGTACCCCAGCCTGGGGTACACCAGCATGCCACTCCTCCCTCCTAGGTTATCCCCCTCCTTCTAAAGGGTGCTCACATCACAGACTCCACAGTCTTCTCTAAGTAAGCAAACTTTGGTGCTGGGAAGACTTGCATGCAGAATGACTTTGGCCAGAGTTGGAAGCCATCTTGTAAGTTCTTTTGGGGGGACACAGATATTGAGAATTGTCTTGTTCACTAAATTGCAGGAAATTAATTTGTTTTGGTATTGAAAAATCACTTTCACTATGTTAAACCATTCTTCTCAGCATGGATCTCTTTAGTTCAACACTGTGTCATACTTTGTTTAAAAAAAATTACTAGCTCCTACCAATTATTTCAACAGAAATTAAACATATGCGTAATATCACAGTATTGTCTTTATTTCAAAGTAGCATTTTAAAAAAATTTTTTTTCTGGTGAAGTGCAATTACCAGGTTCCAAAGTTAAGCTTCTCTTCTCCTCGGCTCTGAACCAGCTTCAGTATCACATGACCCCAGGGCACAGCACTCTGCCAGCTCCATGACACCTTCCTCTTTAGCCTTTGTGATTTCCAGAGCTTCTCTGTACCTCTCTTTAAAACCACAGCATCCTGTGTTACCATAGCCTCAGTGAATATTTAATAATAATGCTAATAGCAATAGCTAACATTTATTCAGCACCGATTACCCCCAAGGGGTTTTCTGAGCCTCTTACATGGATCGACTCTTTGAACTTCCCTTTTGACAAATTATGATTCTGCTCCATTCTGTAGATGAGGAAACTATACTATATAGAAATTTTAAAAACTTGCTTGAGGTCACCCAGCTAATTAATGATAGAACCTGAGTTCAAATACAATTTGATCTTGGTATTTAATGAATGAATGAGGAATGGATGAAAGGGTAGATGATTGGTTAGATGGTGGATGGTTGTATAGGTTGTATGGATAGATGGATGGATGGATGGTTGAATAGGTGGATGGATGAAGGATGGTGGTATGGGTTGTATGGATAGATAGTTGGATGGATGATGGGTGGGTGGATGGATGGATGAATGGATGGATGGTTGAACAGGTGGATGGATGATGTATGTTTGTATAGGTTGTATGGATAGAGAGTTGGATGGATGGATGGTTGTATAGGTTGTATGGATAGAGAGTTGAATGGATGATAGGTAGATGGATGAATGGATGGATGGATAGAATAGGTAAATAGATGCATAGTTGGGTGGATGGTTATATAAATGGTTGCATGAATGGCTGAAGAGGTGATGGATGGACGGAGGGATGATGGATGGTTGGACAAATGATGGACAGATAGATGATAAAAATAAATAATAGTAAGCAGTACCCTTGGGTCACCTGTAACCTTGCCTCTGTGTTTCTGAGCAGCCAGCTCTGAAGTGCACTGATGCAGGCTAGGTTGGCACCAGAGGCTGTACCCAGAGCTACAGTACATACTAGTGAAGAGGGTGCTGCAGCTGAAACTATAGTTGGGTCAGGGAGCCCTGGGATGAGGTGCTGTGATAGATGGGGTGATAGAACAACCCCACCAAGCCTTTCTATCACCCTCCTTCACTGCTATTACACAGGCTGGGGCATAATGAGCCCCCAAGTCTGAAACTTGAGGTCAAAATGACCTCTTGCAGAGTGATTAGCCCTGAGGCCCGGGCTGCCTAGGAACCACTACACCCTGGGCTGGGATTAGAAACTCAGCCAAGGGTGAAAATCAACTCTAGGAACAGAGAAGTCATTGAGGGGGTTGATTTGCAGTTATTTACCCCAATCTTTCAATTGGCTTTTAATGCAGTGATTTTTGGCATCTGATTAAGTGTAATGGACTATTAAGATCGCTAATTGTTGTGTGTTTAATAGGAGAAATTCACTCTGGAGCAGTTAGCGTAAATCTCTTGCTGGATGCTGGTGATTATTTTCCTTTGGAGAAACCTGGCAAGCCTGGTTTCTGGTGTGTGTGTGGACTTCAGTTATTGAGGATTCTTAACTTTCTGGCATACAGATATGGATCCTTTTTCCAACAATTGCTTCCAGGCATGCTGATGGCCCTCATCTCACCCCTGGTCTTCCCATGGAGCAGCAGGCCTCTGGGCAGGAGCTCACACTGATTCTATCACAGTCTAGATGCTACTGGTTACTACTGGGACACAGGCCAGGCCAGCGGACTGCTGGGGTGGAGTCATGCCCATTCCCTACTTCCTCAGCTGTGTGACCTTGTGTGTTCCATTTGTGTTCTCTGGAATGGGGATGATCACAGCACTCCCCCACTATCCCCATGATGAGGACCAAGGGAGGTGACCTATGCAGGGCACTGAGAGCTTATACTAGGGCTGGGAAAGTCTTGTTATTTTTTTCTACAATGTGGTCCTGTTTGCTTTAAAGTATTAAAACCCTAAAAGTAGTGAGTTCCTTCCTCTCATAGCCTATTCCTTGAGTAGATCCCAAAGCATCAGCCACCCTCAGTGCCAGGAACAGGAATGAGGCGCCCATCTAGCCATGTGTCAGGGAGAGGGAGGACTAGATCCCATGAACAGAGAGCCATTCTCTGCCATGGGTGTATTGTTCAAACCATGTATATCCTTATTTTTTTCCTACTTGTCTTATCAATTATAGAGAGATGTGTATGAAAAATATCCACTGATGTCTTCTGAGTTCTTCTATTACTGTTTTAAAATTTTTGTTGTTTGCTTTATGTTTTTACAAAATACATACATAGCTTAAAGAGCTGAATCATTCTAGGACAAGGGTCCACAAACGTTTTCTGAAATGGGCCAGGTCGTAACAGTTAGGCTTTGCTGGCCCTGTGGTCTCTACCCAACTCTCCTGTTGTGACACAACAGTCATCACAGGCAATATGAAATCAGCCTCCGACATTTTGTCATGATGACAGATCACGGTGGCCACAACATTTTAACAGGCTTGCAAACTCAGCAAAATATCTCTACTTCCACAAGGGCCACAGAACACTTTAATGCCAAGTTCCTCGCCTGTACTGCGGATGATTTTTATCTCATGTTTCAGTGAGTTTCCGTTTTTGTTCTTGCAGGACGCCCTTTAAGCACCAGTGTGATGAACTCCTTCAGTCTGTACCTGAGCGTGTCTTTATTTTCCCTCACATGGGCCTCTTGTGTTTCTGCCTTCACTTTTCAGAAATGCTGGGTCCAGAACTTTGGGTCACAGCTTTAATCATGTTATAGTCTCCTTTAGCTTTTTGGAACCCGGAGGATGCAAACTGAGTCTGTGTGGTGCGTGTCCTGCCGTCTGGTGTCCTGCTGCCCAGTGTCCTGCTGCCCAGTGTCCTGCCGTCCAGTGTCCTGCTGCCCAGTGTCCTGCTATCCAGTGTCCTGCTGCCCAGTGTCCTGCCGTCCGGTGGCCTGCTGCCCAGTGTCCTGCCATCCGGTGGCCTGCCGTCCGGTGGCCTGCTGCCCAGTGTCCTGCTGTTTGGTGTCCTGATGCCCAGTGTCCTGCCATCTGGTGTCCTGCTGCCCAGTGTCCTGCTGTCCGGTGTCCTGCTGCCCAGTGTCCTGCTGTCCGGTGTCCTGCTGCCCAGTGTCCTGCTATCCGGTGTCCTGCTGCCCAGTGTCCTGCTGCCCAGTGTCCTGCTATCCAGTGTCCTGCTGCCCAGTGTCCTGCTGCCCAGTGTCCTGCTGCCCAGTGTCCTGCTATCCAGTGTCCTGCTGTCCGGTGTCCTGCCGTCCGGTGTCCTGCTGCCCAGTGTCCTGCTGCCCAGTGTCCTGCCGTCCGGTGTCCTGCTGCCCAGTGTCCTGCCGTCCGGTGTCCTGCTGCCCAGTGTCCTGCCGTCCTTAATAAGAAAGACACACCTATCCTTCCCGCCTGCCAGTATCTAGTCCGTCAATGCCCACCTTCTCCACATTTCATTTTCTTTCTCATTCCCTCCTCTCTCACCCCCCAATTTTGAGATTATCTGAGATTTTTGTTCCTTAACATTATTAATTTTTTAATATAATTCTGTATTAACCATTATTGAGGTTTAACTCTAAGTTTGGTCTGGTTTCTTTGCTTAATACTGTTTCTTTCCCTTGATTTATTGGTTTATTCATCTTGCAGATAACCTTTGATTTATTTTTTTTAGAGAGAACTTGTAGACGGTAAGTTTTTGGATTCTTTGCCTGTCCTCAAATTATTTTTTTCCTAACATTTCAACTTGCTGGCCTAGGGATGGGATTTTAAGTTCGAAATAACTCTTCACCTCATCTTCATGGTTTTATTTCTCTGTCTCCTACAATTCTGCAGCCAAGAACTCTGGTACAAATCCAAGTCTCTCTCTTGTATAGCAGGGTTGCTGGATTCAGCAGGTAAAGACACACACTATTTGGAAGTGCTCTTACTAAACATTTATTTGTTATGCTTCCAAAATTCAAATTTATAATAACTATGTATTCGGGATTTTTCTGCCCTTCTTTATAGTGAACTTTTTTTGTTTTTTCCTTAAAGGCTCTAGAATTTCTAGGTGGCGCCTGTAGCTCAGTGAGTAGGGCGCCAGCCCCATATACCAAGGGTGGTGGGTTCAAACCTGGCCCTGGCCAAACTGCAGCAACAACAACAACAAAAATAGTTGAGCATTGTGGCAGGCGCCTGTAGTCCCAGCTACAAGGAAGGTTGAGGCAAGAGAATCGCCTAAGCCCAGGAGTTGGAGGGTGCTGTGAGCTGTGATGCCACAGCACTCTACCAAAGGCAATAAAGTGAGACTCCACTTCTAAAAAAAAAAAGGCTCTGGAATTTCTTCTTTATTTTTAATATTTGAAATTTCATTACGCAGTATCTGCACGTGGGAACCTTCCGTTGTGGGCACAGCCGTCTGCAGCCCCTCCACCCTGGACACTTGTGTCTTCGGTTTGGGGAACTTATCTAGTGCCCAGTTACTCTCCCTCCTTAGTTATCTCTGTTCTCATCCACAGCACTCTCACTAGATGTTATTATGGATTTAAACTCTTGTTACTACCTAAATAACCTCCCTCCAATTAATAATCTCTCTTAGCTTTGGTCTCTGCATCTTGAAATCAGCTTTAATAAAAATCTCACAGCAACGTCACAAGAAATAAATTTACCGAAGGGTATAATGCCCCCCCCCCCCACTGTGCTTTCACAAAGCAAGATCATCCATGCCCTTCCGCCCACATGAGTGTGTCAGGTCAGTGGCAGGATGGTGCTCCCTGGCTGCCTGAGGTTGGTGGGGCTGTGTGACTTGTTCTGGTTAATTCATAGTGAGATGTGCCACATGTCCTTTCCAGGCTGACACATTTGGTTGCCAGCGTAAGACCCACCAGAGTGTGCTTTTACTCACCCACAGCAAACAACAACATCCAGGTGGTATCTGCTCTGCCAGTGGATCCTAAGGGTGCAAGGGAGAGGGTGCCTGGTTGACCTTCCATGGCCATGTGGCATGAGTGAGAAGTGAACTTTCATTTGATGGCACTGAGATTTGGAGGATGTTTGTTACTGAGCATAGCACAGCCATCCTGACTAACACACAGGAAGAGGTAGAAACCCCCTCCATTACTAGACTGTGTTAACATAATCTGTGTAACAGATTAAAATCAAATATTATACCATTTTAAGTAAGTTTGACTACATTGCAAAGAGGATTTCTTGGGTACCTTTGTCCTGCCGGTTGTGGCTAGGCTATGTTTCTAAGCCCTTCCATCCTTCTGAGCCCTCAAGGTACCCTCCACTGCCCCTGCACCACCCCCAGCAAAATCTCTATATTAAACTCGAAGGTAACACACATTGCCCATAACTCTCTTATAATTTAGTTCTTTTAAATTATAGAAGAAGGGCTACTGTGGGGCTACATAGTGATTGTCTAAGCTGCTGCCAGCCTTGCCAGGACACAGAGGCAGACGCCATCCTTTACTGATACTTTTTATTGAAGCCCGAAGGGTGGAAGGGCCCAAGCAGCTGAGTTGGTTTTTGCATCTGGAATTGGAATTGACAGCAGAGGCAGGAGGTCCAGAAACCCACAAGTTAGAAGCTTCTTCTACTGATGATAGAAGAGCCCACCTCCTCATACTCATTCCTGGTGATCCACACGTCCTGGAACGTAGACAGTGAGCCCAGGATGGAACCTCCTACCCAACTGCCGTATATGGAATATGGACAGGTGAACACCTGGACAGGATTGAGGAAGAAGAAGAGAGAGGAGAGTCGGGGAGGGGAGGGAGGAGAAGAAGGTGGGAGGAAGAAGGGAAGAAACAAACATCAAAATGCTGCTGTAAACTGGTGAAGCACAACGTCCACCCCGAGAGAGCTCGGCGGGCAGCTGCTGCTCCCTCCCCGCAGGTGCAATTTCTTACTTGCCATTAGAGACGCTGAACAGTCCACACCTACCTCCTGTAGCTTTAAACTAGCAGATAAAATGGATAAGAGCACAAAGGGCTCCTACCCTTGGCATTTAAAAAATACAACACACTTTATATGTATAGAATGATTATGCATAAGGCATATGTATCTTGAAGAAAAATTAGAAAACACAGATAAGCAAAATCAATCAATTCAGGATAATCACATACTATAGAGAAATTCCTTCTACATTGTGATGTGGAGCTCTGGAGATTTTTCTCTCGCTTGTACTTGGCTCTCCCTTTCATGCCAGAATCTATAACGTGTGTATTTCTTTTGGCTTCTATTTGGGCAGAGAGAGCAGTGTTTCTCACCCCAGGTCAGGTCACCCAGGCTAGGAGGAGGTAAAAACCCTCCTCTCCCATTTGCCAAGTTGGGGCACAGACACTCAGGAAGGTTAAAGTCACTTGCTCAGGGTGGGACAGTGGTTGTTCTCACCCATTCACTAACTTTCCCTAAGGTACCTAGGTAAATAATATCAGAGTGTGTGCACTATTCCGAGATGTAGAAAGCAAATGCATCACTCAGTGGTCTGCAGGGACACAGCTCTGAACTAGGATTTGGAAAACCCAAGCTCTAGGTACAGGTGGGTGTGGGCGCAGGTGAGTTCTCAGAATCCCAGACCAACACCCACGGGCCCTGTTGCACTGCAGAGCTGTGCTTGGCTTGGAAACCACTTGCTGGTATTGGTTAAGAGAACATTTGTCACTGCAACTTTAAGAAAAATAAAAATAAAGAGTCAGAAGGGGGAACAAAAGCGCCTGTAGGATCAATACATCAGGAGCCGAGAAACAGCCGCTCTCAGGTACCCGGGAGCCTCTGTTCTATCTGCTCTACAAAATATGCTTAAAAAGAAAAAGAGGAAAGAACAACAAACATTTCCCCCCCATTTCTCAGGTTGGCAAAAGGGATCTAAAAATGATGGCCCCCATGCTGGTGGGGATGTGGGTACGGGGCCATCTCACCCACGCCGGTGGGTGATGAGATGCTCCATGTTTCCATGGGCAATCTGGCCATCTGTTCAAAAAGGCTTAAATTGCGTGTGCATTTCTGGCTCTGAAAATCCACACCTAGAAATGGATTATAAGGGGGGAAACTACTCTAAAGAGATGGGGGAAAACAATGGCCAAAATTTTTGCTCAAGAACAGCCATCACAGTGGGTGTTGGGTTGCTGGGAGAACCAATCACATGTGTTTGAGGTGTTGGGCCCTTTAGAACTAGGGGCTCTCTCACGGTGGAAAAGTTCATTTGAGGGAGAGAAATCTCTTCTTTAGGCAAACAACTTAATGAGCTTTATGGATGGTCACAGTGACCTTACTATCCCTTCCAGGGATGGGTTAGACAGGAGAGGAAGGCAGAGAAGAGCTAAATTATAACAGAGTTATGGGCAACATGTGTTACCGTTGAGCTTCATACAGAGAAGGTTTGGCTGGGGCTGGGGTAGGAGCAGTGGAGGGTACCCTGAGGGCTCAGAAGGATGGAAGGGCTTGGACGGAAACATAGCCCAGCCACAACCGGCAAGACAAAGGTGTCCAAGAGATCCTCTTTGCAATGTAGTCAAGAAACTTACTTAGGTACAATATTCAATTTTAATCTGTCTTCCATACCAGCAGACATGGAATGTCTTACCAAAAATTCACTGCACATAAAAGCCTTGAGAGATCTGGAGAGCTGAGAGGAGGGCTGCCCAGAGTGGAATGAGAGCTGAAGACTCGAGAGAGAGGGGCTGGAAGGGAGACAGTTTTCTAATATTATGTAAATACTTGTGATATTCGGTGAGGCAAGAGAATGAGGGCTGCAGACTTAGGAAAGCAAGAAATAGATTAACAGTGTTCCAGTATTATACGGGTTTTAATGACCCACGTAAGAGGGCCAAAGACTTAAGAAGTGAGACACATTTGGACAATGTTTCTCTGTCATCTTAGCTGATGCATTTGTCTCTCCGGGGATCCCTAATTCTTCTCCATGGCTCTGGAGGCAGGACTCACCCACCCAGACCAAGGATCACTGCCGTGTGTCCACTTTCAAGTGTCACCCTGGTCTACAAATCCAGTGGACGCTCTAAGGAAAAGGAAGGGAAGGACGCAGGGAGCTCCACCAAACAGGCAAGAAGAGTCTCAGCAGGTACAGAAAACACACCCAGGACACACCCAGTTCTCCCTGGGAGGGGGTCCTGCTTGGAGCCAGACCTAAAACCCCAGGCGGGCTGACAAGGGTGGGGGAAAGAATCCTCCAGAGGAGTTCGGTGCTCTGAGGATAGAAGGGAGTGAGTCTGTGGCTCCAGCCTCTAGACCCTGGATGAAGTCTCCTTGCAAAGTGTCTGTTCCAAAGCTAGATGGCAGGAACAGCAGTTTAGTGGCAATGACCCAGGTCTAGAGAGGGAGTGAAGCTCTGAGATAGCTGCTCCTTCCCCACCGCTGTGCAGGATGCAGAGGGCAGTGGAGGATCCTGACCAACAGGCCCGAGGACAGTGGCGTCCTCCTGGTGAGGGTCTCCCATGAGCCTGCAGCAAACCATACCAAGAGTGCCGGAAGATTGATCAACGGAGTTTGCAGTCAGCTTGAGGGCCAGCTGGTGAGGTGGGTAGGATTCAGATCCAGCTAGACAAAGGACACCATGTAGCACCTGACCCCAGACAGCCAGCAGCGGCAGAGGCCATGAGGCCAGAGGCAGGCAGAGAGCAGGCCAGAGAAGTGAAGTGTGCATTGGGAACAGCCCTCAGCACAGGGAACACCGGGGGGAGAAGAACACTTTTAGTTACTCAGGAGAGATTAGGTGGATGGGGCAGCTGCTGAGCTCAGCTGGAAGTGAGTGGGTGACCCTGTCCCTCCTGCCCCAACCCTGTCCCAACCTGCCCCAGACAGCTCCAGCCTCTTGGCAGCTTGTGCTCAGCATGGGAGCCTAAGCTGTCCTCCCAGGCCCACCTAGATTGTCCCTTCTCTGCTCAAGCCTTCTGGTGGTCTCCAGCTCCCTGCAGGGGAGAGCTGCATGCAGCTTCTCTGCCCTCATGCCACCCCAGCAGCCCTTCCTTGCCCTTTGCTCCAGGAAGGAAGCCTCTAGGCCACTATATGAGCTGTTCCTTTCCCTGGACGCTGTTCCCCAGACATCCATCCTGCTCTCTGTCACCTCAGTATTTACCAAGTATCACCTTCTAAAGAAGACCCGCTGTGGCACCCTGCACTGAACACCCCAACCCTGCCCCCCGCCCTCTCCCTCCTTGGCTGCATCTCCCCTCTGGCTCTTACCTCCCAGCACGGCCTTGCCGTCCACCATGTCTACCTGTGTTGCTTCTGGCTTCCTCCCCCACACTAGAATGAAAGCCCCAAGGAATTTTGACCTTTTTGTTTATGGAGGCTTCCCCAAGCACCACCAGCCATGCCTGGCACATCCATGGCATTCTAGAAATATCTGCGGAATGAACTGGGAAAGCCCCCCCAGGGAGGGGTTGGCAGAAGCTCACCTTCAAGGTGAACACAGGGGAAACCAGGCCCAACAGTTCCTTCTGCATCCGGAATTGCAAGCCAGAGAGGGAGCCAGTGCCTCCCGACAACAGCATGTTGCCAAAGAGAACCTTTTGGAAGGCAGACTCGCAGGAGGCAGCGCTCTGGAAGGCTAGCATGTGCATGCCAAGGGTGCTTTTCCCTGTCGGGACAGGCAGAGAAAGAACAAACTTTGCAAGTCAGAAGCTGTCTGTGCCCCTGGGCTCCTCCCTTCCAGCTGAGGGCCCTGGGCTGGAGAGGCCCCCTCTGCCCCTGGTCCCAGGTGGCTCCATGATCTTAGTACCGAGAGGCCCCTGGTGATTTTCACAAGGTAAGTTCATGGACTGCCAGACCCTCCCAGAACTCAACTGCTTGTAGCAAATGAATTAAATATTAACTCTCTCTCATCCTAGAGAACTTACATTCCAATGTTATTAGCAATAATCAGTTTTCAAAGCCTTGGTATCAGTTATTTTATCAAAAGATTTCTGTAGAGGCAGCATCTTCACTCCAGTGGCCTTTGAAAACCAATATTGGTTAATCCATCCTTTAGTCACTATTTGACCACATAAACTCAAGTATAATAAGAACAGCTATTAAAAGATATGTGTGTTGTATTATTTTCTGTTCAATGTTGTGAGCTTCTGGGAGGGGTAGGTGGTGCCTGCCAGTGCCTGCATGTCCTTGTCCTGAGGCCAATCCACTGAATAGCCTTGGGCTAAGCCCTGAAAAGCTCATCCCAGCAGGCGTTAGGACAGACCTAGCACCATGATTCTGGGGCTGGGCTCCCATTCACCAGCTGAGGGAAGAACTTCGAAGGCTCCTGTGCTCATCACTTGATATTTTTGGCAGATACCATGTTTTTAAGAGCACACTGTCCCCTGCACAGTCTAATGGGAAAACCCAATTGACTCAGAGAAGTATAACGTGCTCACTGGGTCCTCATCCTACAGGAATGGTCCAGCTTTGATTCTCTTTGTTTCTTATGAATGTAACAAATTACTATAAGAATCTGTTTCCAGGGAATAATTTTTTGTTTTATTTTGTTTTTGTTTTTATTTTTGAGATAGAGTCTGACTCTGTCACCCTAGTGTTGAGAGCTGTTACATCACAGCTCACAGCAACCTCAAACTCAGGTTCAAGTGATCCCCCCTCCTCAGCCTCTTGCGTAGCTGGGACTACAGGTGCCCACCACAACACCAGGCTACTTTTTCCATTTTTAGTAGAGACAGGGTCTCACTTTTGCTCAGGCTGGTCTTGAACTCCTGAGCTCAAACAATCCACCCACCTCGGCCTCCCAGAGTGCTAGGATTATAGGCATGAGCCACAGCGCGTGACCAAATATTTGGTTTTCTATGACCTCTGACCAGATGTCATTTTGCCATCAATAGGCATTTTATGATCTGCCATTTTTCCTATTCTGTTCTGCCTGCCAGAGAGTTCATTCAACTCAGTGTTCATTTAAAATCTCTAGATCTGGCTTGGCACCTGTGGCTCAAGTGGCTAAGGCGCCAGCCACATACACCTAAGGTGGCGGGTTCGAATCCAGCCCGGGCCTGCCAAACAACGATGGCTGCAACCAAAAAATAGCCAGCATTGTGGCAGGAGCCTGTGGTCCCAACTACTCGGGAGGCTGAGGCAGGAGACTCGCTTGAGCCCAGGAGTCGGAGGTTGCTGTGAGTTGTGATGCCATAGCACTCTACCCAGGGGGACAGCTTGAGGCTCCATCTCAAAAAAAATAAAATAAAATAAAATAAAATCTCTAGATCAGCCACATTTTAAAACCTCCTTCCTAATCTATAGTTGTTACTTTTCTGTTTTAATTATCTCAATTTTTACATCTCAGATCATTTTGTATGTAGGCAGAGTACAAGTCGTAGATTATGAGAGAAGGTGTGCAGTCCAGTATGGTACTTAATCATATGTGAAAATGGTTTCAGGGAGTTTTCTCCTTCGTAAAAAAGGGATAAATGAGATCTGGGGAAGGAGTCAAGGATATAGCTTACCTACCAGGGTTGGGAAAGCAATAGGCACACAGTAGGTGCTGAGGCAGTGACAGCTGACATGGGAGGAGCTTTTGAAATGGGGCACCTGTTTGCTACTGAAGCCAGAGCACCCCCCTGGCTGTCCTTATCCCTTCTTTCTTACAGTGTGCTCCGCTGGCCTTGTTTGAGCTGACTTCTGTCCCCTGCCCGTGGACCCACCTATGAGGTCTGGCTGGAAGAGCACCTCGGGGCAGAAGAAACGCTCCTGGTCCAGGGTGATCTCCTGGCCATCAGGAAGCTGATATTGCTGTTGGCAAGAAGGCAAGTCGGTTTTCGTCTTTTCCATGTTGAAGTCCAAGGCCACATAGCAGCACTTCTCCTTCATGTTCCTGATGCAATCCAGGTCAGCTGTGGGACACAGGAAAAGCACCAAATAGAACAAGGTAAGAAAGAGCTGAGCCTCAGAAGCTCCTCACAGGCAGGACCGGATGGTGCCTTGTCGCTGCTATTTCCATGTTCGTCTCATGCTCTAGTTTCTCTTGATCTGGGCCATGGGCTGAGACCTGATTCTGTGGAAGAAAACAAAAGAATAGGGGTGTCCTGAATGAACTAAGACACAAGGGCTTAGACACCTTCAACACTTTATAAGTTGAGACTCTTCCATATATGGTGTGTGTTTTAGGGGGGCTGGAGAATCAGGCTCAGCTCTGTTACCCACTACCTCAGGAAGGGCTGGGGACCCCCACTGTGTTGCACGGTGCCTATTGACTGCCCACAACTGCCCACTCCTCTGGAGACCTGGCCCACAGCCAGTCGAAACCCCTGGTCTAGAAGTCTCTGTAAGGCGACACCCTTCCCGTTCTCAGGGGGCTGATAAGTTTCAAACATAGCTGCGTCTTCTGGTGTTACAGTTGCATATTTAATCTACCATCGTTCTTTAGTTTGGGCCCAGGGGACGCCCCTGCCTGGAATCTCACTTGCTCTTCACCACTGATGTCTGACTTCTGCTTTCAGTTGCTGCATCTCACCTGCTCTTGCCTGGGTCTGTTCTGTCCCTCAGTTCCAAGACCCTGTGGACACTCTTCAGACCTTTCCTGGCCACTTTCCCCGTGGCCACAGAGACTGTTATCATTTCTCTCTCTCTCCCTGACTCTGGGGTGCTACACTTCCTGACGCTGCCCTTTCTTCACCTCATTGGGGCCTTGGTGAGAGAAATCTGGGTTCCAATGCCATCTCTGCCAAATTCCTGGCTCTATGCAACTACATTATCCTCTTATTCCTTCACCTGCAAGAATGGGCTTAATCATCCCTCTCAGGGTTATTGCAAGAAGGAGGTAAAACCATGTGCATGACAATCTTGCTGAGTGTGAGGTGTTGGTAATGTGCTTTGACCTTGCCCCAGTCAATCCTTCCCACCTTTCCTCTAACTGCTGCTATTCTTTCAAGGTTTTATACTTTGCTTATTTTGGACATAGACCTCTTATTTGGGAAAACCAGAAAGCTAACACAGAATTATGGGCTTGTCAGGATTGGGAGCCACACAGGTTACACAGTCTGGAATCCAGTCCAGGAACTGCTTGCAATGTGGGACAGGCAATGTCTTGTCTGGAGTTGCAGACACAAGCCCCTCGGCTGCAGATTGGTACTGGCCCATGGCCTATTAGGAACAAGGCCACACAGCAGGAAGTCAATGGCAGGTGAGTGAGTGACATGTCATCAGTATTTACAGTTACATTCCATCGCTCACATTACCTGTGCTCTGCCTGTCCCGTCAGCAGCAGCATTAGATTCTTATAGGAGTGCAAACCCTACTGTAACTGCGCCTTTGAGGGATCTAGGTTGCATGCTCCTTATGAAAATCTAATGTCCCCACCCTCATCCACCAATCCATGGAAAAAAGGTCTTCCATGGACAATGATCTCTGGTGCCACTAATCTGGAGTCCCTGGGTTCATATCTCAGTTGCTATACCTGCTTCTTATGGGATGTTGGCCAAATCTCCTAACCTTTCTAAGTTTCTTCTTCTTACAATTAAAATGAATGTTTCTTCTCATAAAGTTATAACAAGAGGCAATAAGAGATGTATGTGAAATGTTTACTTGGCCCAGTGCCACACACAGGGTAAGTTCTCTGTAAGGCTGAACTCATCATCATCATAATTATCATCACATTCCCACCATCATTATCACCATCGTCATCACCATCACCACCATCATCACCACAACCATCATCAATATTAACATCACCAGCATAACCATCATCATTACTGCAACCATCATCATTACCACAATCACCACCACCATCACCATGACTGCCATCATCATCATCACCATCACCACC